>NC_060951.1:59884889-59907389 GCF_022045245.1 Lucilia cuprina | reverse complement strand
TTAAAATTATTTATAAATTGTTTTATTTATAAATAAAGCAGTGAGCATATTGTGTTTACAACTCGCAAATATATTTAAATTTTCAACCGGCATTACGAATTTTTTGAAAATTGTCAAGTATGTATATAATTAATTATTAATAGCATATTATATGCGTTGCTTGTTTAAAAGATATTTAAAATCCTATTTTAATTTAGCTGAATTAATGTCAAGTATGTTTTTTTTTCGCAAATTTTTGTTGCCTTAAGAAAAAAGATGTAAAAATATATTAATATTTTTCTTTTGGATTACATATCACGCTTGCAGTAGATAAACATCACCTGTCTACTGCAACTGTTTTTAAAATTAAACTAATTTTATTTTAAGTGAAGAATTTAATTATGTTATAATCTTTATAGCAAATGAAATGTGATTAAAAATATATTAGATGTTTGCTTATGGTATTTCAAGTGAAGTGTTGTGATTAAATGGAAATTTACATTAACATGTGTTCCAAAATTCAATTTATATTAGACGCCAGTTCTGGGAATGCTTCATTAAAATAAAATTAACAAGCGATTAGCTTTGTGGAAAATTATGGAAATTAGGAATAATGGAAAATATTTTACAGATCGATGTTCATAACGATGCTGTTCTAGACTAGACAATAGACTAGAATATAGACTAGACTATAGACTAGACTATAGACTAGACTATACTATAGACTAGACTATAGACTAGACTATAGACTAGACTATAGACTAGACTATAGACTATACTATAGACTAGACTAGACTATAGACTATACTATAGACTAGACTATAGACTAGACTATAGACTAGACTATAGACTAGACTATAGACTAGACTATGGACTAGACTATAGACTAGACTATAGACTAGACTATACTATAGACTAGACTAAAGACTAGACTATAGACTAGACTATAGACTAGACTATAGACTAGACTATAGACTAGACTATAGACTAGACTATAGACTAGACTATAGACTAGACTATAGACTAGACTATAGACTAGACTATAGACTAGACTATAGACTAGACTATAGACTAGACTATAGACTAGACTATAGACTAGACTATAGACTAGACTATAGACTAGACTATAGACTAGACTATAGACTAGACTATAGACTAGACTATAGACTAGACTATAGACTAGACTATAGACTAGACTATAGACTAGACTATAGACTAGACTATAGACTAGACTATAGACTAGACTATAGACTAGACTATAGACTAGACTATAGACTAGACTATAGACTAGACTATAGACTAGACTATAGACTAGACTATAGACTAGACTATAGACTAGACTATAGACTAGACTATAGACTAGACTATAGACTAGACTATAGACTAGACTATAGACTAGACTATAGACTAGACTATAGACTAGACTATAGACTAGACTATAGACTAGACTATAGACTAGACTATAGACTAGACTATAGACTAGACTATAGACTAGACTATAGACTAGACTATAGACTAGACTATAGACTAGACTATAGACTAGACTATAGACTAGACTATAGACTAGACTATAGACTAGACTATAGACTAGACTATAGACTAGACTATAGACTAGACTATAGACTAGACTATAGACTAGACTATAGACTAGACTATAGACTAGACTATAGACTAGACTATAGACTAGACTATAGACTAGACTATAGACTAGACTATAGACTAGACTATAGACTAGACTATAGACTAGACTATAGACTAGACTATAGACTAGACTATAGACTAGACTATAGACTAGACAATAGACTAGACTATAGACTAGACTTATAGACTAGACTATAGACTAGACTATAGACTAGACTATAGACTAGACTATAGACTAGACTATAGACTAGACTATAGACTAGACTATAGACTAGACTATAGACTAGACTAGGTTAGACTATAGACTAGATTATAGACTAGACTATAGACTAGACTATAGACTAGACTATAGACTAGACTATAGACTAGACTATAGACTAGACTATAGACTAGACTATAGACTAGACTATAGACTAGACTAGAGAATAGACTATAGACTAGACTATAGACTAGACTATAGACTAGACTATAGACTAGACTATAGACTAGACTATAGACTAGACTATAGACTAGACTATAGACTAGACTATAGACTAGTCTATTGACTAGACTATAGACTAGACTATAGACTAGACTATAGACTAGACTATAGACTAGACTATAGACTAGACTATGGCCCAGACAAAAGATTAGACTATGGACTAGACTATAGACTAGACTATAGACTAGACAAAAGACTAGACTATAGACTAGAATCCAAAATATGACTATAGATTAGACCAAGAAGCGTCTGTTTCCCAAGTAAGCGGCGGCTGTGAATTAATATCCTGGCGGTTAGGTCAAAAACTACAGCTAGGATCCCCAAAAAACATTGAAAAGTTGAATAAGGAATTCAATTACTTGAGTATAGAATAGACTACGGACTAGACTAGATTAGACTATGGACTAGACGATAGACTAGAAGATTGTAAGCTAATAAGTATTAATTAACTATTTACTGATAGCACTCAAAGTAGTTTTTAATATAACTATTTTCTACACTTATCTCTAGCAAAATGTTACTTAAGTTAGAAGATCGTGTTTCTATATAAATTATTTTTTTAATTATATTTGTGTACATACATATGTATGTACATATTTTGATACCACTATGTACATATGTTATCAACATTTTAGCACCGATTGCAAATTGTTTTATTACACAGAAAATATAATTTATTATAGAAAATGTAAATAAATAAACAATATACAAGTTTATTGCTCCAATTTGTTTTTTCTATTTCAATAAGAAAATAAAACTAATAAATTTCAAAATTTTGTATATCAGTTTCACAAATAATTTCGTTATGAAATGGAAATGTTTTAAAATAAAATAATATTATTGTTGTTTTTTAATTAGTTTTAAAATTACCTGCTTTTGCATAAAGAAATAATCTTAAAATTTACGGAAGAACCTTCGTTATTCCATATTTACTACCCACGCAAAAACAACTAAACAAAATATAAGAAGAGAGGACTTTGTCATGAAATTGCTCTTGTAGTAAAATGTTAATCTCACAGGATTAAACCTTAAATGGGCTTTCAAAATTAGTAGTACTACTACCAAACTAAAAAACATTATTATGCTTAATTTTTAAAACAGATTAACAACAATTAAATGAGGTCATACAATTTTGACATTTTATCCTTATGAAACTCTCCTGACCCCGCTCCACAATTGAGGGTTAAACGAGTATCTATTGTTTACACATGAGTACTTGAGTACAAAAATTTAACTCTTCGGCTCTTTTTCCTTATTTTGCAAACAAAAAAGACACACATACTGTATTCGTTAGAACCAAATAATAACAACAAATATGCTTGCTTACATTAACATTGTTGTTGTTTGCTATTCAATAGCTGCTATTGTATTAATTATTTGAGCAAAACGAACAAACTAGTATACGATTTTGTTTGTATTTGCGTATTTTTTGCTGATTCTCTCTATATATTTTATTCTTTCCTCTCATTTCTTGTTCTCCTATTAATTTTGTTTTAGTTTATATTTGCCTTTACTACACTTCGTACACGGTGAACAATTGTGCTTTTTTTTTGTACCAAACATCAGCAGTCATTATTTACAATATTATTTTTCTTTGGATAAGAATTTAAAATTAAATTCTATTTTATTATACTAATTCATAGTTTTATTGTGTGTTCTATGTTTTTGTACATGAATAAGAAGGAAAGAATTGTGTTTTAATTTAAAAAGTAGAAGTACGAGTACGTGTTGTTCTTAACTTTTTTGGACGTTTTTGATAAAGATAAAACGTGACATTTATTTGAAAAGGAAGTGTGAAAATCTGTTCAATCCTTTAGGTTAAAATTCAGATTTTATTGCAGCTGCCAAATTTGGATAGAACGTTTATATAAAATTTGTATAACAAGAAGTGCACCTTTAAGAAAGCACAGTAATACAATTGTCTCTGGTGTGGGTGAGTAAGTGGAAATTGATTAAGAGTGCTTGGCATTATAGTTCATTAGTTTCTGGAAACAACTGGGTATATTAATATACATACATAAATACTACAAAAGACAGAATTCTAGTCAATTCTAGTTCTAGTTCGGTTCTGGTTCAGTTCTAGTTTAATTCTAGTTCAGTTCTAGTTCAGTTCTAGTTCAGTTCTAGTTCTAGTTCAGTTCTAGTTCAGTTCTAGTTCAGTTCTAGTTCAGTTCTAGTTCAGTTCTAGTTCAGTTCTAGTTCAGTTCTAGTTCAGTTCTAGTTCAGTTCTAGTTCAGTTCTAGTTCAGTTCTAGTTCAGTTCAAGTTCAGTTCTACTTAGTTCAGTTCAAGTTCAGTTCTACTTAGTTCAGTTCAATTTCAGTTCTAGTTCAGTTCTAGTTCATTTCTAGTTCAGATCTAGTTCAGTTCTAGTTCTAGTTCAGTTCTAGTTCAGTTCTAGTTCAGTTCTAGTTCAGTTCTAGTTCAGTTCTAGTTCAGTTCTAGTTCTAGTTCTAGTTCAGTTCTAGTTCAGTTCTAGTTCAGTTCTAGTTCAGTTCTAGTTCAGTTCTAGTTCAGATCTAGTTCAGTTCTAGTTCAGTTCTAGTTCTAGTTCAGTTCTAGATCAGTTCTAGTTCGATTCTAGATCAGTTCTAGTTCAGTTCTAGATCAGTTCAAGTTCTGTAAAAGTTCTGTTTTAGTTATGTTTTAATTCTAATTCATAATTTCTAATTACATTTTATATTGGTTAGGCCCTTTGTAGGTAAAAAATGGTTGGCCGTATTCGACATACTTTTTGTGATTAAACTCAAAATATATCTTAATAAGCAATTATTTCTAGCGTTACATTGCCACCAAATAACATTATATTACTTGTGAAATAGAACTAAAAAATAACAATTAAAAAAGAGAACTATTAAAACACTGCTCCATAAAACTTTTCAACACTTGGGTTGGTGAAGACACTGACATTTTAAATCACCAACTGAGTTAAGCAGTATTAAAACCGCCCGTTAAAACATTAGCCATGGCCTCCCGAAATTATGTGATATTTGATTGTGATGGTGGTAGTGATGATGCCTGGGCCTTGCTGTTGCTACTTAAAGCGGAAGCAGAAAATCATTTAAGTATTTTAGGCATCACCATATGCGGCAGTGGCAATACAACACTACACAATGCAGCTTACAATATGTTGAGAATATTAAGGGCTTGTGGCAGAGATGAGGTATAAATTTATGACAAATTGTTATTTAATAAAATTTTTATGATTTCATTCGTATTTTCTTAGATACCAATATTCCTAGGAGCCGCTGAATCTCTTTTATCGGTCGAAGATCACGAAAAACGTCCTCTATTCCATGGCAAAGATGGTTTTGGTGATGTTTTGCCACAGGATGAAGATATTGACGTACAGGATATGGTGGAAGGTGAACATGCTGTGGCAGCAATTAATCAATTTTGTATAGAGGTGTGTAGGTTGAAGGGATGTTCGAGGCAGTAATATTAATTTGTTTTTCAAATTTTGTCTTTTAGAATCCCCGACAAGTTACAATAATTGCTGTGGGACCTTTAACGAATATAGCTTTATGCTATTCCATGTATGGTCAGGAGTTTTCTTATAATATTAAGGAATTGTATATAATGGGTGGAAATCATCAGGGTAAGTAAATATTTTTCTCTATTATATTTTAAAGTAATATAATTTACTTTTCTAAAGATTGTCCTTGAAAATCGATTGTTAATAATAATTTTTATTTCATTTTAGGTGTCGGCAACTACTCCAGATCTGCAGAATTTAATTTTTTCAATGACCCTGAAGCTGCCCATATTGTCTTAACCAAATCAAAGTGTCCTATAACTATATTGCCCTGGGAGCCCTGTATGCATGACAGATTTTTCATATGCATAGTAAGAGCTTTAGATCATATCTCAATTGATCGCCTAAATTAATATATAAAATTAGCTTTTAAAAATTCTAATCTCTATGAAAATAATATTTCTTTCAGAAATGGCGTCTTGAACAATTCGGTTCTAAAGCTAGTCAAAACCCCGCCGTCGACTTGCTAAATCTAGTCGAAGCTGCTCAGTATTTACCACCCGGCTATAAGGGCTGGAATCCCTGCGATGCCATGCTTGTCGCTACCTTTCTATTCAATACCCAAATAATATTAAAACAAAGTCATTGGCATTGTGTGGTCGATTTAAATGGCCATACACGCGGTCAAATGGTTCTAGATCATTTACAGGAGGTGGATAAAAATCCTAAAAATGTTCGTATTATTGAGCTGATAGATGCGGAATTCTTTAAAAAAGTTGCCGAATGGGGTTCGGGGTTAAGAGAGTTAAAAGTGGATTTAACGAGCGGTAAGGAAGCGATAAAGGCGGAAATAAAACAGGAAAATGGCTGTTGAAGTGTGAAGTAGAAGTTTGTAAATATTTCGGTTGGATTTGTAAAGATTTTATTGCATTTTTTTTGTAATTTATTGTATTAATAAATGTTATTATTAAATTTGATTGTAAAAAATTGTGTACTAGATAAATAGACAGATTGATAGGTAGATAGATAGATTGATAGATAGATAGATAGATAGATAGATAGATAGATAGATAGATAGATAGATAGATAGATAGATAGATAGATAGATAGATAGATAGATAGATTGATAGATAGATATATAGATAGATAGATCGATAAATAGATAGATAGATTTCTAAACACAAAAAATAAAAGAGTATTAAATTTCCAATTTTAACTCATACAAATTTAACGTTATTTTCTCTCAACGATAAAATCTTACAACTGGCAAGACTATTTTAGCAAATATGGCAACCTTAATATAAAAAAGTACTGCCAAGTTTTTAAAGGAAATACTTTATCAAAACAAAACCGGAGTAGAAACAAAAGGAAGTCGAGTAGAAGAAAAAACGCATAAAGAAATTGAGAAAACATCTAATAAGTAGAAAACAATAAACGTTATAATCAAAACAAAAGAACCAAACAATCGCATAAAAAGTGAAAACAATAAAAGCCAAAATAAAAGAAAATCCAAAAACGAATGTCAAATACCAATGTCTAATAAGAATTACTAAAATAAAAACAACAAACAAACACACGCACGCACACATTCGATCGCCAAACAAAATAACACACACTAAAAATACCAATCAGAACGTTACGAACCGTGCTAGAGAAGAGACCGTTATTTCGAGACGCGCACTCAATATTTTAAAGCAAAAACAAAATAAATAAACAAACCTTTTTAACAGTTAACTTTTGTTGTAGTTGTTTTTCTTTTGATTAAGGAAAGAGAACAAAGAATGTGTTTTGGTTAGAAAAAAAATTATCAAGAGAAACTAGGAAATAAATAAAGGGTCTGCTGCTTCTTCTACTTCCTGTAATTTGCCAACTTCTTGTTGTTGTTTTTTAAGTTTTGCTAACAACAACAAAGTTGCCTACATGTAGCAGTTTAAAGGAATAACTTTTCGTGTTTTTGAGTGGTTAACGGAATAGTGTGAAAAAATAAACTACAATAAAAAATATAGAAAAAAAAAACATAACAACGGTTACTATCGCATCAAAAGGCAAAGGAAGAAAAAACGAACGAAACGAAGCAACAACAATAACAACAACTACAATAGAAAATATAAAATTATTTTGACTGTTTCGCGTGTGTCGTATGCCAGTTGTGCTGCTACTTTTCTTTCAAGTAGTTGCGGGCATAGCACTCTTCATATTTCTCTTACATTATTTAAGTTACATTTTTAATGCCATCATACGCGATTTCTGTGAAACTCTATTAACAACCAAAGAATTTCTACAACAATTGCAAGAAGCGTACGGTGCTGACGATAACAACGACGAGCCGCAGACCAGTGTCACCAGGAATTTTACCAAAATTCCAATTAAAGTTCAGAAAATGCAACAAACATCAGATGATGCTAAATTTATTAAAAAGTGAGTGTAAAACTAAACTAAAAAAAACGCAAAAATGCCGGTATTTTGTTTTTAACAAAAGTGTTAATGAAAAAAGAAATTATTAAAACAAGTGTGCAAAATTATTGCAAGAAAAAGCGAATTTCTTATAAATTTTAAAGCAAGTGTATGAAAAAAAACAACAACGAAAATTTAAAAAAATTCCTATAAAATTTTCTATGTATTGTATTGTGTCTGTCGTCAGCTTTATTGATTTTCCCATTTTCCCTTTAAACGAATGTATATAATTTTTTTTTCTCTTTCGTCTATATACATGAACAATAATATTTTCCGCGCACGCAGCCACCCATTAATTCAATGTTACCAGATTGTTTAAGTGTTTTGTATCCGTTTTTAAGTAGTTAAAAATCTCCTTATAAGAAAAGTTATTGAAAAAATCTAATAAGAATTATAAATAATAAAACGCAAAAGTATATATATTTAAAAATTGATAAGAATTATAAGACAAAAACAAAAAAATAAATTGATAAGTCCGGTTCAAAACAATTAAAATATCAATATGTTAAAAAGGGCAGAATTTTATTTAAAATAATTCATAATTTGTGTTTTTTAAAAGAAATGCAAACCAATTTTCTGATTTCTAATACTTTCTTAAGTTAATTCTACTAATAATATTACAACAATTATAGTTTAGTCAGGACCAGGGATATTGTTTTCCCTCGTCACCTGAAATGCAAAAGGGTGTAACAACACTTTTGAAAAATTTACAGGAGAAAAACAAAAAACTAAATAAAATGAAAACTATTTTTGCTTTAAAAACGTATTTTTTTATAAGATTATATTTGAACATATTCAAACTGTACCGCCAGGCATTGTTGCGGAAATGACAAATTTCTTGTTATGTCCTTTTGAATTTCAAGTTAATAAAATCGAATTTTTGACAACATAGTTTTAAAAATTTGCGACAACATATATTTTGATGTAGTAGATAATTTTTAAACCAATATCGATTTAAAATTTTTTGTTGTTACGCCTCATTTCAGGTGGCGCTATGCAGTTAATGTATGTTTTTGTAGTGCGTCGCATAAGCTCATACAATTTGTAGTTTTTAGTTAATTATATTTTTTTAATGTCGAATATGTCATTTACACAAGTTTATAAATTAATATTTTTGTTTACTCATGGAATGAAAGAAAAATTTTGTTGAAAGGCCAATGTCCGGTTGTTACTTAACAATTTTTATTTTTTTCTTCTTATTCCTCGAAATATTGAGATAAAGTGGTTTTTGTTAAGCATCCTTTCTCAGTAGTGATATTTGAAAATCAAAATGGATTTTGGGAACCAACAATCAGCTATTTCAACAATTTCTTTATTTTTGACCCGATTTTTAGTAATTGTTTCGAATTTTAAACAAAATTCACGCACAAAACTAAACCGCTAGACTTTTTATGGGTATGACTTCTTCACACACTCTATTTTGACGTATATTGTTCATTTTTGATGAAAAATGGAAAAAGTGTTTTACTGTAGCCGTCCCATGTACGTGAAAGTGTTAAATTTGAAAAATTATTGACATTTTATTCCTGAATTACAAACTTACGGATCAGAATTTATTCCTCATAGTTCATTTCCATTATTACAGAGTTGTAAGGAAGACCAGTAAAATTTTTGTATACATAATTAGTACATACCTAAATATTTAGTTATGTCCTCCTTTTTTAACCCTTTTTAGCATTTTCTTTATTTGGACTTATCTGGACTTAAACGGCCAAAATAATGAAATCCATGATATCATGAGCAAAATCGTTGTAAACTAGTGTTATTCATGTTATTTTTTTGACTATCTGAAAACGGTCCGCTTTACCGGACTCCGTATTTCTAAAGTTTTATCACATAAAGATATTAATCGCTTATTTTAGGTTTATTACGCACAAATAAACCACCATTATCTTTATTAAGCATATATACATAAATATGGGAGTTAAAGTTTTTGCTATAATTTTTTAGGTGCAATTGACCCGATGTCATTTATCGGACACATAAAATTTCACAGGATCACTTTCTATTAGGTGACTTAGTTTCCCTGTAAACATTAGTGGAGTACATGATCCATTTAGTAGACATGATGTCATATTGCAGATAATGTATTCCCATAATGTACACAAGGCAGTACTTTTGTAATTACCTCCATGTAATGCATTAAAGAATTACGTGGTTGTCACTTAGGACATTGCAATCTGGAAATGGAGTATTACTTTTTCATAAATTTAGATAAGTTTCGAACTAGTAGTAACCTTTTTAGTAATATTCTTTACACGCGTGTGCGGAGTAGTATTAATTGTTGTAGGATTTAGATTCCAAACTTTAAAGTCTATCGATTGCAAACAAATATTATTTATTTAGATTTTTGAGTTTATTTTTCGTTTCGCTAGTCATGACTAAACATATTTTTAGTGAAAGTGAAATTTTCAAACAGAGTCGTTTAAAAAAACATTCAAATGTTTATTTTTAATTTAAAATTATATGTCATCGAATCCATAGACTGATTACACTTAATATATATTTGTGTATCAACAATATACGAAAAATTATCTTTATTTGCAATTATTTAATAATAATTCTATAATCACAACGTCTAGCACTTTGTACCCAAAATTGTTGTTGTTGGATTATTAATTGCATTGATAACTCAAATATAGGAAAAACTCAAAAAAGTAAATTTGATTTAAAACGAAAAAAATTTAAAAAAATAAAAGGTTATTTTAAGGGTAACTAAAAATAATTTTAGAAAAAATTATAAAAATATATTTGATTGTGGGAGATATAGTAAAACAGATATCAGATTCGGTTTTAGCAACTAAAAATACATTTAAATCAGTCGAAAGTGTTTTATAAAAGGTCTTTAGTTAATCATAGCTTTTATATAAATAAACTTATAGAATTTTTTAATTAATTAAAAATCAATATATTGCTAAAAAAATCAATATATGCCTATTGCTTATACTGCTTCGAATTATTCTTCAATTTATCTATTTAACATATTAAAGTAAAAAAATTAGAAATTTTTTATAAGAAACTTAAACATCCGACAAATGTCGCGCTATTAAGAACAACGCTTTGCCTTACCTATAACTAAAATTGTTTTGAATTGTAAATCACTTTATTTCATATTCTACAATCCCCCTATTTGTAGGCTTTAAAAGCACCACCACCAGTAACCACCCATCTGGCAACACACCCTCTAGTAGTAAATACTCGTACAGTGCATACACAACAAAAACAACAACAAATACAAAACAAGTGCTTACTCATACATTAACGGGAAAAACACTCTCTCAAACACACACAAAACCATTTTAGTATAAAACCTAACGGTATATTATTGTATTTTCCATTTTATCCATGTGTGATTAATAAAAGAAAAAGAAAATTTCTTAAAGAATCTCTAAGAAGAAAAAAAAATAAATTTGCAAAATTTTCATTTTTTTAAAAAATTGACGTAAACAAATTATAAAAAACAAAAACAATAAAACAAAATTATTATAAAAGAAAATTATAAATTTTAACGAAAATACGTACAAGTGTTTATAAATTTTGTTTAGTGATTTTTGGTTTTCTGTTATCTTCTGTTGCCATTTATTATTAACCTCCCTTTAATTTCAATACACAACAAAAAATTTGTCATCTTTTAAAGAAAAATATAAATTTCTTTTTTTATTTATTTGATATAAAATGCTTAAAAATAAAACAAACGTGAAATTAATGCAAAAAATTAACACAACGAAACCAAAATCTAATGCAAATCCAAACCTTAACAGACGTTGGAAAGGTGGCAGTATTGAACCTCATCCCACTGATAAAGCCTTAATTGTCAATTACCAACTGGAGGCTACAGTGTTTGGTGAACCCAATAATCCTATGCTGGAAGAGAAAAAGGTAAGTGTTTAAGTTTCTTTTTTTTTTTGTTTATTTCAATTTTCTTATTCATTCTGGTTAGTTGTTGTTATTGCGAAAGTAAATGTTTTTACTTTCGTAAAGGAGTTTGTTATTGGAAGATGTTGTTGTAAGGGACTATTATTCATTTACATTCCTTTTCTCCTTTTATTCTTAAGGAGACATTGTGATGGGGATGAACAAATTTTAAATGGTACTTTTTGGTACAAAGCAGGGATGGAAAAATCAGTACTATTGAACTTTTTTTTATTACTTTTTGATATTGACATATATTATAGTCCTCTACGACATACCTATAGACTAAGTTGGCTGTAGAATTGTAGAATTGAATAATTAATAAACTAGTCCTTAGACTATAGTCGACTATGGTAAATATTCTAATAAATTAGGTAGATAATAGACTAGTCTAGTACAAATGTCTAGCCTAGTATATTGACTAGTCAAAACTGTAGTCCATATACTATTAGACTAGTCGATACAATAAAAATACCCATAGACAGTCCAGAGACTAAACTATAGTCTAGTCTAATAGTCATTTAAACATTGACATAGACCAGTCAATAGTCAAGTCCACAGACTAGTCAATGGTCTATTGACCATACAAAAGTCATAGTCTAGCCACTATATTAGTCAGCTGGCTAATAGACAGTTTTTTGACTAATCAATAGATTGGACAATAGAATAATCAAAAGTCTAATCAAATAAAAAGCCTTTGACTAGTATGTAGTCAAAAGTCAATACTCTAGTTTACAGACTAGCTAATTGATTATCCAATAGACTAGACAAATAGATCAGTCCTAAGACTAATCAGTCAATAGCTTAGTTTATAGACTCGTCAATAGTCTAGTAAATATTACAATCTATGGTCTAGTTAATAGACTAATCTCTAGACTACTCCATTGACTAGTCAATAATCAAAAGTCTAGTCTATATAAACTATTCAATAGTCTAATTCACAGACTAGTCAATAGTTTAGCCTATATACTAGTCAATAGAGTAGTCTATAGGCTATTCAATAGTCAAGTCCAGACGGACTAGTCAATGGTTTAGTCCATAGACTAGTCAATAATCTAGTCAACAGACTAGTCAATAGTCTAGTCTACGGACAAGTCAATAGTCCGCAGACTAGCTCATTGATAAGTCAATTGTCTAATCTACTGATATGTCAATAGTCTAGTCTACTGACAAGTCAATAGTCTAATCCACAGACTAGCTCATTGACTAGTCAATTGTTAACAAAAAGTACTCTTATACTTTTTCCAAACAATTTAATCGAAACTATATCAAATCTTTAAGTAATTTTGCCGGTCTGCTATATGTATTGCCAACCCCCTCCTCCCTCTTTTATCTCTCTCTTATTTTACCCTTAAAATTGTTGTTAGTTTATTCTTTATTTTTCATGGTTTAATATTTATTATTTTGTTTTAGTCAAAATGACTAATGGCCTGTGTGTGAAATGAAAAATTTTCATTTTTTCTTGTTGCCGCTGTGGTTGTGTTGTGTTGTTGTTTTTTGGTTTTTTTAGTACATTTTTTAATGAATTTTGCAGACACATTTTTTTGATATTGGAATTTAGTTCTTTTTTGTTTTTACTTAGATTGTTTCCTTTCTATCCATCCCTTAATATATAAAAAAAATTGTGGTTTGATGTTAAAAACATCAATTATGAAATTAAAAGAAAAAAACAAACATGAAAGCAAATTATTATTAAAGTGTTTTTTACATCAACAAAAGCGTTATTTTATAAACGATTTAAGATTTAATGTTATGGAAAATACACAATTATTTAACTGGCAACAGATTTTCAGATTTAATCAATTTTAATTAAATGTAAATTAATCATTTAATTTTCTTGAAAAATGATTTTAATGATTCATATTAGTTTAGAGGGATTTTATGTATACTGACAGCACAATGTCAAAGTTTTGAAAAAGAAATTTTGAAGAGAAAAATTTTATTCTCAATAGAAAATATTGAGCTTTTATTTACTCATTAGTAAAAACCAAAATGACAGCCCTGATGTTTTTAAACTTTTGGCCATGACACACTGTTCCACAGTGAGACAAAAAAGTTCGAGCAAAAAATATGTTTTTAACCGATTCTAAGTTTAAAAGCAAAATATTTTACTTTCTAAACGAAATAATATTTAATAAAATTATTGACCAATTAAAAAAAAAACACTGATTGTGAATACTCTCTATTCAGTTCTATAATGAAGTGTATCCCACATTAAGCCCAGATGATTGTGAATTGTATATATAATTTTTTTTTAGTTAAATTTCTAATAAAATTTAAAGTTTTTATGAAATTTTAAATTTCTTGTGAAATTTGAAATTTTTCTTTAAATTTCGAATTTGTAACAAAATTTTGAGTTTCTAGTGAAATTTCCAACTAGAATTCTAATAAAATTTCGAATTTCTATTGAAATTTCAGATTTCTAGTGAAAAATTAAATAATATTTAAAAATCATTTGTGAAATTTGTATTAAGCCGAAATTTTTTGTTTGTAACGAAATTTCGAGTTTCTTATAAAAATTCGAATTTTAAATGAAATTTTAGATTTCTGTATTTTTAGTGAAATTTTGAATTTCATATTTGTTTTGAGTTCCTTGTTAAATTTCTGTGAAAATTTCGAATTTCTAGTGAAATTATCGTGAAATTTCGAATTTCTAATAAAATTTCGAATTTTTAGTGAAATTTCGAATTTGTAATGAAATTTCAAATTTTTAATAAAATTTTAAATTTTTAATGAAATTTCAAATTTTTAATAAAATTTCGAATTTCTAGTGAAATTTCGAATTTCAAATGAAATTTCGAATTTCAGTGAAATTTCGAATTTCTAGTGAAATTTCGATTTTTTTTGATGGTATTTGGAGTTCTTGTGATATTTTAAATTTCTAATGAAATTTCAGATTTTTGTAAAATTTCTAGTTAAATTTCGTATTTCTTGTGAAATTTCGAATTCATAGTAAAATTTCAAATTTTTAGTGAAATTTCGAATTTTTTTCAAAATTTTGATTTTTTTAGAAATTTTGAATTTGTTAGAGATTTCTAATTTCTTAAAATTTTGAATTTTTTTAGAAATTTTGATTTTTCTGTAAATTTCGTGAAATTACAAAACTTCAAAGAATTTTAATTTTCTAGTGATATTACGAATTTTTAACTAAATTTATAATTTTTGGTGAAATTTCGAATTTCTAATAAAATTAAAAATTTTAATAACAAAATTATTGAAAAATTTTAAATTTTTTTTTTAAATATTTGGATTTCTTTAAAATTCTGAATTTACGAATTTCTGGTGAAATATTTTTTAATGAAGTTTTGAATATTTAATGTCATTAGTTATTACATAAATTTCGATTTTTTTTATAAAATTCGAAATCATAATAAAATTTTGAATTTCTTACAAATTTTAGAATTTCCAATGAGATTTCAAATTTTAAATAAAAATAAAAATTTCTAAAGAATTGTGAATTTTTTCGCAAAGTTTCGACTTTCTATTGCTATTTAGAATTTTTGTTGTGAATCAAATTTTTGTATTAAATTTTATAATGAAATTCGGTGAAAATCGTGGGATTCGTTTTAATATTTAAATGTCTTTCAATTTAGGTAACGTTATGATTTCCAGAAGGGTTCTTTCCCCTAACCTGCACAGACAAGGTTCTTTAGGTAACTGGGTATCTTGATGATCTCTGAATTCTATTGCAATTTAAGTCTGGATCACAAACACTTTGTCATTCTCGAGTGGGACTTTTCTGAGATCATTTTTGAACTCTCAGAATGTTAAAACTCAATGTTTAGATCACAGTCACTTTGTGATCCTTGAGTGGATCTTTTCTATGATCATATTTTACGCTTTCTTCACAGAATGCTAAAACTCAATGTTTGGATCACAGTTACTTTGTGATCATCGAGTGGATCTTTCTGCGATCAGTGAATTGTAAAGAGACAAAGAAAGACTATGTTGTAAATATAATTTTAAAGTCAATTTTAATTCATTTTAAGAACAAGATAAGAAGGTGCATTTAAGAACAGATTGTACTACTTGAAAGATGCTATTTTTTTTTGTATAATTTAAGATTTTTTAAATTAAGTGAAAAATCAAAACACAAAACAAATTTCTTTAATTTTCATAAAAAGTTATTAAATTTTTAAAAAATTTATTATTTACAAACAAATAAAATTCTCATTTGTTTAATAAATTTCAAAAAAGCTAAATTTCTTATTTAAGTGTTAAACAAATCTTAGAATTGATTAATATTTTAAATCTTATATAAAGAGAAATAAATTACTTAAAACAAAATTCCAAAAATACTTAAAACAATAAATAATAAATTAAAATTTAATGAGTTAGCACACAAATACGAGGTACCCCCAACTAAAAGTTGAAAAAAAAGAAAATATTATTTACTTAATCATTATTATTTGCCAATTAATTAACGCTTCAAGTATAAACACTTTTGACTTAAACAAAAATTAAAAAAAAACTTAAAACTTTTGTTATTGTTGCAATACAAAAAAAACATATTTTAAACGTGATTTTGAAAGTGAGTTTTTTTGTTATTAATTTTTTTTATTAAACACTACAGTCATATAGAGTATTTGAGAGTTTTGTATACAAATTGTTGTTTTTTTCAATTTTTTTTCTTCATATTAATGACCATAAAGAGAACATGGACATCAATTCTACACTTGGGTGTTAATTTATGCTAAAAAAAAAAAAATATTTATTTAGCACTTAGTTTATGAAAAAATTGTTTATCTTTATAGTAAATTGATAAATATAGTTGTTGTTGTGATAAAGTTTTATTTTATGTTTTAAGTTTCTAACGGTTATTGATCTTGGGTGTTTTGTCAGTGGCAAATATTTTGAGATTTTGGACTATATAACGTTTTTCCTTCTCGCTTTTTTTTCAATATTTAACGAGACGACATTGAATACATGTCCTGTTGTGTGTTTGTGTATGTATTATGTGATATGCAAATATTTAGTTATTAACAGAAATGTTAAGATATGATAATTTGCTTTATTTATAGATTTATTTATCAATTTTAACACGAAACTTGAACAAATGTTTAAGAAATTTATTTTATCTAGTATTTCCGTTTTGCACCCTACATTGTTATATTAAAAGAGTTTGATTAATCAACATGGATTGTAATTTAACCCTTTCGATCCTAATGATTCTAACAACGCTTTTATTAGTTAATCTTTCTGTTATCAACATCCTTGCATGAAAATTATTTAGGTCCTATTTTCCTTTTATACAAGTTATGTACAAGTTTATCTTTCCGTTTGCAACTTTTAAATCATAATTATACGACCCCATAAAGTCTATATAATCGGAAACTATTAAGATACATTTGTCTGTCCTTCCGTCTAAATGTATGGACGTCAAAGTGCTTTACGTAAACACCTGCCGTGTGGACCTCCATAAACATTCTCATCATCTAAAGACTCATCCCAGGACATTCCATGACTTTTTAAAGTTGCCCAACACCACTACTGAAATGGATTCTGTTGTTTCAGCAGCAGCACCTAATGAACGTAAATGATGGTACGAAAAACATAGATCTATACATAGAGGAAAAATTAAATGTACACGCCTGGTACAAAATTGACACCAAAGTGTTTAAAAATTTTCCGTAACATCCTTTTTCAATGTTAATACGTACGTACAACAACACTATGTAATGTTGACAACGCAACGTTGTCGAAATCTAATTTTTTTTACACATCCATTGTTTAAATTTTAAAAATGGATGTTTATAAAATTTCGATTTTGACATCGTTAGGTTTGTTAACATTACATAGTGTTTTCGTACTTTGACAACGGATGTTTTTAAAAAATTATAAAACCTTTGGTGTCAATTTGGTACCAGGCGTTTTTATTTGTTTTACCCTCTGTGTTTTTACTTTATGTTTATACACAGTAAACTTCAATACAACTCCAATACATATATTAAGGTATTACAACTCCACAACGTCTTAACCAACTCCACCGACACCTTAACAATCCTTTTAACATCTCAAACTATACACCTCAGGGATAGGGATCATCCATTAGATACAAGTATCCGATGGTACATCTCACTCCAACACATATCTAATCTTTGCATTATCAGCTCAAATATTGCCTTGTGGTTTTTACAGCTTCTATTTCACTGTGTATCAGTCTTTTAACCAAGCACCAAGCACCCTTTCCCCCAATTTGGGTTTAAACCACAGCCACTTCGTGGATCTCGAAAGAACCTCAACTAACTGACCAGCCAGACATAGTTATGGCCACCAGTAGTATCAGATTATGTGGTGCTCTGATTCGATTCCATGTCAAATCATTTCAAGGAAAGATTGAGGAAACATTTGACATCGCCAGTTTATAGACCCGACAGACTAGATGTATTGGTAATATTACCCCAGGATTACAATACACCAAGATTTGGGTCATCAAAAAGTATCAAAAAGGAGACTTTTTAATACTTTTTTGTTTCCCAACTCCCTTCGTAGATCCATAAAAGTATAAGTGTATTTCAGGATTCTTATTAAATTTTAAGACGATCCAGCCATGTCTATCCGTCTGTCTGTTAAAAGCAGAATAGAGTCCGAACGGAAAGAGCTAGAGAGTTCAAATTGTCCGCATTCTATTTACCGCATACGGTTTGATGGTGGGTATATAAGATTCAGCATAGTCGAATCTAACATTGATCTTACAAACGTGGTGAATAAAATTCTTTCCTACAATTTTTGCCACAAATCGTTGCTCTGTGTAATTTTCAGATGCTTCTAAACATTTAAAATTTAGTTCAAATCTTTTTTTATAACTTATCCTCCAAGAAATTAAAACAAAATCAACATCATCAAATCAGCTCTATAATGAAGTATATCCCACATTCTACCCAGCTGTTACATGTACAATAATAACAAAACTAAAACAAGCAACCTTAAACAATTTTTTATTACAACACCCTTAGCATGTCTAGTAGTCAATTTATTTTTTCAAAATAATTAAAAAAGTGAAAATGTTCTAGAAGGATTTCAACTTTATGTTGGCCAAGTGCTAATACACAGTACAACAACGAGTAAATGTGGGTTGTATTCGACAACCAATAGCGGAAGTTAGGTTAGGTTATACCAAGTTTTAATAACATGAAATCCGCAAGAAAATTTAGAAAAAATTAAATTATAGTTTGACATGAAATCTAAAAAAAGAAAACATACAGCAACAACAAAAAACTTATTAAACTGTCTACCAATCACCTGAAATGTCAAAAGAAATTGACCTCATAGTTTATTACAAAAAAAATGAAAGAAAACTCCTTAAAAGGCTATAACTTAAAACAGGAAATAGCTTAAAACTAAATTAAAGATTTTCTTTTTATTAAACTTTATAGCTAAAATCAATGCAATTATTAATAATAGAAATTCTATAGAATTTTATTAGTTATAAGTTGTTTATTTATGAAATACCAAATTTGGTTTAGTTTTTTTGTTTGTTTGTATTTTTTTTTTTCATTTTGTTTCTTAATAAAAATGGCAAAACAAATATTAAAACAAAAATAATGATAATATTTATTAAACCACCAACAATAGATATCAAAATTTTGCTATTGTATAATCTAACTAATATTGCAACAATTACGCATTTTCCATGCAACACTGAACTAGTGGCACTCACTCGTTTATTCACTGGGCTTATTACTCACATGACTCATTCATGAAGGCACTCACTTATATACCACTCTCTCACTATATACTTCTAATAAACAGCAGCACCAGGGATGGTAAAGTTTTGACAGACAAATATTTTTTTTATACATTTTAACTAAAACCAGTTCCAAGTACTACCAGTTACTGGAAAATATTAAAAATCGTTTTGTTTTTCATTATTTCATATTTAAACTAGCAAAATAAATAATTTGGTACTTTTTAAAATCCGGAAAAGTAATATTTTCAATGCTGGTTTCCATCCCTGGCTAGCCGCATGTTATTATATTTTGCCTTAAAAGTATGAGTAACAAAATAAAAAGACAGTCAAAAATTTAATACGTATTATTGTTGAAACAAAAGTTTAAATGAATTACTGAGATATAAATCGTTTATGACAGCACCCTACTTTTTATTCCAATTTTATTAAACATAGTATCTTGAAGGTCCCTACCAACCTATAGACTTTAAAAGTGAAGAGTTCTAGTCTATAATCTAGTCTATAGTTAAGCTTATATAGTCTAGTATGTAGTCTATAGTCTTGTCTATAGTCTATTCTATAGTCTAGTCAATAGTCTAGTCAACAGTCTAGTCCATAGACAATAGATTACAGATGTTAAAAGTTTTCTGATTGCCAATCACTTGGGAGTGGCCTTGACGATTCCTCTGTGAAAACTCCAAACAGCTAACTACTTCCCGTCTATGACCAAGTATTCCCCGGACAATGGCTTTGATGCATCCGCTTTAAGCTAGCTAGAGTTAGAAGGCGCCCATCCGTGCATCCTAAATGGTCTTACAGACGTCTCAGAAAAGTAGGCAACAACCGCTGAGTCATGGCTGAACCGCGGGATTGGACGCGCTGATAGAGGACCTTTCACCAATCTAGAGGAATTGGGTTAGCACCCCGCATCACCTGAATCTCAAATTGCTAACGAACAGCCTCTAATAAGAAAACCGAAACCTTCGTTGACGACCTTTGCATATCGAATTAGGACTATAATTGGATTCTGGTATATTAGGACGCTTAGGGATGGTGATGATACCACTTCGACTTAAAATAACAAGTACTTGCATTTCGAACGCGAAATGTTACAATATAACCTTAACACCCTATTCGCGACCTTTCCAGCAATTTACTGATTACCGATCATGAACAACTGAAAAAATAAAAAGAAAATTTTGCCAACATATTGAACAGCATTACGGTAGATCCTGGGCCCCCAGTTTCTATGAGCACAGTCATCACTACCTATACTATGATTAGAACTGCTCCCCCAAGTCTATCTACCAAATGGAAACTTGGGAAAACGAATATTTCCCTAAGGAATGGAAGGATGGCATAATCGTCAAGACAGCAAAGAAAGGAAACCTGATGAATTGTAGCTACTGGAGGGGTATATGTGTCCTGTCAACTATTGCAAAGCTAAAATCAAGAATTATCCTCAATCGGATAAGGGATCACCTAGAACAAAACATCAGTTCATGCCAAGCGGGCTTTCGCTGTGAATATTCGACTGCATATAGTTATTGAGCAGTGTGTGAAATTTAACTCCGAGCATCATCTACATTTTATAGATTTTGAGAAAGCATTTGACAGTATCATTAGGGACCGTCTCTCCCATATCCACGATCCTGATATATTATCAAGGATCGATATTTTGAATGTTTATTAAACAAATAAACACTTATTTTCTTTAACTGCTAATTGCCTGACACAAGTAAGTAGTCACCCTGTCCATAGGGTATTCTACTATAATACTTGGCCCCGCATTCAAAATAAAAAAGAAACAATTGAGTTGGAAAACCTTGTGCTGTGACTATTACATATGTATATATGTACGACCATATTGAGCAAAAAGTAAAAATATAAAATAAAAAAAAAAATAAAGTGAAAAACAAACCATATGTCTGCCTCATAACTTTATAATTAATGTGCTGAAATTAATTAAGAAATACACGTCAAATCCATCCATAAAAAAGTCGTACAATGACCAACATACTTATGAAGAAAAATAAAATTCAATACAAAACTGCAAATAAAAACAAATCTAGTTTCAATGCAAAGAAGGTGGTCGATCTAGAGTATAATAGTTTCATTTTATGTTGCTTTGGTTTGTTTGTTTAATTAACAACATTAATTGTTTTATTTTTGTTTTTTTATGCATTATTAAGTGTTAATTTGTTGTTGTTGGGTTTCTTTATTTTCCATTTAATTGCTGTTGTGATTGATCCATATTCGTTATATTTGTATGTTTTAATGTGAGATTGAATTTAATTTTCTTTTTGCTGTTTGCCAATTTTTTTTGCAACTTTTCATTGACGTTTGGGGTTTTCTTTGAAGTCATAGAAATAAGGCTTTAATACGTTTTACAAGTACACCTTGCACTATAGTATAGACTAAACTATAAACTGTACTATAGATTAGGCTATAGACTAGACTAGACTAGACTATAGTATAGACTAGACTATAGTATAGACTAGACTATAGTATAGACTAGACTATAGACTACACTAGACTATAGTATAGACTAGACTGTAGACTAGACTATAGTATAGACTAGACTATAGTATAGACTAGATTATAGTATAGACTAGACTATAGTATAGACTAGACTATAGTATAGACTAGATTATAGTATAGACTAGACTATAGTATAGACTAGACTATAGAGTTGACTATAGTATAGACTAGACTATAGAGTAGACTATAGTATAGACTAGACTATAGTATAGACTAGACTATAGACTAGACTATAGACTACACTATAGTATAGACTAGACTATAGACTAGACTATAGACTAGACTATAGACTAGACTATAGACTAGACTATAGACTAGACTATAGACTAGACTATAGACTAGACTATAG
>NC_060951.1:59882769-59884789 GCF_022045245.1 Lucilia cuprina | reverse complement strand
CTATAGACTAGACTATAGACTAGACTATAGACTAGACTATAGACTAGACTATAGACTAGACTATAGACTAGACTATAGACTAGAATATAGACTAGACTATAGACTAGACTATAAACTAGACTATAGAATAGACTACAGACTAGCTTATAGAATAAACTATAGTATAGTTTGAATTACTTTATTTTATACTGAAATTTTTAATGTTTATTACATATACTTTTACTTGGGAAAAACGCTAACTGATAAAAAGCATTTTTAAGAAAAAAACATCAAATTGACAACACTGACAAACATTTTCGCTTGCAGTTATTTACGGCTTCTCTTTAAAGGTAAAGAACAAAACTAGTCAATTTCGGATACATTGTTCTGAAGCGATTTGTATCCTTAAAAGTGTGTTTTGGATGGATCAAAATAAATATTAATCTCTTATTGAAGATGTAAAAAGCTGTTTCATCTTTGACCTGTATAATAATGATTCTTTTAACGATCATATAGGATAGGATCTTAAAGCGATCCTTAAAGAGAGAGAGAGAGAGAGAATTTACATAAACAATTTAAAAAAAAATATATAGATTTCATAAAAATCAATGACCATCAAATTTAAATTCTAACACATACATAAACATATACATTTTAACACCCTTCAGCAGCACTAAAACTTTTGAAATGTCAAAACAATTCACAACAAAATACATTAGTGCATACTTTTAGGTATCTAAAAACATAAAAATATATTGCATATGTACACAAGATTGAACTCAATATGTTTGAATACCTTTTTTTGTACATTTGCATAATTTCTTTTTTATATTATTTTTTGTACATTTATTGATTTTTTTCAATGAACAACAAAAGCTAAACTAAAACAATGCACACAATAAAATAAAATAGTTACAATTCAATTGATTGTTTTATTGTGCAGCAACAATAACAACACAAACAAACTTAAATAATAAACCTTACAACAACAACAAAAAATATTCAGTGATTTTTCAACCACCCAAAAAAAAAAATGAAAAAATACTAAAATAAAACAAAACGAACTAAAATGCAAATGTTAATGTTTAAAACAAATGGGTGGGGGAGACTCCTCTGGGTAACCATTTAGAAATGGTATATGAATGAAAGCTTAAACATAGTTACATGCCACATTATCTAGGCTGCAACATATTTAAAAGTAATAAAATCATTTTCCTCCTCTTTTGTTTTGTGTACTCTGGTGGTTATAAAATATTTCAAACAGCATAAGAGTCACTCACATACATATATTTATATGGCCAAAATAGGTGGTAAATTGTTAACAAAATTGTATATACATAAATACAACTTTAATGTATTGTAAACAAACAGCACAACAATTTAACTAGAAATTTCGTCATCATGGTAACGTAGCGTTGAAATAAAAACAATGCTACCAAAATGAATAACCACGAAATTATTTATAAAAATAACTTTAATGCATAATATTAAATTAAATTTTGGTGTTAAACAAACAAAATTGTTTAAATAATAGAAAGAAATTTCGGGAAAATGTGGGTCATCAAAGGCTTTATAGAAACCTTATAGCATGTGGAAAAAATAAATCTATGAATTGGATTTAATGATTATTCAGGTAAACAACGTTTTACCCAAGAGACCATAGAATAGAAAGAGCTGCTTTGAATCCGAATTTGGAATTTCTCATTAACACCAGGATTTTGAGATATGGCATCCTAAGATTTAAAAACTGCGTTTAGGCCGCCAAGATGCATACATGTTGTCAGGAGGTTAGAGTAATACAGTTTTAGTGACCTTGAAGGGATTTTGCAATACGTTTAATTTCTCTATATAGATTATATTCTAGTCTATAGTCTAGTCTATAATATAGTCTATAGTCTAGTCTATAGTCTAGTCTATAGTCTAGTCTATAGTTTAGTCTATAATCTAGTCTATAGTGTAGTCTATAGTCTAGTCTATAGTCTAGTCTATAATCTAGTCTATAGTCTAGTCTATAGTCTAGTCTATAGTCTAGTCTATAGTC
>NC_060951.1:59877734-59882669 GCF_022045245.1 Lucilia cuprina | reverse complement strand
GGCATCTGTAGCTCCCTGCCACATGTTTAAGATCCTTTCCCCCAGTCGCTTTGCATAACATGCAATTTAATTCTCCTTTACATTCTTTTGCGATATGCCCTTCAAGTCTATCTATCTATCTATCTATCTATCTATCTATCTATCTATCTATCTATCTATCTATCTATCTATCTATCTATCTATCTATCTATCTATCTATCTATAATTCCATTTACCTCCCTACAGACATAAATTTATATTAAATTTTACGTTCTAATTAGTTTTGAAAACGCTAACCCCAATTTTTAATCAATGAACATCCCACTGTTGCTTTAAAACCGGATAATCACCTTAGAAATAGAGTAGAAAAGCAAAATACTTTTCCCTTAAGAAATTTCCCAAACGAATTGGACTTTTTGTCTAGTCGTCTTTCAATGACCGATAAGAATGAAAAAACAAAACAAATAAAACGTAAAATGACTATCAAGTAATTTTTCACACCTAATTGATTAACGTAACAATTATATCAAAACCAAAAAACGTTTTATCAATTCATTTAGCAAAATATATTATACCAAGGTATTAAATTCAAAAGATAATTTTTCATTTTAAACAATAACAAACAATAAAGACATATAAAACCATAAAATATGTAAGTAATTAAAACACACACTTACCGCTACAGGTAATTTTCCCATTATTGAAAATTTATTTAAAAAAAATTTAAATAAAAACAGAAAATTGTATAATTGATATTTAACACTGGGATTGTTGCATAAAATTGTTTTTAATTCAAATATTTAAAGTTGATAAATTTATTTTTTTTGCGATTTTTAGCAAAACTTTAATGACACAGTGGGTCTAACAAAAGGTTATCATCAACAAAATAGTGCAAATGTTGTCTTGAACTTGTTTTGTTTTGAATAATCCATAAAAATAGAACACAAATTTGACACAAACACACATATGTACATGCGCTTGAGTTTAAACATTTCAAATTCATGGATTTTTTTTCCAACAAATTCATCAAAATGACATCATATATAATTCTTTTAATAATTCTTAATAATTTCTTGTTGCTTAATTAAATTTTTTCTATTTTATGCACTTAATTCTTAGTAATTTTTATATAATTTTTTAAAAATTTATTTAAATTATTTTAATTTTCTTTTCGTAGTATTTATTTAAATTTATATAATTTTTTCTATTATTTTTTTAATGTTTCACTTATTAATTACGATGTTTAGTAATTTGACACCTGCTGTCAACAATGATCACAAATCATAAAGTGCTGCCCAACAAAAAAAAGAAAAAAAAAAACACAATTAAAGTCAACAATGTAATAAGTAGGAGAGTATGTAATAAAATTTACATACATGCTACAACAACAATTATTGTTATTATTTAATTACAACTGTTTTATTTTTTGTTGTAACATAATCGCCATGTCTAAAAATAATAACACAAACACCAAGAAAAACCTAAACAAAACGTTAATCATTAGCGTAACATGTTTGTGTAAGTATTCGTATTTGCATTTGCAACAAAAAACAAAAAAACTACCGTAACTTTAAGTGTGGTTATGTTGGCGTTTTAACTGCACCAAACATTTTAAATAATCGTTTTATTTTTAAACACTGTTTTACTTTTTTGATTTGTTATTATTTTATTGTTAATTTTTTCGCAAAATATGTTTTCAAGTAGAAAGTTTCTGAGATACTGACTTAAAAACTAAATTTTTTTGTTCATACTAGTTTTCCGAAAAAAAGTCGACTAAACAAGCAGCAAATTTAAACAAAACAAATGAGAGAAGATCAACAGCAAATGTGTTTTTATGTGCAAAAAAAGTAATAATAATAAGTAAAAAAAATATAAATGAAATATTTGTCATATGGCCACAATACTGGCTGACAAAAACCAAAAACTGGTGTCGTCTGTCTGTCCCTCGTCTTTGTGAGTGTGTCTATTTTTGAGCAGAGCTGTAATACTGGTTATTAAATGCGTTTAAAATTGCTCATAAGTCAAATAACGAGGCTCGAGCTGCAAAATAAAACAAAATAAATTCAAAAACAATAACATCAACAACAATTGGGAAGGAAGCTTTAAACAATTCTAATGGAATGAGTGTTATTATGTTTCGATAAGATCTGAGTTTTAAAGTGCCCTGGAGGCAAGATATCTGACATGAAACAACATCCGTGATAGGTTGTCTGCATTTAAGGATTGAGTCGACAAGATCTTTACCACAGGGACGTCACGAGCAAAAAAACTATTACCCTCTCTTTCGCACAAAACGATTTCAAAGGTTTTTTATCTGTATCTTATATATCTCTTCTAACCAAACAATTTAAAAATCAAACAAAAGCTAATTTTAGACTTTTTCAAATGTCAAAAGTGACATCTCTGTATATTTTGTGTCTAAAGTGACCTAGAGGCAAGAAAACTGATACCTAACAAAAAAGATGAATAGTTCTCTGTAAGTATGGACCAGAGATACAAGCCGATGCAAAATGATCGGCGGCTTCGGCGCAATCATATTTTATTTAAGTTTTTTCTGCAGAAAATGGACATTTATAGTAGTTTTCACTATTTTAATATTAGCACAATATTGTGTGGCAACTCCGCTCTAATTGGTGAAATTATTTTCCGAAATACATGTGCCATTTTAATCTTTATCAGCTGCTACGTTTAAGTCGGCTTAGCTGTTGAGCCGAAAGAAGTCGGCGGCGGCTCGACTTGCAAAATCAAGCTGCTACGTTTAAGCCGGCTTAGCTGTTGAGCCGAAAGAAGTCGGCGGCGGCTCGGCTTGCAAAATATTACCGGCGGCCAGACGCCGTTGAGCCATTTTGTATCTCTGGTATGAACTCCCTTTAGTAAAAAGGTAACATCCTAAAGCAAATGATGTCACCAGTACTTCTAGTCCACCAGGACTATAAACCGGTGGTGTGAAATGTATCCTCTGTCATTCCTTGTATCCGGAATACCTATCCTATTTGGTAGGTTAGAATCCTGTACCGGTTATGGGAGAGGTCCCTTTGGGGGACCTCAGATGTTTTGAGAAGTCTGCTAACCGTTTGAATACAGTAAGAAACCAATTGAAAGATCTAAACTTTTAAAAATTATATAATTCATATAAATTTCTTAAAAGATTTAACCTCTTATTCTAAACCTCTTATTCATAAACAACATTTTATTTTATAAATAGATTTATAAAACAAAATTTTCATACGAAATTTGATTTATAAATCGTTTATAAAATAATAATTTGTTTATGAATAAGGGGATTATTATTTAATAAAATTAGGATAAGAAATTCGAAATAACTAAATCATTGTTTAGGATAGCGTCGTAAACAATTAGTTGTAGTTCATGGGAGCAGGCATAGTATTTACAATTTGAGTCATTAAGAATACAAATCACATAAAGTATTTCCTGAAATTTTTATAATTTTATTCATGGACTCCTTCCCTGAGTTTTCGTAAACTGTCTAAGCTAAATGATTATGGATATGTATTTTGGATAAATGTTTTTGTAGTTGTTTTACTTTTGTAACAAGTGTAGCTGGTGGCATACAGCAATACATATAGAATGATATTTAAACCTACAGTATTCCCTCGTTTACCATTGTCATAAAAAACGGATTATATAAAACTAACTAAAACGATGTTAATTTTAATCAAAAATTTATTTTAATAATAATTTAGGTTTTAAAAACTTCTAAAATTGTATCGTTAATGCTAAACGAGGGATTACTGTAAATGCGTCTATATTAAGTATGAAAAGAGGTAAGTACTCTCTTCTATATTTTGCTATAAAACTTGTATTACTACGATGACTATACTAGATATATTTTACTCTTTTTTAATAAAAGGAAATATGTATTTATATATATATTTTTTTTTTTTGAAAAATTTAATATAAATCTATGTATAATGTTTATTATGTTTGTATGTAAATAAGTCAACTACCAACCCACCAAAAACAACAATGACAACAGCATGAATATCAACATATGTGTCATTTATGAATGAAATACGATAAAATAAAGAATTTCATTTATTTATATTTTTTTTCTACTAAATTAATTAAACATAAAGAATTTTATTACTTTAGTCATCTTTCATATACTCAACCCCCACAACAGTGACAGGCGGCTTAAAGCCCAACAGTTCTGGTTGGAAATGGAAATTAAATTACTTGAAGCAGGATAAAAGTTACAGGAAATCTGTACTTTCCGATATGTAATGTGAACACGTTTTTAACGATTACACTTTGGGGTTAGTAAAGGGACAACTAACTACGTTCTAGATTACTAGGTATATGCAAAGATATCAATTGAATTTATTTGGTTGTTTTTAAATTTGCTGGGTTACGTATTCACTGGTTCCACACGCACTTACTTCTACGAGAGAGACAGTGTGTTTGATTTAGTGAATAAAAAAGGGTTAAATAAATAATTGAATTTTATTCATATGGAAATTTTAAGTTGAAATACACATAGAGAAAAAAATTGTTGAGAAAACAGTAATTAATCATTTATTACACAGTGGGTCGTAATCTTAATCTAGTAGACTAGACTATAAACTAGACTATAGATTAAACTATAGACTATAGCTTAGACTACAGTCTAGTCTAAAGTCTAATCTTTAGATTAGACTAATGTCTAAAATTAAGTCTAGTCTTAGTTTATGGTCTAAGCTATAGTCTAGTCTGTAGTCTAGTACACAGTCACGTCTATAGTCTAGTCTACAGTATAGTCTATAGTATAGTCTGTAGTCTAGTCAGTAGTCCAGTCTATGGTCTTGTGTATAGTCCAGTCTATAGTCTAGTCTATAGTATAGTCTATAAACTAGTTTATAGTCTAGTCTATAGTCTAGTCTATAGTCTAGTCTATAGTCTAGTCTATAGTCTAGTCTATAGTCTAGTCTATAGTCTAGTCTATAGTCTAGTCTATAG
>NC_060951.1:59869270-59877634 GCF_022045245.1 Lucilia cuprina | reverse complement strand
AGATAGATAGATAGATAGATAGATAGATAGATAGATAGAAAGATAGATAGATAGATAGATAGATAGATAGATAGATAGATAGATAGATAGATAGATAGATAGACAGATGATATATACTAATACTCTACATATTTTCATTTTTCCATTCAGTACTGCCAAGAAAAAGTTAAACTTTTAACACAGATGATATTCTCGAAAAAAATTCAAAAAGATTTTTGTTTTGAAATTTTGCTCAGTGTCTACAATTAGTTTTGATTTACGCTAACATAAAAGCTGAATTTTATTGCCAAAAATAATTATAAACCTCGAAAAATTATTATTTTTTTACTATTATGCGTTTTATTTAACAAGTGTTTTTAATTTTTTTTATAAAACAGTGGCAAAATAATAAAAATTAAAAACTAATTTAAGATAAATCATTAAGAAACACTAATATATTAACAATAATAATTTCGAGGATTACATCATGTTTACGAATAAAATACAAAATCGTTTATTTAAAATAAAACTTGTTGAATTTTGCTCAAAAAAAAAACAAATATGAAATATTAAATTAAAAAAAAACACATAAATAAATATTAAAGAGAGGTCATTTGTTAAATAAAAAAAAAACAAATTACATTTCAAAAACAAAGAACCAAAACAAAAAAAATAATTTTATGCTTTTTAAATTATTTGACGTTAAATTGTCTCTACTAAGGGCTTTTGACTTAAGTTCTATAAAAGACCACAATAAAAACATATCATTCAAAAAATATTACAAATTAAGAATGACGCATAATTAACTTTTAATAAAAAAGCAACAACAATACAACAAAGACAGATAGATAGATACACTCATCATCAATATTAAAACAACACCAGTGCCAACCACACCATTTACGATTAATTCTTAAAGTGTGGGTTGTATGATTTTTTTTTTTGTATTTTCATTTTAATTTTTTTTTTTTTCAATATTTTTTTATTTAACGTAGTAAAGTTAAATGATGCCAAAAATTTGTATAAATTATTTATTTTTTTGTTTGTTTTCATCAAGATAATCATCATCATCTTTTTACATTTAATTATACATTAAGGCTATTCATAGGTTGATGGCATATTCCACTCAGTTAACAATTAAAAAAATCGTTGTCATAAACTAATTCTGCAATTTTTGTTCATTTAATTGATATAAATTATCAATTTTGATTTATGATATTTTTATTTTTTTTTAATTTAACCTTTGACATCGATATCTTGTTTTAATGAGGTTAATGTTTGCATTTGAAAACATAATTTTCTTTTCTGTTTTTGACAATAAATTTATTATAACTTTTGGCATGTTTCTTATTTTAGCTTTTGGCAATTTATTTAAATTTTATTTTGATAAATTACTTTTAACCATAAGAGTAATAATAATTTTAACGCTTTCAAATTAAAAAAAAGCAATTAATTTTTGTTGTTTAATTAAAATACAATAAAAATTTTTGTTGTGGTTTATCGTATGATGATTAAAAATATTAAAAATTTAATTTGTGAATGAAAGTTTTTTTATATGAATTTAGAGAAAACTAAAATAAATTTAGTTTGGAATTATAAATCTCGAAATTGCAGTTTCGACTATCGACTTTTCTATAGTCTCGACTATAGACTAATCTTTAGTCTCGACTATAGACTAATCTTCAGTCTCGAATATAGACTTATCTATAGCCTCGATTATGAACTAATCTACAGTCTTAACTATAGGCTAATCTATGGTCTCGGCTATGGACTATTCTGTAAACTTGACTATAGATACTATTTGACTATATACACTATTTTTTAGCGACTATAGACTATTTTATAGTTCCGAATACAGACTATTCAATAGTATGTTGACTATTCTGTAATCCCGTCTATTGACTATTCTACAGTTCCGATAATAGATTATTCTATAGTCCCGACTACAGACTATTCCATAGTACCGGATATAGACAATGCTTTAAATTCGCCTATAGTCTGTTATATTTCGACTTAGACTTTCTGTAGGCCTGACTATAGACTTTCCTGACTATAGTTTTAAAGACCCGACTATAGTTTTTCAAAAGTCCCGACTAAAGTCTTTCTATAGCCGCGACTATAGACTATACTATAGTCTAGACTATATACTTTCTATAGTTCCAACTATAGACTTTCCATCATCTCGACTTAGACTCTCGACTTCAGTCTATTCCTTAGTCGCGACTTTAGAATATTCTATAGTACCGAATATAGACTATTCCTTAGTCCCGACTAAGGCCTATTCACTAACCCCGACTATAGATTATTCTTTATGTAGACTATTCTACAGTCCCCTCCATAGATTGTTTTACAGTACCAACTAAAGACTTTTCTACAGTCCCCTCTATAGACTGTTCTACAGTCCCTACTATAGTCATTCTATAGACTATTCTACAGTCCCCTCTATAAATTGTTCTACAGTCCCGACTAAAGACTTTTCTACAGTCCCCACTATAGACTGTTCTACAGTCCTGACTATAGTCATTCTATAACCCCGACCATATACTATTCTACAGTCCCAACTATAGACTTTCTATTGTCCTTGCTATAGACTATTTTGAAGTCCCGGCTATAGACTATTCTATAGGCCCGACTATAGGCTATTCTATAGTCCCAACTAGACTATTGTATAGTCCCGAATATAGACTATTCTACAGTCCCGAATATAGATAATTATTCATAACATCTACATTTTCATATCCGAGTCAGCATGGGTTAATCTTAAACGATTTAACAAGAAACCTCGTAACACAATAATTTTTTGGCAAATATTATTTCTTAACGTTAGAAATAATTAAATTTATATGTTATTTAATAATTAACTGCACAAAATCGAAAGTAAGTTCCAAAAAACTGTCTTGTCATTACAACTGTCAAATTTATTGTAAAACTTCTAAGCGGGGGAGGAGGTTAACCTTGAAGGCCGACTATAAAAATAATAATTTTATTTAATATTTAACACAATTTTTATTGCTATTTTTCGATATTTATTTACAATTTAGTGGTCATTGACTTTAGATTTATAAACAAATAAAAAATATATATTTAACGTTTTTATGAAAATTTGTTACACACAGAGTACAATTTCCAAAACAAGACAAGACAACATTAACAATAAGAGCATCAATAACAACAACAACAACAGCAATAACCATAAAACCTAAACGTAAATGGTAATGACAACTAACTACTATTGTACGTACAAACAAAACTATTTAATGTGGAATGTTTTTTTTTTTACCGAAAGAAACAACCATTCACTACTTAAACACTGTTTGGATGGATCATTCATTCATTCGTTCATTCATCCATTTGTTCATTTATTTATGATGTAGACGACATTTTTCTATAAAAGAAGTATTTAAAAAAAACAGGCATTTTGTTAAAAAAAAATAAGTCCACGAACGACATAAAGTTGACACATTTGGACTGGCCATGCGTTTAATTTCGTTTTTCAGTCTTTTCAGTAACACTCTTTAATGAATGAGTTAATGAACTTGAAGTCTTAATAATATGGGTTGTTTGTATAGTACGTCCAAATGGTGGCTGTTGTTGAAGTACTGATAATTGCTAGTTTGGTTGATGGTGGCTGATAGCTGTCCGATCGTCTTAAAGGTACTTTTTGTCTGGTCTTTGCTCTCACGACAAGTAGTTTTACATGTAATAATAAAAATAAATAAATAAATAAATAAAATTGCGTTGGTGTTACAACATGTTATTTAATATTTATTATTTTCTATTTACAACTTAGTCCGTTGTAGATTTGTTTTTGTTTTAAAATACATTAAGATTATTGATTTTATTTTCTGTATTCTAAACAATCGTATTGTTGTTGCTGTTAACCCCTATTAGGGAGTCTCACAGTCATTTGTTAAGTCAAGCGTAATAAATAGTATTATAATTAATAGATTTTTTAACTTGTTTGTTGCAAAATTTACGTTGTAAAAAAAGGAACAAATAAATGCTAATAAATCACTTAAGGTCTAGTGCTATGTCAAGCAGTAATAGTGTAATTTTTGAGTTGTATTTAACAATAAAATATTTTCAGAGAAAATTCTTTTTTATAAAAAATTTTCCTTTTATCCAAAATTTTCCAAAAAATTTAAATTTTATATAAGAAATATTTTTGATTTTTTTTTTCAAAAAGTCTCCAATTTTTTATTAAAAATCTCCTTTTGTTTCTAAAAATGTTTTGGAAAACGTCATTTTTTTCTAGAAAATTTTTGAAAAATTAAATTTTATACACAAAATTTTCCAAAAAAAAAAAAAAAATTTAAAATTCCCTTTTTGTAAAAAAATCTAAAAACGCTTTTTTTGTAGAAAATTTTTAAAAAAATGTTCTTTTTTACCAAAAAATTTCTAAAAAATCTATATTTTTGTTTCCTTTTTGCAAAATTGCCAGAAAAAATCTTTGTTGTATAAAATATTTTCTTTTTATCCAAAATTTTCCAAAAAAAATAAATAAAATTTTATAAAAAACTTTCGGAAAAAAACTTAAAAAATATAAAAAATATCTCTTTCAGAAATTTTAAAAAAGTCCTAAATTTTATAAAAAAATTCAATGTAATCTCTTTTTGTTTCTGAAAAATTCCAAAAAAAATCTTTATTTTTATAAATAATTTTTGAAAAATTTATAAATTATCTCAATAAAATCTTTTTTTGTTTCTAAAAGAAAATGTATATTTAAAAAAAAAATTCAAATAAATATTTCTTTTTTTTCAAAAAAAAAATCAAAAAATATCTCTATTTTTATAAAAAAAAATTTAAAATTTTATAAAAAATCTCAATAATTTTTTTTTTGTTTCTAAAAAAATTTCAATTTTATAAAAAAAAAATCAAAAAATTCCCTTTTTGTTTCTAAAAAAAATGTTAAAAAATCTCTATTTTTACAAACAACTTTTTAAAAATTTATAAAAAATCTCAATAAAATCTTTTTTTTTTTCTAAAAAATTTAAATAAACACAATTTTTTATAAAGAATTTTTGAAAATTTCTTTACAAAAATTCCATTTTTTTTTTAATTATTTAAAAATCTCTTTTTCGAAATAAAATTCTCTTTTTTTACAAAATTTTCTAAAAAATATATTTTTTTCAAACAATTTTCAAAAAATTTATCTTTTTTAAAATATTTTAGAAAAAAATTATTTTTTTGGAAATTTATAAAAAAAAATTTTATAGAAAATTTTCGAAAACCCTACTTTTTTATAGAAAACATTCAAAAATTATGTTTTTTATAGAAATTTTTTTCGAAAAAATCTATTTTTTTTAAAGAATTTTCGAAAAATTATGAAATGTATTAAAATATTTTCGAAAAACTGTTATTTATAAAAATGTTGTTAGAAATTTTTAGAAAAATTTTCTTATTAGAAACGTTTCTTTTTATAGAAAAATTACAATTTTCTATAAAAAAGTTTCAAAAAATTCTGATTTTTATACAAAATTTTCCAAAAATTCTGTTTTTTTATAAAATTTTTGAAAAGTTCTCTTTTTTGAAGATTTTTCGAAAATTTCTTATTTTGTTAGACAATTCTGAAATGTATTAGAAATTTTTCTAAAAACTCTCTTTTTTATGAAAATTTATATAAAATACATATATGGAATTTATAAAATTCTATATATTTTTCATAAAATTTTATATATTTTTAGAAAAATTTATGTTTTTTATAAGAAGTTTTCGATGAGTTCTCATTTTTTAAACATTTATGACAATTTCTCTTTTTCAAACAAATTTTTTTTATAGAACTTTTTCCTTTTTATAAAAAATGTTTGTCAGTTTCATTTTTATGTTTAGAAAATTAAAAAAAATCGATTTCGAAAAAATTACAAAATTTCACTTATTTTTGGTAATTAAAAAAATATCATATTTTTTAGAAAATTTTTATTACAAAATTTTCGAAAATAAATTATTTTTCTATAAAAATATTTCGAAAAAATTCTCAATTTTAGAAATTTTTCAAAAAAAAATATTTAACAGAAAATTTTCGAAATAAAAAAGTACGTTTTTTCTCATGCGCAGTAAAATGTTTCTAAATTTTGGTAAAGATTATTGTAGGTTATGTAGTTATTTCATACATTACTTGGTAATAAGTGTTAGTACTCAATAACTATCTATGTCTATAGCGTATGTCTAATAAGGAATTAGTTAGAGAAGAAATATTGATTTTTATATTTGTGCAAAAATCGTTACAGAGAGAGTTATAAATAACTTTATAATGGAACATTAAATAAGAGAATGGAAGAATAGTAAATATAAAACCTGTACAGTTTTTTTTAAGTTGGAATAGGAATGTTGTAAGCATTGATCATTGTCAAACAAAAATAAGTAGTTATTCACCCAAAAAGTAACTACTTACTCTTTGCTCAAATATTGCTTGCCTACTTATCGGGTATGTAAATATTTCGTTGGGTGTTTCTTAATACTTATTTTAATTCTCTTTCCGAAATGTGCTACTTCTTTGTGGGAAGTCTTTTTATAAAAACGGAAATGTTTTATATCTCTTAATGAATTTCCTTAGAATTAAACAAATGAAATTGACATAATCTTCATTTTCATTAACTTTGACAATAATTCCCGAAAATTTACCTCCAAAATAAATTAGCAAAAAATTTTAAATTTATTAAGGAGCCAACGATGGTATGTGGTCGTCGTAACGTTTATATGTACGTGTGCGTTGAAATGTATTAACGTGTATTTCATTTTCTAAATAATTTATTACTGAAAATAAAACATTATTTAAACAAATGAATGAAAACGGCTCCGATATACAGAGTATAGTAAGTACGTGCCATAAAAAACACATGTCAGGCATAAAATTAATTTAATTTTTTTGTTCAATATGGTTTTTGTGGTTACAGGAAAACGACGACAACAACAACAAAAATGTTGTAAAAATTCTACTCTACTCTTGAACAAATAGAAAATTTATGGAACTTAAACAAAAAAATCATACAAATTACTTTTTATTCTAAAGATTTTATAAACAAAACAAACCAAAAAATCAATAAGTCACTAAGATTTAAAGGTTATTTATTCCAAACCAAATAATCTTAGTTTTTATGACTAAAGTTTTTATACTTACTTATGCATGTGACAATTGAGAATTTATTACAAATATCCTAAATACATATAATAACTAAATACGACTTGGTTGGTTAAGGGATTTGTGTTAAACAAAAGCGCAAGGTTTGCGGTTTGGTTTCATATTTTTGAGTTCCTCTTTCAACTAAGTGCGTGTGTCAAATGTGTTACGTTTGAGGTTATGAAAAAGTTTTGACATTTAATTATATTTAGTTATTTTTATTTGAATCTACACATATGGTTAAATTTGTTTTGCGTAAATCTTAAGATGTACTTTTTTTAAATTTTATTTTGGCTTCGAAGTTTAGTTAAAGTATGTAATATAATATTTATTGCTTGGAAATATTTAGAAATTTTAGAGGAATTTTAATATAAAATTGCAAAAGTTTTTAATAGTTATTACTAAAATAATCAATATTTACTATTGGTTAAGAAACATACATATTTATTTCTATTTTTCTTTAGCACCTATATTATCTATAGGTTTAAATTTAACAAAAACATCCAGAACCTTCTTAAATATACAGCATCATCTTCTCAATATCTTTAATTAAAGTTTTAATTTTCACCTGCAAAATAAATTATATCTTAAGGTATTTTATGCTTCACAAAATTAAAACAATAAAATTTCATTGAATTCTTTAAATAACAAATGACTGGTTCACGTTTTCTATCCGATGTTTATTCGCCTTTAAAAAAATACAAATAAAAAATTCTAGTAAAAAAGGACAAATGAATGAAAAAGAAGAACAAAAAATGAACAGCAGCAGCCATGAACATAAAATGCGCAATTTAATGGAACCATACATTTTAGTATTCTCCAAACGACTAGAGTAGAACACAGAACACCTGAGTTGTGTTTGTGTGCATGTGTATGACAGGGTTGGAAAATCAAAATAGGCGACATGTGTCAAAATTGCTGACCTTCTAACTAGCATCATCTGATTTTACAAAAATAACCAAATTTTCTTTTGGTTTGAAAACGTAGACGTTTTTATGTTTCAGAAGGGGTTTTTGACGGAAAGACTAAAAGTAAAACCAGATCCAGACCAAACTACGGATTGCATAACAGACTAGACTATAGGTTAGACCATAGACTAGACTATAGGTTAGACTATAGACTAGACTATAGGTTAGACTATAGACTAGACTTTAGGCTAAACTATAGACTAGACAATAGACTAGACTATAGACTAGACTGTAGACTAGACTATAGACTAGACTATAGACTAGACTATAGACTAGACTATAGACTAGACTATAGACTAG
>NC_060951.1:59865478-59869170 GCF_022045245.1 Lucilia cuprina | reverse complement strand
GTCTAGTCTATAGTCTAGTCTATAGTCTAGTCTATAGTCTCGTCTATAGTCTAGTCTATAGTCTCGTCTATAGTCTAGTCTATAGTCTCGTCTATAGTCTAGTCTATACTCTAGTCTATAGTCTAGTATATAGTGCATTCTATAGTCTAGTCGATAATCTAGTTTCTAGTCTAATAAACAGTAGTCAGTTTCTTAATAAAACACCCTTTGTTTTTTAAACGAGTACAACGCAAAAACTTAATTTGTAGTTGACATAATTTTTATGATGATGATAAAATTGTTGTAATTTAATGGAGTAGAACGAACATTTTTTAAAGGCAAAAAACATGACTTTATTTACTGTGAACTCTTTGCAAAAATTTTATTGCAATTTGACGAATAGAAAAACTAGATATTGACATTTCTAGCAAAGAACAATTTTAAAACAATCATTAAAATTTCTCTTTAGAATTTCAGTGAAATTTCTTGAAAGCTCTGGACATTATTTCAAATGTTACAAGTTTATTTTTAAAATACGAAAAGTAATTGACCGTTGAGTTGTTAGTAATATTATAAAAATGTTAGAAAACATAAGGGGATTTCTGGGTAGAAAAAATGTCGACAAGTAATAAGTAAAATTGTATAAAGATTTAGTATGATAACGATATGCAAACATTATGAGGAATAAAATCACAACAATGCCAAAACATTCTCAATTCAATTTACTTTTACATAAAACAATCTATATTTGCTTATCATTGATCCATATTAAAAAATTTTATAAAAAAATTTAACAATAAAAACCTTATTTAATTGTCAAAAATAAATAAAAAATTTTCTTCAAAGAAAATTCAGTCAAGTAGTACTTGGAAATTATTCAAGTTACTTTTGACCATCATTATGTAATCAAATTGTAAATCTAACACACTGCAACATTCACCACCTCATTGCAAGCACAGTTTAACCGACATTATCATTTCCTTAGCATTTTCTTGTAATAGGAACACATCAATAAGAATACAACATCATTATTATCATTATTAATATTGTTATATATTCACATCATCTTCATCATAATCGTCATCTTTATATATATATTGCTTGTAAGGACTACATATAATTATAGTTCAGTTATTCTTGCTGTTTTTGTTTGTATGTAGCAGTTGTAAGGAAGGAAACTGTCTCTTGTGTATCATCAACAAATTGGGCATGTTTCCAAAACAGTTTTATGCTTTTGGCATCATACTGATTATATTGTTTTCTATTTTGTTGTTCTTGCTGTTGCTTTGCTTCGTTTTTTTTTGTTATTGTTGTATTTGTTTCTTATTATTTATTACTATTTGTTGTTTTTATTTTTGTAAGATTTATAGAAATAGCTTTTTTGAAGGACCTTGAGTGATGTCAACTTTAAACATTTTAATATAAACAATAAAAAGATTTATTTTTTTGTTGCAGGACAAAATTGAAAGAAATAAACCACCCCCGCCCCCCCTTTAGTACCCTACACAGGTAATTATATATAGGTTTTAAGGGTAATTTAGAAAAAAAGGGTAGGTAGAGAGACAGATCGGAATGTTATAAAGAAAACTGCATAAATATAGGCCTGAGTAGTATTGAGTTGTTAGTTTTGATCATATAGTCTGCATATAGTCTAGTCTATAGAATAGTTTATAGTGTGTTTTATAGTCTAGTCCATAGAATAGTCTATAGTATGTTTTATAGTATAGTCTATAGCCTAGTATATTTTTTTGACTATATTGACTATACTCTAGTCTAAGTTTTGATAACAGCCTTGACTATAGTTCTGTTTATAGACTTGCTGATAGTTTAGTATCGTCTATATTCCATAGTTTTGGCTATACTCTAGACTATAGTGTAGTTTACAGTCTTGACTATCGTTTTGTCTAAAGTCTTGATGCTAGTTAAATCTTGTCTAAATTCTATACTTTTGAATATACTCTACTCTTGACTATATTTTAGTCTAAAATTTTATCTATAGTCTTGGTTATAATCCTGACAATAGTCTAATCTATAGTATTGACTATAGCGTTGACTTTTCACTTATCTATTGTCTAGAGCCTAGTCTTAGTTAAGTCTAGACAGTCCAGGTCATAGTTTAAACTAAAGTTTATTCTATAGTCTGATTTGTAGTCTAGTATATATTCCTCACTATAGTCTACTTAACACTTTTATCTTTGTTTCTGACTTTAGTCTATTCTAGTGGTCTTTAATACTCCTTTATGGGTGTCTTGTGCTTTAAAAACGTCAGCTGAAATAATAATATTTGCCTCAGTGTAGGGTGTTGAATTTACGAACAAGTAAGTATAAAATATTATTTTCACATTTGTATTTATTTTGATCTAGAAAGTTTTGTTGTTTGCCGTTTTATTGTTATCTATTATGAAAGCATTAGGAGAGAACCAAAAAGGACTAGATTAAGTTGATAACTAATTTAAATTGTTTTCAGGATAACAGGAAAATCACCTCTATTTTTTAACTTTGTTGTTATTTTCACAAAATGGTGCATTTACGGTTGCTTTTCATACTAGATGAACCATCCTAATATGTAATAGATATTTAATTATGCCAAGAAAATTTCTCAACAAAATATTGTTGTCCTTTATTTAACTATATAGAAAGAAACATCCTTTTTCTAATTTATTTTTTTTTATTGTGTTGCTCTGAACATGGCCAAGTGTTTAAAGTAGATTATTTTATTTCATTTTAAAAGCACAGTCATTTAAAAGAATACAACTGCTTTTTTCTATAAACATTTTTTAATAATAATTGTATATAATCCTTTTAAGCCAGCGTTGTAAGGTTTGAGGTAAATTAAATTCAATTTAGTTTTATATTATTTAATTCCTGCACATTTTATGTGTTTATTTTTATAATTTTTATCCTTCGTTTATTTCATACACATTATATTTAGCTTTGTGTGTTTGTTTCTCTTTTTTTCGTTTTGTTTTGTGCTAAATGACAATGACATTGACCCATATTATCCTTCCTGTCACATACGTATATTGGCCCAAATGAAATTAATTGTTACTGCCACAGTTTCGTGCAGCTTACAACGGGGAGGATTTTAAGTAAAAATCAGTGAATGAACAAAAAAAAAAATTATAAAACTATATTTTACGAGTTTACTAGATAGTTTCAAAGTTAGTGTGTAACGTTTTTGAATTACCAACAATGTACTTAATACATTGTTTCAGGGATGGATAGTCTATAGCCTAGTCTATATTCAAGTCTATAGTTTAGTCTAGTCTAGTCTATAGTCCGGTCTATAGTCAAGTCTATAGATAAGTCTGTAGTCTACACTATAGTCTAGTATATAGACTAGTCTATAGTCTAGTCTATATAGTCTAGTCTATAGACAAGTCTATAGTCTAGTCTATAGACAAGTCTATAGTCTAGTCTATAGTCTAGTATATAGACTACTCTATAGTCTAGTCTATAGTCTAGTCTATAGTCTAGTCTATAGTCTACTCTATAGTCAAGTCTATAGTCAAGTCTATAGTCAAGTCTATAGTCTAGTATATAGACTACTCTATAGTCTAGTCTATAGGCTAGTCTATAGTCTACTCTATAGTCTAGTCTATAGGCTAGTCTATAGTCTAGTTTATAGTCTAGTCTATAGGCTAGTCTATAGTCTAGTCTATAGTCTAGTCTATAGTCTAGTCTATAGTCTAGTCTATAGTCTAGTCTATAGT
>NC_060951.1:59853698-59865378 GCF_022045245.1 Lucilia cuprina | reverse complement strand
TATCTATCTATCTATCTATCTTTCTATCTATAGATCTATCTAACTATCTATCTATATATCTATCTATCTATCTATCTATCTATCTATCTATCTATCTATCACATGTCAATCGTGGGAAGTTTACAATCAAATTATCAGCACACACATCTATCTATTTATCTATCTATCTATCTATCTATCTATCTATCTATCTATCTATCTATCTATCTATCTATCTATCTACATATCTATCTTTCTATATATTCATCTATCTATCTATCTAGATTTTAGTCAGATTTTGCAAAACTAACGACCTATAGAGGTCGTATGTTTTGCCTGCCATTTTTGTTTACATCCGATATATGTCGTGAAGCTATTAAACTCAAGAAGTATTTTGTTTACTTTTCTTTTCCATTCTTCCAAAGAGACTTTACCAACTATAATAATTTATAATAACTATATATTTATTATTACTATTCAAATTATTAAGTTGAACAAAATAATTAATAATTATATTTTACATATCGGACATGTGGGTATTTTGACAACAAATTTTTAATATTTTTATTAACACTATAATTTTGTAAAAAAAAAAAAAATACAAACAAATTATAAATATTAATACATTTCATATTTGGTATTACTTCCGTACATTTTACATATGTATGTATAAACTCCCACCTAAAAGTAAAAAAGTAGCAAAAAAATGTAAATCATTACTTTCAATCAATTCTCAAAATAATTGTTTAAAAATGCTTAAAATCTTATCATAAAGAAATCTTCGTTTAAACGTATACTTTTTAAACCGAACATAAAAGCAAATCATTACCATATGAAAAAAACTTAAATTAAAAGAAATGACACTTGTGATTTATTAAAAAAAAAAACGAAAAAACAAGACCAAGAACAAATAAGAAATTCTTACAAACTAATGACAAAAACATATTGCAACACTTTACACAATAAAATTTTAATATGTGGAGTGTTTTCTAAGTACAATTGCATGTTGATTTGAGAACCCCAGCGGGAATGGGCTGGATGATGATGATTATGTTTTCAAAACATTTAAATTTGTACGAATGATTATGCATGCGGGTGCCGTTATTAAAATGTCTTCTAGTTTTTCTTTTCCTTTCATATTTTACTAACAAACAAATAGCAAATGAAAAGGGATTTTTCAACAAGAAACAATAAAAAGAAAAACTAGAAAATAAATACATATTACAAATCCCTAATGATAAAAGGGTTGTCATACAATTTAAGTTAGAAAATTTTAATCATGCAAGTTTTTTTTTTTTGAAAACTAGAACTGAGTCTAATTAAAAAGGTTTTTTGTAAGTTTTATTAAAACTGTGCATAGTCTAATGTTGTGAATTAAAGATTTGTGAACTAATTTTGATAAAGTATTTTTTTGTTTAATTTTCTTCCTCATACAAATTTTTGTTAACGTGCTTAAACTAAATTTATAATATATATATGTAACTAAAATTTAAACTAAAAATTAAATTTTGGCAAAATTATTTTAAAATATTTAAAGTTACCTTATAAACAAAATTTACTCAAAAGTACCTTTTAAAAAACGTAAAAGTACAAAAAAGTATTCTTGATTTTGGCAATAACAAAAAAATAATAGGACACCTCTTTAAACGTTTTTGCTCTTTATGCGTTGTCTGATGTCTGTAACACCCAAAAATATTGGTCTTAGTCCCACCATAAAGTGTACCAATCGGCTCAGAATCGTTTTCTGAGTCGATTTTGCTATGTCCGTCTGTCTGTGCGTTCACACGCTACAGGTCGCAATTTTCAAGATAATTTGATGTAATTTGGCATCTACTCTTTTCTTGGTTCAAACACGTACACTATTCAAAATGGTTGAAATCGGTTCATTATTTTGCCTAGTCCTATACAACCGTACCCCTAAGCATTGGACCTTTAGGCTCATAATTACGTTAAATGTTCTATTATACCAACAAAAATCTGCAAAACTTAGGGCGGGTTTCTTACTCCTCAGTTAAACTAGGCTTAACTTGCTGTTAGATTAAACTCGAAACAAATTTAAGCGGACTTTAACCGATGATTGTGTTTTTCAGTTTTAGATTTAAGTTCAGTTAACTTTGTCAGTATTGCCAACTTTTCACTCAAAAACATAAACAATAAAGAGCTGTCTTTTGCAAACAATACTTTTGTAAAATAAAAAATTTTGGAAAAATGTTAAATAAACATTTAAAACAATAATAAACAAAACAAATCAGAAAATTATAACTTGAGTTTAATTGACCAATTACACTCAGTTAAACTAAGATAATAAGTAACTTTACTGATAACTGAAATACAAGAAACATATTTTAAACCAGGTTTAACCAAAGAATGAAGTTTATCTTTATCAGAAAAACTCGCCCTTAGTTTTATAGAACGATAAATGACACTACTCATTTTTATAGTGATCGGACCTCATTTGACCCTAGCCCCAAACTCCCCTTCAGAGAATGTCTTAAAAGTCAACTTACTCCCCTATGTGCCCTCTTGTAGAAAATCTATTTTTATCAACAATACGTAAAAACATTCCACAATACAGTTATTTTTATTTTTTAAAAATTATCCACTTTTTTAACATACTGACTGGTGTAGTAGGGTATCATATAGTCGGCAATCTCCGACTATACATTCATACTTGTTTTTATTTGAATAGAATTATTGAATTGATCTTGCACATATGTATTTGACTGATGTACAGACATTACTAAATTGACTCCGCTCTCTGTAAGGACTCGTAATGTATATATGTATAAACTTACATACATATATATATCCACCAGTACTATATACCTACTCATAACTAAAGTTTAAAAACTCCCATTCCTTAATTTTAAAATTTTTTTTATTATTTTTTCACGATTTCCCATTTGGGAATCATTCTTAAAAAGTTTTTTTATAATCGCTATGACAATCTTTTTTTATTGTTTAAATTACAATGGTAGTGATAAATAAACAAACTTAATTGACAACAACATTTATATGTTGCATATGCAAAAGTAGAATTTTTTTACACAAAAAAAATATTTATGTATTTAAATAGTATTATGTTGAATAAATATGTATTCAACACGCAACACTTAAGATACATTTAACATGCAGTTTTATTTTATTGTATTCGCATTTATTATTCTTTCATTTTATTTTTCAACAAATCTTAGATTTTGTTGTAGTAAATTATTAGGGTGAGACCAATATTTAATACAGAAAATAGACAATATCTTAGTAATTAAGGCAAATATCTCTTTCTAAAGATAAATTGACATTTATTGGAAAATTTGAAAAGTAAAAGTAATTATGCGATTTATAGTTAAGAGTGCAATACATTCACAGATTGAAATGTCTGTTTTTGTCTATTAATTCGGCTTTACACGATCACACAAGTAATATGATCTAATTATTGTTTTCTACCATTCGTGTAATCACAAAAAATATAAATCATGCAACTTTTATTCTCTTTTTTGTTATACGGGTGGACTTTTATTTTACTTTTTCATTAAACTTTACGAACGTAAAGTGTGATCGTGTGAAGTGCCCCTTAGTCGTGTAAAGAGAAACATCTAGAGAAATCGATCACATTCTATAAATTTCGTATTTAGCTAAAATATTCTTAAAGCCGGCTTTACACGATCACACAAGTAATATGATCTGTCAAAATTTTGTGTAGAAGAGCACGGAGGGGATCGTCTAAACGCAATATGTAATGAAACCATCACACATTGAGAGAGAATACAGATGGAAAATTTAACAGTCGTATGGCTCTCTTCATTTTTTGAAATGATTCAAAAATCAAGCAGGTCGCATTAGATCAGGGATGTATTTTTATGTAAATACATGCAAAAAAGTGAAACAGCTGTTTCCATTTTACTTTTTTATTGTTTTCTACCAATCGTGTAAACACAAAAAAAATCATGCAACTTTTATACTCTTTATTGTTATACGGATGGATTTTTATTTTACTTTTTCATTGAACTTTACGTACGTAATGTTTGATCGTGTGAAGTGCCCCTTAGTCGTGTAAAGAGAAACATCTAGAGAAATTGATCACATTCTATAAATTTCGTATTTAGCTAAAATATTCTTAAGTAAAGACAGAAAGAATGAAAATTTTTACGAAAAATATATTGTTTTAAACTGAGTTTTATAGGATACTTTGGATCAATTAAGGACCTCTTTCCTAAACATGTATTTTTCTGTGGGTTAAGGTCTAATAGGCACCGATACTGAAATTATACACATTAGTATTCATGTTTTTAACCCTATAAAGTAAACACAAAAGTCGGCGGTTTACTTGCAAACATTTTGTAAGTGCCACCGTATTACAACAACAACAATCTCGACAGTGGATTTTGTTTTTTTATTTGTTGTACGTTTATTTAATTTCTTTTGTCAACTACGTGCATTATCAATATTATCATACTTAGACAAAGTATGTACCTATGTATGCATGTATTTAAGCGTTGTCTGTCTGTCCCTCCGTCCGTATGTCTTTCGGTTGCTCTCTCATGTCTATGTATGGTGTTATATCCGTATTTTTATTACTGTAATGTTTGTATGTTGTTGTTATTTTATTATTATGATTATTTTAGACTTAAAAAAATAGTTCTATTTGTATACCTATTATGCAAATGTTGTAAAAACACAAAAGCAATAAAAAACACACCATGGTCTTCTTCTAAGCACTTTAATAGTACAACCATTCCATTCATTTATATACTTTTGCTTCTTGTTGTCGTTGTTGTCTCTTCGTGTTGTCTTAAAAAGCCAATGACTTTTTAGGTGAATTCCCTTTTAAAGTTCTGAGCTTTTTTTCCCGTAATGTTTGCTGTGGCAACAAATTGTAGTTATAGTTATAAATACAACACTAGAAAAGGCTTAATCTGAAAGAGGAATATGCTAATTTCGTTTAATAACAGAAAAGAATTTTTAATATGACGAAATTGGAAAACAGTTTATAAAATATTTAAATTTAAATTGCTTATGCAGCAAAATGTAATCTTGAAGCTAAAACAATTAGTTATTGAAAAACTAAATTTTGAATTCAAAATGTTTTATATTAAATTAATTTTGATTTCGATTAGTTTTTAAAAATATAAAACCACAATTTGTATACGATTTTCACTTTGTTAGGTTCAATATTTTAGATTTTGATTCCCCATATTAAGCTTATTCTAATATTAGTACTTTTGTCAAAAATATGATGCTTTTGTTTAATAATATAATGTTTCTTTTTTAATTTACCTAACTTTGACCTATAATAATTTGACATTTATATGTAGTGGGTCAAGGTTATTTTCATACAATGAAACTGACCTGATACATTTACATACATGTGACAATAATTATTAAGAACACTGCATTATTAATAACTATTGGTGTCAATTGAAAATCAATATTCTTTAATACTTAATAAAAAGGCTTTTAATAATCACATACTTATAATATATTTTTTAGGTAAATATGTATGTATGTACTAAACTATAGACTAAAAAAGGACTAAATTACAGTAAAGTTTAGAATATAGTCTGGTATATAGTTCAGCCACATTTCATTCTATAGTCTAGTCTATAGTCAAATCTATAGTCTAGTCTATAGTCAAATCTATAGTCTAATCTATAGTCTAGTCTATAGTCTAGTCTATAGTCTAGTCTATAGTCTAGTCAATAGTCTAGTCTATAGTCTAGTCTATAGTCTAGTCTATAGTCTAGTCTATAGTCTAGTCTATAGTCTAGTCTATAGTCTAGTCTATAGTCTAGTCTATAGTCTAGTCTATAGTCTAGTCTATAGTCCAGTCTATAGTCTAGCCTATAGTCCAGTCTATAGTCTAGCCTATAGTCTAGTCTATAGTCTACTCTAGGATCTAGTCTATAGTCTAGTCTGCTTCATGTAGAGTATTTTGAAGGGTTTCATGACAGTTATTACTTCGAACCAATTCCCATCTAATAATTGTTATGTCCAGCACATAACTGAACGAAAATGTGTGCGTGTTAGAATAAAATATTTTTCTTGAGAACACTTTTATTTACAAACAACTGTTTATTATATAAATATTTACTTTAACATACAGTAGTAACAACTTTTTCTGTTGGTCTTGACCTTTAAATATTTAACTAATTATTGATTTATTTTATTTCGCTCTAATTGCAGAACTGTCAGAAAATAATACGTTTACGTTCATTAAACGCCAAAACAGATCCCGCAGCACTTGCACGTGAAGTAGTGGACAAATGTGATTTAATACACAAATCCCAGTTGGCCGATGTAGAACAAATAATATTCTATTTGAAAAATCGTAAAGATAATGCTGGTATAGGTAAGTGTGTTTAAAAAAAAGGAAGCAACAAATCTAGAATATTTTTGAAAAAAAATTTAACTTACAGATACACACGATAACAATATGGGTCATCATCGATCGGCTATTGCCACACACCGATCCTCGGCAAGACCTCATACTACCATGAGTTCTAGCATGTCATCTTCAACACATTCAAAATCATCAGATTCCTCAGATGTTTCCATTAATCATATAGACGAATATGTTGAGTTGTTGTATGAAGATTTAAGCGAACGCATACGAGGCTCGGCTATGATCCTACAAGTAGCACGTAACCCTGATAATTTAGAAGAATTAGAAAAAAATGGTGAGTTTTTTTCTATTTTAAAAGATTTTTTAAATTTATTTAAATACTTTTCATTTTTCCAGAATCTTGTTTAAGTGCTTTGTCGCGTGTATTGCGTGAAGATTGGCGCAAAAGCTTAGATTTATCTACAAATATTATTTACATATTCTTTTGTTTCTCCACCTATACGAAATTTCATTCAGTTATAGTTCAATATAAGGTAAGTTGGAACATTTTGAAATGATTTCGAACATTGAACAGCTAATTAGGATTATCTTAATTCATCTCTTGTTCTATCTTTTTTCGAGAAGTTTATTTGGGGAATGATAAATTTTTATAATTAATTCCATTACAGATTGGTTCTCTATGTATGGATGTTATCGATTACGAATTACGTCGTTACGAAAGTATGCGTAATGAATTGGATATTCGTAAAAATCCTGGTGGTTCGGCTCCTCTATCGGCAAAGGCCAGCAAGGAGAAATTAAACAACAGCACTGATGATTTTCTAGATCTCATGAATGAAGAAAAGCCCAAAGAGGTAAAACAACAACAAAGAATTTTGCAACCATAACAAATAATTAAAATAATTTTCTATTTTACTCTCAGATGGAGCCACCTCGACGTCGTATACCCGAATTGAAACAACGCCCCAAATCGGGTAATTGGTCTAGTTTTCATAGTTCCATGTCTTCGTCGCTTATTAAAAGTCAAATACTAAACAGCAGCTATCATGAAGCTCTCTCGGCGGGAGCTCAAACACCCGACTCAGGTATATCTACCAATGGTGACATGAAAGCCACCAGCAATGAGGCTCTCGATCGTAATGATCCGAAAATTAAAAAGGAAGAAATCGATCGTCTTAATAAGCAGTTAAAACTTTTTGCTAAGAAGCAAGAACAACTCTTAAGGGTTGCCTTCTATTTGCTACTGAATATGGCTGAAAATGTCAAACTAGAAGAGAAAATGCGTCGCAAAAATATTGTCAAAATGTTGGTAAAAGCTTTAGATCGTCAAAATATAGATCTTCTAATGTTGGTTACCACATTTTTGAAAAAGTTATCCATAGTGGGTGATAACAAGGATGATATGAGCGAACTGAATATAGTGTCAAAATTACCCCGACTCTTCCAAAGTGGTCATACGGATCTGGTGCAAGTTACTCTAAAATTGGTGTTCAATTTGTCATTTGATGGCCAGTTAAGAAGAAAAATGATAGTGGCTGGTTATTTGCCCATGTTGGTTATGTTTATCAATGATGAAAAACATCATGGCATAGTGGTAAAGATATTATATCACATGAGTTTGGATGATAAGGTGGAACAAATAGAAAATTAAAATTGTTATAGAGATAACTAAAAAAAATTTTTATTTTATATTTTAGGTTAAAGCCATGTTTACCCATACCGAATGCGTGCAAATGGCCACGGATGCTATTATTTTAAATCTCAATTCTAAAGTTGATTTGGACTTAATCGCTCTTTGCATTAATCTTTCGCTTAATCGTCGTAATGCTCAAATTATGGTCGAAGGCAATCGTTTGCACAGTCTCATGGATCGTGCTTTCAAATATCAAGATTCCCTACTCATGAAACTATTGCGCAATCTTTCGCAGCATGAATCCCTTCAACCTCTATTTATCGATTATGTAGGGGATTTGGCACGCATTCTTACCATTTGCGATGATGAGTCTTTTATGGTGGAGTGCTTGGGCATATTGGGTAATTTGTCGCTGGCCGATTTAGACTATTCACAGATTTTACAAAATTTCCAATTGATTCCCTGGATAAGAAATATCTTAATACCCAGTGCGAAGTTAGATGATCTCGTTTTAGATACTATTGTGTATTTGGGCACTTGCGCCCATGATGAATTATGCGCCTTACTGTTTTGTCGCGCCAATGTAGTGCTTTCATTAATTGAACTGCTAAAGGCTAAACAGGAGGATGATGAGATTGTTTTACAAATTATTTTCGTATTCCAACAGATTTTGAGGCATGAAAGTACACGCGAGTATATGATTAAGGAGACAGAATCACCGGCGTATCTTATAGATTTGATGCATGATAAAAATGCAGAGATACGTAAAGTTTGTGATTATTGTTTGGACATCATCGCTATTAGCGATAGCGAATGGGCGAAACGTATTAAGGTAAAATAATGAATTTAAAAAATTAATATTTAAATCTTATAAACATTGATAGATAGATAGATAGATAGATAGATAGATAGATAGATAGATAGATAGATAGATAGATAGATAGATAGATAGATAGATAGATAGATAGATAGATAGATAGATAGATAGATAGATAGATAGATAGATAGATAGATAGATAGATAGATAGATAGATAGATAGATAGATAGATAGATAGATAGAAAGATAGATGGATAGATATATGAAATATTTCAAAAAATTAAAAAAAAAATCAAATTGTTACTTCCAGTTGGAAAAATTCCGTAATCACAACTCGCAATGGTTGTGTATGGTGGAGTCACAACAGCACGAAGACAATAACGAAAGCTACAATGATGAAGAAGACGAAGAACACGATTTGGACAACTATTTGCGTGGAGAATATCTGGACAATTGTGAACTATATAATACAAATCAACAAAATAAAGAAAGCGAAGATAATGACAGTAACAACAGTAATAATCCAGCTAGTCCCGCCAATTCAACCTACAGTCGTCCAGTGAGCAGGTGAGTTTTCTATAAAATACTCCAAAAGGAAACTAAATTTAATATTATTTTTTAAAATTTTTAGTTTTAGACGCAGTCAAGATCTTGATGATATTTACAACATGACATTTAGTAGCAAATCTCAAAACTCCAGCCAGGGAGACTCTAATTATATGTTTAAATCGAATAAATCTTTAGATTCCGAAGGCTTACATGAAGAGCTTTTATTGGCTTAAAGAGAATTAAAAAAAAGGATTTATTAAAAAAAATGTGCTTAAATTACAGCTGAAAGAATATAGCGAAAGGCATTTAATTAAATATGTAGTTGTTCTTTTTTTAATTTGGGTAACAAACCATGTTTTGCATTTTTTTAAAGAAATTATAAACAAAATATAAACTAAGTTATAGTGCTGATGATGTTTTTTTTTTTTTAATTAGCTTTCAGTAAACTCTATGGCAAATTAAAAATTATTAAAAAAAGCCAAATATTTGTAGAAATTTCTTTGCTTAGCGCACATAAATTTGTAGTATATAAACGATTTGTTTTTTTATTTTTATAGTTTTAATTAAAAAAAAAACGAGATTTTTTATAATTATTTTTAAGTTAGCGAAAAATAAAACCAAAACGAAGCTAGTCCTTGTTTTTAACACAAAAAAGTTAATAAAACGAAACAAAACAACATTAATTTTATGTTAAATGTTTAATATATTTTGTTTATTTAATTAAGTTTATTTTATTTTAATTATTTTTTTATTATTATTTACGAAATATATGTGATATTTAACTTTCCTTTTAAAACATAACTACAATATTAAAGAAAAAACAAAACGAACGAACAAATCCATAGAAAATGAAATTAATAAATTGTCCAGTTATTTATTTTTAGTCAAGTATCATTATGTTTTTCTATCTTTTTTGCTCTATCTAAGATTATTATTCCTATAACCTACAATTTAAAATTTTGTTAAAATTATTTCTATGTTTATAAAAAAGTTGAAATTAAATTTTAAGTTTTTACTTTAATTAAGTTAAACTAATACCAAAATGTGTTTCGTTTTTTCTTCAGTTGTTGCTTGTTTTTCTTTTAAAAAGCTTTTTTTTATTAAACAAAAAGAAACAATTTAAATTGCGAAACGTACAAAAAAAAAGAAAAACTTACAATATTTTTAATTTTTATTTAAATACTCATATAAAAATTGGCTTAAAGTAGTTGTTTTAAAAATCATTTTAAAACAAAAGGCAAACGATCCTTGTAGAAGACTCCTCTTTTACTTTATAATTGTAATTGTACTACAAAATATTCTTTAGCGTAAAAAAATTAAATAAATAATTGATTTTTAAATAAAGACATTTAATAAAAAACTATATATTAATAAATATAAAAGAACCATCTATAAATAAATGTTTATGTTAAAGGAAAAAGTGTTAAAAATGTAACAAAACTTTAGGGACTGATTTTATAAAATATTACTAACAACCTGAAAATGTTTAAAACTTGTAAGAAAAATTTTAAATATTTTTGTTTTTCTTAACATTTTTAAACGTCTTTATGTTATGTTTTATTTTATAAAATTGTTTCTTCTAAATTATGCCATAATAACAAAAAAATGTTTAATAAATATAAAGAAAAAGAAATAAAAAATCTATATATTTCAAACACTTTACCACATGTTTTATTTATTTGATAATAAACCAGTAAATTATAATGGAATATTAGAAAGATTATTTTTTATATCGGAATATAAGGCAGTGTATAGTCTTGTCTATAGTCTATATCTATATAGTCTAGTCTATAGTGTAGTTTCTAGTGTATTGTATAGTCTAGTTTATAGTCTAGTCTTTAGACTAGTCTATAGTTTAGTCTATAGTTTAATCTAGTCTATAGTCTAGTTTATGGTCTATCCTATAGTCTAGTCTACAGCCTATTCTATAGTCTACTCTATAGTCTGGTTTGTAGTCTAGTCTATAGTCTACTCGATAATCTTGCCTACCGTATAGACTTCAGCGTAGTATATAGTCTAATCTATGTTGTAATCTATAGTATGGTCTATAGTATAGTCTCTAGCCTGGTATATAGTCTATTCTATAGTCCACTCTATAATCTAGTCTACAGTCTAGGCTATAGTGTAAGCTTTAGTATAATCCAGGAGCAGATCCAGCTCTAGTGTTCAGTCTACTCATAATCTAGTCTATAGTCTAATCTATAGACTATTCTACAGTATAGTCTATAGTCAAGTCTATAGTTTAGTCTAGAATATAGTCTAGTTTATACTCAAGTCTATAGTCTAGTCTATAGTCTAGTCTATAGTCTAGTCTATAGTCTAGTCTATAGTCTAGTCTATAGTCTAGTCTATAGTCTAGTC
>NC_060951.1:59847528-59853598 GCF_022045245.1 Lucilia cuprina | reverse complement strand
CAAAAAGTACTACTTAATTTATCTTTAGCCAGAAATTAAGTTAATTTTATTAGCAAATGATCAGCTGCAGAAAAAAACACTTCTACTCAGGCATGAAGTTGCCAGATCTAAATTGTTATTGTTGTTGTTTTTTCTTCAATTCTAAGTAAATATGTATGTAGTGTTATTATATGTATTTATGTATGTAGGTTTATTACATTTCGGTTTTATTTTTTTATTTATTTTTTATTTATTTTTTTTTTCAATTTAAACGTGGCCCTGCCACAAATATAAAAAAGTAAAAAAGAGAAAAGTTTATATATTTATATAACGAACGACAAGATTATTTTTAAATAATTCCAGCAATTTTATAATATAAAAAGCATAATAATAAAAAGCATAATAATAAAATAAACAATATTAATACAAAACAGTTAAAATTAAAATACAATTCAAATTATTTATATATAAAAATAAAATTGTGTTTCATTTAGAAAACTAGCTTAAAAATGTTATTAAATTATATAAAAAATGATTTTTATTTTCTATAGATAACAACAGAGATTCTCAAATACTATAATTTTTATGAGTTTTCCCCATATTTTCAAAAAGAGAAAAAAGTTTTTCTTACGAGTAAAAGATAAATTCAGCAAGAATCGTATTAATGTTTTTTTACTTTCTTTCTTTCAAATCGAAACATATTTACAAATACTTTATAGAAAGAAAATAGAACTAGAAGTGTTAAAAATGTTTTAACATATCGTTGCGCGTTTTGTTTATATAAAAAAGTACAAAATAATTTATATGGTTTTTGTATAAATTAAATAAAATTAATGATTTTGTAATTATTTGTTGTTTTTTTTCTAATTTACATCCCATAAAATGACATAACAAAATCATCACGTTCTCGTGGTACATAAAAAGCTGCACAAGTACATTCCCACACTTCTTTGGGATATTCCCATTCGCCATTAAATGACCATTGTTTTGTATCTAAATCGTAACACTGCACCGCTGAGGTGGCACGATTTATGGTGATTGTCGACAATAGACCTCCGATAAAATAAATGCGCCTCTTAACTGCCGCCACACCAGTGTAATATTTTGGCATTGGATTTTTTGTTTCCGTCGACCAAGTATCGGTTTTCACGTCATAGACATCTATGGTTTCGGCTAAAACTCTTGATTCAGTTAAAGGATCTTCATACCAGCCACCACAGGCATAAATATGATGTTCGAATGCAATGAGTACATGATCGGCTCTGGGTGTTGGCATCTGACATAATTTGTTCCACTTTTCGGTTTTTGCATCAAAGCTCCAGAGCGATGCCAAGACCAAGTGGCGATCAATGCCGCCTACAAGATGGGGAGATATAACAAAAGTTTGTTTGTTATGCCGAAATATATTATAGTTTGAGTTTTTAGTAAAAAACTGAGTTTTTGATGAAGAACTAAAACTCAGTTTTAATTTGAAAAAAGTTTTAAATTTTCAATAAAATGTTTAATAATATATTTGTTTACAACTCACCCGATATATATAATTTGTCACCCAAAACAACGCCAGCATGTTGACTACGATTCTCCGATAAAGCGGGTAAATATTCCCAACGATCTACACTGGCATTATAACGTTCACAATTTGATGTTGCCATTTCATTGGCATAGTGATCACCATCAATATCATTTAGCTCACAAACGCCACCAACGGCATACAAAAAATTATTGCCCATGGCATTTAAAGAGAAACGACAACGATCAGCCTGTATGGGAGCAATAGTTTTCCATTTATCCTTGATGGGACAATAGCGAAAACCGAAAGGATGTATATATTCCTTTAAACAAACATCATATGAACCGCCAACAATATAAAGATCATTGCCCAAGACTGCTGTACCATAATTGCCTGCATATATAGGTTTTAAAGATTTATTTTTTAAATTTAAAACGCTGAATGTAAAACAAATGCACTTACATTGTTCTATATGTGGAATCACAGTTAAATCTTCCCATTTGCCTACCGAGGGCAAATAACAACTTATTTGATTAGTTAAACCATTTGTTTCGAAGCCTCCAATTTTAACTAAAGCCAATTCCATGCCGCGCGAATTGGTTAAGACACTTAAAGATATCACTTCTTCATTTTCAGTATTTAGTTTATTCAACTGATTTTGCTTTATAACCTCGCTCTTTATAAGATCGACATACTGTTGCGAGTCATCTTCAGCAGATTCTGCATTCGATAGTAGAGTATTGAGTGCATTGGTTTCGATTTGATTGAAACGCACTTTGGCAAATAGCATTCTAGCCAATTCGTTCTTTAGCCTGGACTCCAGACAATATTGCAATGTTATTTGTAATACTCTCTCTTCTGAACAATCGACAGGATAATTACATGAGAGTATATACTCCAATTGATCCCATGTTAGATTTATTAAATCTGGAGTTTGAGAGAATTCATCAAGACGGGCACAAATAAAACGATACGTTTTACGTTTAAGCGCATCTAGTGCATAAAGATCGGCCAGGGCGGCAATAGCTACACAATTTTCTAAATCAATTTGAGATTCTAAATAATTTGAACAGGCCTCAATGACGGCTTTCATTTGAACGTGTGTTGAAACGGAGAGTACATCCTGTATGTTATTACGATCCAATTCCAGTTTTGAGGTGTAGGCATATTCGATTAATAGCTCTATGCCACGAGCATTAACACCATTTAACTTAATTTCGGACTGTCTTGCCTCACGCATGGCATCGGTAAACATAGCGCAAAAATAATCGCTACAGGCAGCTAAAACAACTCGATGGGCCTGAAAAAAAGTGATTGACACGTATTTTAAACCGAAAACTATGTATGGACAGTTGTCAGATCTGGCAATGTGGGGACAATGTACTGACAATGAAATTTTATGTCTAATAGTTCTATTTACCTTAAACGTTTTACCCTCAACTATGAGAGTAACATCAAACAGTTTATCTGAACATCTTAAGGCGTTCAGACCCTGCAACAGAGCTTCTGAATGAGAGGTTAACATAAAATTTGGCTGTTGTGTGCGTAAGAAAGTAGGAGGTGTTGAGTTACTATCTCCCCTTTTAATAGGTGTTGAAGTTCTATAACGTTGTTCGGAGTTATTACGTAATACTGATGCAGCGCCTCCTGCCATTGTTGTTGACCGCTAAAGTTAAGCTGATGATATTTAATTTCTCTTTATAAACATGTGCTTAGATTGTTTTTAAACACTTTTAGCCTGAAATATAAAATTAGTAAAGAGATATAAGCCAGAAATATGATGTCATATAAATTCTACATATAAAATCTACATAATGTACAAATTTTGCTTATCACTTCGTCGGGCCTTTTTCTACAATTTCCAAGGTTGGCAATACCCTTATGACGCTAATCTTGTTTCGCAAAGAAAAAAAAACAATATTGACCCACTTTGTAGTCAAACACAATTTGTTTATTTCTTTATCAATTTTCTAAAGGCAGGTCAATAATCTCATACTACTTATCGTTATGTTTTGTTGTTTTTCCTATTGTACATTAATATTCAATTATTTACAATCATTTTTTGTTTATAATTTGTTTGTTTACTCTTCGTAATGTACAACAAATTTAATAGTGAACTTAATTCGTAATTCAACTCTAGGTAACTAAAGATCTTTGCGCGTCAATGCCATTATCGTTTAAGGATAATAAGGCCAGTTCGTCCTCTCTCTGCCTTCATAAGCTTTTTCACTCTCGCAGTGGTTTAATGTTTAGCGTCACATAACTGTATCGCGTTACGGTTCTCCAAAGTTTAATGTATTAACCACATGCAGTTTTTTTCAATAACCTAAAATGTTTATACATGGTGGAGTACCAAACAAAACTCAATAGGTTTTTAGTGCACACCAGTAAACATAGGACTTAAGTTTGGGAGTTCCGCCTTTATATACAAAGGTATAGGGCGAATTGGTAGTTCTTAAACAAGGCTTCTTCAAGGCGTAAGCCGTAATTTCGATGCCAAAGTATAATATAAAAACACAAGGAAATTTTTGTATAGTTAATACTCTAAAAGTGATATTTTAAACAACAAACAAAATGATATACAATTTTAACAAAAGATTTTTATTATTTTTTTTGTTTACTTTACAAAATAAGAGTAATAAAAAAGACAAATATTTTTCGAATTTAATACCTATGTGCCGTAATAATCTTGTTTCTTTCGTCACTTTATAATTGCAAAATTTATTAACTATTTTATTAATTCCATCTTAACCACCACCAACATTTCACTTACCGAGTTCTTTAATCTTTTTTCTTCGTTTTCCTCCTTCTTTATTCAATCAAATTCAACACAATTGTTTAACATTCGTTGACATCTGCTTTCGAGATTTTGCTTGACTCTTTTCAATTTTTTCTGGCTGCACATAAACAAATTATACTTATTTAATAAGTCTAAAATATGTGAACTATTTTTAATATTTACTAAAATTCTTTTTATCAATAAGAATTAGTAAATTAAATGCCAAATTATTGTACAAAAATAGAAATTTTGTCAAATGGTTGTTGATGAGAAAATTTTGACATTTCTATACGATGGAAAAAATTAAAGAATATTACGAAAGATAAAAAGAAAAGATATAAAAGGTGTAATAGAAAGAATGGTAACAAAATAATAAAATAGGGTCACCAAGTCTTTTTGAGCTTTTAATGAGAATTCCCACAAAATTTTGCTGAATTCGACACATAAACTTGTATTACACAGCCAATAAATAGCCCTGTTTGTAAAAAACTCATTACTTAATATCAGGATAAAATTCTCTCTTACGTATATGATTTGTATATATGAGAAACATTTTCGGATGAGTCCATTATTTGTAAATTATTTAAGCTTTCAAAACTTATAAAATGTAAATTTGTATACATATTCGAAGTGCTAATCAAAAACTTGCTTATAATTGAAGGGTACTAAAGATTCGTCATAGACAAATAAAGCTCTCGAACTTGTTACAGTAGCAAATTCAGTTCAAATTCCAAATAAATGAACTTAGCTATGAACGCTATGGTTTTTTAATCATCTGGCATCACTGTTGCCTAACTGTCGTGAAGTGATTTTAGTGGAAGAAGAAGAAAATGTCAATAAACAAAAGATGTTTTGTTTTTAATAATATTGCATACTTTGTGATATTGCTACGGAAATACCAAAATAATTTATAATTAATTAAGACATGGTAAACCCAATAAAGAAGAAATGTTTTAAATGAAATATCTTCCAAATGATTCTTAAATACATACATATGTAAGAGTATTTAAAAAAAACATTCTTTTTAGAGAAAATATGTATATACTATGTATGACCGTTGAAATTCAATCACAGATTTTATAAATAATGGTTTTCGACTTTTTACATTTTATGAGAAGTCAAGTCGATTTTTCGACTTTTTGTATTTAATTAAAAGTCGACTTTTAGACTTTATTTATTTTATAAATAGTCGACTTTTTTCAACTTCTATTTTTTGACTTTTTGAAATTTCTGCAACTTCTCTTGATTTTTTACTATTTATGATTTTTTTTCTTTTTTCAAATTTTCGACTCATATTACATGTACACTAAAAGCTGTGTGTGTTGGTGTGACTGTGATTTAGTAAAATAAAAACTTGTTTGTTGTTTTTAGTTGTGAAATTTTTGAAAAGATGCATTTGCACGCAAAATATATTATTTTGATATTGCACAACTTTTTACAGTGTACTACTACTAAATGTTACCTTAAATACGGTTCTCTTCTGCTTAACGTACACAATTATAAACTTGATGGTATCTGTCTGCCCATCACTGATTTGTAAGTATACTTACTTTTTTAAAATTTTCGACTATTTTTTACTTTTTTCTACAATTTTTGAGTTTTCAACTTTTTCCGATTTTTTGTCGACTTTTTTCGACTTCTCTACTTTTTCCAACTTTTCGACTTTTTTCGGCTTTTTTGACTTTTTGACTTTTATCACGCACATAAAGAAAACAACCCGACGAAAAATAAAACAAACCGTAACAGCTGTTTTATCAAAATAAACATTTTTTTTGGTGTGGTGAGTTATTTTTGTTTACAAA
>NC_060951.1:59764442-59847428 GCF_022045245.1 Lucilia cuprina | reverse complement strand
ACACATATTTGTAAACAAAAATAACTCACCACACCAAAAAAAATGTTTATTTTGATAAAACAGCTGTTACGGTTTGTTTTTCGTCGGGTTGTTTTATTTATGTGCATTGTTTTATTTATGTGCATCTTTTTTCGACAAAAAGTCGGAGTCGACTTTTTGATTTGTGGCCATATCGCTTTAGGGTTTGCTGTTTTATTAACGGGTATATAGAAAGTATTTAAAATATACTACTATTTTTTACAACTAAGTGCAAGCCGTCAAATTTTATGTTTACCGGCATTTTTCTTCACAATTTTTTGCTAACCTACGGAATTGATTAAAAGTTTATTATTTTTAGGCTTGTTAAACCATTAAGAATTAATTATATATATAATAAAAATAAAAAAATGGTTTCACTACAAGATATGACCACATTACACTCACCCGGTACGCAGCCATTGTGTGAAAAAACTGGACGTCTGTGCGTTTTGCCACAACGTGAAATACAAGGAAATTCCTATGTGGTAATTTTATTTGGATATTAATTTTTAAAAATAAGATTTTTATCTACAAACATGGTTTAGCTCGAGTATTATCCCGAAATAAACTTAAGTTGTGATGCCTTTAATAGCACGTCCATCGCTGGTTCTTCTTTGTCTAATAAATGTATTGATTCTTGGCGCAATGTCATGGTGCCTGTCAATGAAGGAGTTTTGAAGCGGATAATACGTACTTTTTTCGAAAGTGGTTTCACTGAGGCCCTTAATGAAGCCCGAGATAATCAAACGGCGAATTGTAATCCTATGATTTCTTCAACAGCTGAATTTACTTTTCGTGCTATAGATTTTCTAAAGCGCTTAAAATCTAGAGTATTTCCTCATATGAAAGAACAAGGTATCGCTAGCATAGCCAAACATTCGGAAACTAGGTAATGTTTATAAATTCTTAGTAACTGTTTTTTTAAGTAAGTTTATTTAATTTGTTTTTTTTTCAGAGATTGGATAAGATCGTATGTTAGATGCATTGTCTGGCATCCAAATTGTTTTAAAATAGCTGTTGCTGGTCTAGATGATATTGTTCGTATTTATACAGATGAACCGGCTATTGTGCCAGTATTAAAGGTAAGTGATTTTCTACGTTTTTTAGGAAATTGTTTTTAATTTTATATAAATTTTATTTAATTTTTTACATATATTCCAATGAACAAATAAAAAAATACAAATATTAACAATTAAAAGTATTAGATAGAGGATATTTTTTTTAGATATAATTGACCAGATTTTAAGCAATTGTAGTAAATGTTCATATAGTTTAAGATTATTTCTGTATTTGGTAATTATTTTCCTATTCAGAAGCTTAATTTTAGTAGAGTTTCTCAAATCTTGTTTTCTTTAACAATACTTTGTATATAAGTATATATTAGCATTTATTGAAAAATAATTCCCTTAATCCAAATTCATCACAGAGTGCTTCACAAAAATGGATAACATCGATGGCTTGGCGTCCCTACAGTTCTGGAGAATTAGCTGTAGGTTGTCAACGTGGTATTTGTCTCTGGACCATGGATAATAATATGAATATTACCCGGTCTACTTCACAGGCGGTGTTTTTAAAAAAGTATGTAATTCATGAAAACAAATTGCAAATATTGTTATTAAACTTTCACTTTCTCTTAAGTCCCAATCATTGTCCCATAACTTCAGTACAATGGAATTCGGATGGTACACTTTTGGCTTCGGCATCTATTGGCGATACAGATGTTCTTATATGGAATGTTGATAAAATGCAAAATACCGCTCTAAAGAGAGTAGGACCACCTTGTTCGCTTTTAAAATGGTCACCCGATGGTTCCTGTTTATTTTCCTCAACTGTGGGAAATGTATTTCGTGTTTGGTCTTGTGACAAAAAGTGGCAACCAGAAAGATGGACCATAAACACAGGTACCATACAGTCGGCCTGTTGGTCACCCTGTGGTGGTTTTCTATTGTTTGTTACTTCCGAGGAGCCTATCTTATATCGTTTGCAATTTTTCGAAGAGCAATTATTTCAAAGTAAGTCTCGTTGTGTTTCTTTTTTTTTAAGTTAAGGCAGTAGAAATTTTGTTTTTACTAGTTTTAAATTATAACTAGTCGAATAATTTCTTTGGAATTTCTATAAAAAGAAAACTGCCTATAATAAATATAAAGTATAACAGGGCAAGCCACAGGTGAATATTAGCTGGAATACCGCTAATATTTGTATAATGCTGCCTACATTTCTTCTTCTAAATAAAATCAATACTTTTAGAGTTTGTTTCACTTAAAATTTTCCTTACAGCTGGTTCTGCTCCCAAACAGGCTTTACCGGTGGCTGATTTAAGCAAAATAACGGTAGGTGAACGAGAAGTTGGTGGTCAACCTCAGTCTGTGGCCTGGGATCCAAATGGTCTTTATTTGGCCATTACCTTCAAAGATTCACCCTGTATTGCCATATTCTCTACGTGTATACAAAAATTCAATTTGAGCATGTCACCCTCTTGTTTTCTAACTGGCATTGGTAATGAGTATCCTTCGTTTATTTGTTTCCAAAGTAAAAATCGCAAAAATGCTGATTCTGTTTTAACCATAGGCTGGTCCAGTGGCCGCATACAATATTTCCCTTTTGTTAATATGTAATAATCATCGAACATTAAACTTACTGTAAGAAATAGTGATAAATACTTTGTAATTCGAAAATAAAATTTTTGTTTTTTATATATTTATAACAAATATGTATTTTTATTTATTTGAAACAATAATAACATCTTTTTTTAAGTTTTATAAATATTTGATATTTAAGCAAAGTTAATAAAGTTGAGGGAGATAAAGGGGCACTGTGTGGTTTTTGTTTACGCTTTCAAATATTTGAAAAAAAAAATCACAAATTACATTTGTTTAAAATGTTTTTAAGTAAGAATTTTTAAATAAATAATATTAAATAGTATAATAATGTGTATATAGTTTACTAATTAAGTGCTTAACATAAAATACAATAAAGTTAACACAAAAATAATTGAGGAGAAAAACGGTAACATCACATAGATAACCACATCATTTTTGAAATTCATTGCAATTTTATTTTTCTTAGTCTATATTCATTCAATTTTGGCATATCTCTAGTCCATTAAATAACAATACGGAAAACACTTTTTTATGTTTTTTTTTTATTTTCTTTGTCTTCACTTTAAATATCTCCAAAGAAATAACCTAAAGCTGTAGCCGCTTTAACACGCACAAAATGATTTTCATCCTTAAGCAATACGGCAATTTTATTGCCCACAGCTTCGGTTTGTGTATTACGTTCAGTTAGGAAGTTATTTAGAATGCCTGTAAATAAAAATTTAAATTTTTTTTAGTGAAACTTTAAATTTTTAGTTAAATTTTGAATTTGAAGTCAATTTTCAATTTTTTTAATAAAAAAGTATTCGAATTTCATTTTAAAATTTCAAGCGCAAGTGAAAACGTTTTTACGCGCGATTTTAAATATAAAACCATCAACAAATTCCGTGGCCTCTTCGCCACTTAGCCAAAATGGTGGTCAGCAGTGGCAAATGATCAAGGGCCTGTTCAATTAGTATACTGGAAACCGCTTCCATTATCTGTTTTTGGTATTTCAGTGGAGAAGGCATTTCCATTTTTTCGAACGCTAATATGGATTTTAATGTAAGCTATGAAAAGTGAAAATATTATGGTATTGTATTTAATTAATCAACCCCCCATTTGTCTCTAAATGTTCACATGAATGTCAAAGTTTTTCATGTAAAATTTAAAGATTCTAGTTCTATAGTATCACAGATATACAATTTTTTCTATTTCATTCATAAGGGGGTTCCAAGCCACCCCCTGATGAAAGACCGATTTTACCCCAAAATGTTCAGATGAATATGAAAGTCCATAATTTTAAGAATCTAGTTCTATTAGTTTCCAAAATGTTTACAGGTATGTTGAAGTTCTTCATGCAAAATTTGAAGATTTCAACTCTAATAGTTTCCAAGATAAACGAAGTTTTGTATTTAATTAAAATGGGAGGTGCCACGCCCCCTGCTGCTAGTGCACCCACTTTTTATCCTAAATAATCATATTGAAACTTAAGTGAGGACTCTAACTGCTATATATTTCTGAGATATACTGATTTAATATTTTCCTTATATGGAAGGTGCCACGCCCACTATAGACATTCCAGGCGGCCATAGACTTATATATATATATATATATATAAGAGATAACAAAAAAGTATTTGATTTGAATTTAAGAGATTTGAATATTTAAAAGTCATAGTTTAGTATATTGGTAATTACCACACTTACCAATAACAATAGCAGCACTTCCTCGAACTTCTGGCCATTGGCTGCGTAATTTAGGTATGCAAGAATCTATGAAATCTTGAATGTGGTCGGTTAATTCCATGGCCTACAAAAAACAAAATTTAGTAAAATTAAACAAAAAAATTTTTGCAAAACTTACAATAACTTTAACAAAATCCACTATAAAATTATTGTAATTCAATTGACCATGATCCAATAAATGACGCTGAGCCATTTCATTGATTTTAAGAGAGTGTAATAAACTGCAAACTTTACGTAAAGTGCCTTTGCAAGCCTGTTTAAAGAAAAATAACATTAAATATATAAAAAGAATAAAAATTAAATTAAAATGACTAAATACCCGTATAATAGTGGCTTCTCCTTCACTAAGATGCAACAGCAAAGGAAATAGATTAGCAATTAATTGTTCACGCAATGCTTCATTAGAGGAATTAGGTGAAACGGTGCCATCATTCATAGACATTTTCGATTGACACAAATCACCAAAAAGTATAATGGCGGCTTCACGTATTTCCAAAGAATAACTGCCAAAGAAAGGTCGAATACGTATGGCCAAAGAAACATGAAAAGATTCAACGCGATCACTGGGTAAATTTTGTAAAATACGCGATAAACCACGCATACTTTCCAACGGTATATTTATTAAGCAATCACTACAATATAGAACAAATAAAAATAAATAGTCTACATAAATTGTTTTAAAAAATGTTAACTACACACCAAACCGTATCATCAATACCCTTGAGCAAAGCAGTAATAGCAGTTTCATCATATTTCTCTATATCCTCTTCCGTCAAGAGACCCACATAACCCATACCCTGAATACTTAAGCCACGAACAACTGCATTAGGATCACTTAAAGCCGAAGTCAAATGATTCATTATTATTGAAGACACCTCACCACATGGTGTGAGAGGAACGAGACGAGAAAATAAACCCACTGCTGCTACACGCTGACCATCATAGGGGGATGCAACATATTTACTTAATGTATTTACAACATGTTTCATTTGATTGGAATTGATATCGATTTGATTCGATAGGCCTATTGCCATGGGTGTTAGTAGTTCAATGAAATTTTTGAGATCTGTGCTAGAGGCTAAATGAGTGTGTACAGTAAGTACGGTAGAAATTTGTTCCATTTCCAAGCTGTCCAAAAATTGTTGGAATGTTTCCAAAATAATTTGACAAGGATTTAATTTGACCGTTTCCTTATTCGGTACAAAACCAAATTTTGTTTTAGTCACTGTTGTAGAGGTGGAGCCCATAGTAGGTGAATTGCTACGAATGCCCGTATTCATGGGAGCAGCCAAATTTGTATATGAAGCCAAAGAAGTTAATAGCATGGTAAATAGTTCCGGAAATTTCAATTTCAATTGCTAGATTAAGAGTTAATAATATGAAATATACATATATAATTAAGTTAAAAAGGAAATCATAAACTAACCTCTTTTATATCCTTGCAGGGCATCATTTTATGTAAAGCACAAAATATTGCAAACGGTTGTACACTGGCAATTTTTTGTCTATCCACACAGGGTTCATTTGGTTCAAATAAACATGAGGAGGAGAGTATTTGTAGAAAGTGTTCAAGTAAAATACCAGTTAAATCACTATCTGTGCATATCAAGTGCCAATACTCTACAATATTTCTGTAATAATTTCATATTTAAATTGTGTTTCTTGTTTTGGTTAATATCTTTGAAATTTCCACTTACTCTTCGAAAGGTAATTGCTGTGCTAGCATTTCACATGATACCAACTTGGGGTGATGTTTAGTCAATGCTACCAATGCTTTAAGTACCCCGGATTTAGCACGATTTACGTCGCAGCCATGAATAGCCTAGAAGTTAATTATTCGCATTATTGATTTGTAAATGCGAAAATTGTTCATAGACTTAACAAATTCCTTCTCTACTTACCGCTAAACTGTCCTTGACAAAATCTGGTATGGCATGAAACAACTCGGAACCCTTTTGTTGAATGAAAAATTTCAAAACCACTGAAGCCCCTATAGCTGAACTCTGTTCAGGATCTTTTAGACTATGTAAAAGGGTTTTGCTAAAGGAAGAAAGAAATAAACATTTAAAATAAAACATTTAACAAATAACTTCAAAAAAAAACTGCCTACCAGAATTGCAAATACTGAAAATTCGATATACGTAAAGCAATAATTTTTGCAATCTCGCCAGCAAGATTATAAATTTGTTTCGGGTCATCGGTAATAATTTGTTCTTTAACTACTTCGATTTCTTTGATCCAATCAGTCGTACTATCCGCAATAGTTAGGGTTTCATAAATGCAAGCAATTTCCAAAGTTTTTTGTAAAATATCTACCGATACTTGACGCACTGTACCATTCGAGTCAATGCAACGAGGAACAATTTTACCCAACATTTGTCCCGTTTGATTAAATTTCGAGGGTGCCTCACAGCCAATCTTCATGGACTTGATGTAGACATCCAAGGTATTATTGTAGACATGACTGGCACAGATGCGTACCTCTGAGTTTTTATCTCTTATCCAGGTCTCAAGTATTGAAATGATCAAGTCTAGCGTAGAAGGTGAAGGATCCTGTTCAATTATAACTTTCACTAGTTGATTAAGTTCGGGCAGCGATTCATTTAGATATTTGGCTAGAAAACTATTGCGTTCATCTTCCTCCTGGGATTCGAATTTCATTTTTAAATTTTGAGCGCAAGAGAAAAAGTTTTTACAGGCAATTTCAAATATAACACCGCCATCAACAGATTCCGTAGCCTCCTCGCCACCTATGCGTATAAAGTCAGTGCCCAATTTCAAAATGGTGGGCAGTAGTGGCAAATCATCAAAGGGCTGTTCGATGGGTATGCTGAAAACTGCTTCCATTATCTGTTTGCGATATTTCAGCGGAGAAGGCATTTTCTCTTTAGTATTTATCATTTGATTGCAAATACTCAACAATGTCTTCAATATAGCCGACATAACACATTGATCCTTAGTATTGGTTAGTTGTAGTATCAAAAAATTCAAAATAGTATCATCTAAATTAGCCAAAGATTGTAAAGGATCGGCTTCATCCATTATATGACCGAAAGCTTTAATTACCAATAGATTAGTTTTAAAATTTTCCAATTCCTTGTGTGTATCTTTAATAAAATGTAAATTGGAGAAAAATCCAGTCGAATGTTTGCGTCCACCAATGTGGGCCAATTCAGCCAGTTTCTTTATAACAATACTAAGATGTTTACGTGATATATAGCCCAAAGCCAAAGCACAAGGTACAATCTTATCTTCATATTCTGCATGTTTTGTATGTTTATCTAGTTTTTCTTGTCTTGCCGAGTTTATAATCAAATCGATTTTAGCACTGACCACTGGATTATCATTCACGTAAGCTAAAGTCAAGGCAATGGCTTTAATCAACATTCCTCTTTCAACATTTAGTGTGGGTATGACGAATTCATTGTGTGGCAAAACCATGGGATAAATAATCATTTGTTCAGCCATTTTATTGGCCAATCTTTCGGAAAAATGTTCATCATGTTTACTGAGCAATTCATTTGTTTCCGTTATAAACAAAGTCAATTTATTAAAATACAAACTTTCCTTATTGATGTTTAGCAACAAATCTGAAATACTTTTCTCCCACAATTTAGCTAGTTCTGGATTTAAATGTGGATAGTAGTACTTAAGGAACGTTAGAATATTTGTGGCCCTTTTAATGCAATGATAATTGCCCAATAAAGCTAAACATCTGGCAAATATTGTTTCCGCTGAGGGCACTACTATTTTACCACTCTTAGCAAAATTAGGAGCCAGTGATTTGACTGCACTCTCCTCTATACCCACAGCACCTTCTCTTTTATCTGATTCGTCTTCTTCGGGAGCCACTTCAAATTCTATATTGGGTGATTTTGCAAAGAGACTAGCCAAGCATTTAGCCAGGTTAGAGCATATATCAGTATAGTCCAACAAAACAAAATAGTTTAACAGTTCTCTTTTTAACAATTCATCCATAGTGCCCACCGTGGAAGCCAACATAAATAAGGAATTCTCACAAGAAAGTACAAAATTAGCATGCTCCTCCAGGGAACCATATTCCTGATTGACTTTGGTAAATTTACAACTATAGCGCACTATAAACCATACAAATTCCTTTTCCTTAACTAGAGATTTTTGAGCTAAAGCCACTATACACTTCAATAAAGTCATTTTCATTTTAATACTCTTCTCACTGGTAATCATTTGCTTTAAACATTCCATAAAGGATTGTAATTTATTTTCAATATTGACCGTAGAAGTATTAAGCAGGTGAGTCAATATCAATAAACTTTTAATGCGTTCTCTTTCGCTATTGTTTCTTAAATGCATTAGTAAAGTATCCATTATTTTGGTGGCATATACTCCTGAAAGTAAATGGAAACATCTTAACACTTCATAGTGCCCCTTAACAGTCTGGGGCTTTTCATAATCCGGATAGACGCAAACTAAATCGAAAAGATTTGATATCAATTGTTCAGCCACTAAATCCAACACAGAGGGTTGCAGTGAAATATTCGTTTTTAAAACCGCCGACAAAAATTGTGTTACCGAATTTCTTTCTATCGAACGGCGATATAAACCCAATATTTGTGGTATAAGTCGAGGAGTACGATCTTGTATTTTATCGGCTGGCAATAGGGGGAACATTGAGGAAAGTGCTTGTAAAATTTCCACACAAACTTTTGGTTCTCGCGACTGCAACCATTGATTGAAGAGAACATCGTAGGCTACCGAAATTTCGGTTGAACAATTTAATAAGGCTTCTACTTCAGCGGCAGTAGGTGATATAACTTCATTATTTTCATCTTTTGTAGGTGAGGCTAAGTCAGCATTAGCAGTTGAATGTTCCAGCAAAGCTTCACTAAACCGACCAATAGCTAAAAAGTAATAAACAAAACTTGGTCAATATGAATTAAATTTATACAATTTACTAAATTACCATAAGCATGTGCCTGTTTTATATGATCCGGTTTTATGCCATTCATACTGGGTAGTGTCGATGAAAGAATAGGTTTAATAAAGGGCACAACACCGGGTATATTTGTAGAGGCCAGGGTTCCCAGACACTGCATCACCATAAAATGTGCTATAGCACCCTCTTTCGTATGAGCCATTAAGGCTTCCATAACCATCTTACAATCATCACCACGACCTATAGCCACCAAAATTGATAGGGCATGATTTTGTATATTCGGAACATGTTCAGTAGAACGTGTCAATTCTTCTAAGGCCAAAGTAATGAGTTTTTTGTGAGCCTCTGAGGGTATTAATGCCTCTGATTCCACGACTTTTTCGATGGCTCTGTAATAAAAGAAATTATAGTATTTGCGTTTGCGCATAAAAAAATCTTATTTGGCTGTCTAAACTCACTTTAAAATAATTGTAATAGTTTGTTCAGCCATTTTGGGATGTTTCTCTTTGTATTCTATTAGAATGTCTGTAGCTCTTAGGGGATGTGTTTCGAATATTTTCACCAAAGCCGATTGTATGGCCATGCGTACAGTTTCATCTTTATCCGATAAGCCATCGAATAAATTGTGTAAAACTCCTGTAAAGAAAGAATTAAGATTTTATTAAACTAGTTATAATTGTATTATAGAAAAGGACGCTATCTGAGAGTATATCACTATATCTATGAGTATATTAAAGCTTTAATCACTAGTGATTTCAATCTTTATTTTTTTTTATTTACATTATTTTCTAATTTTGATCTGCTCTAACTTTAGGTCTTATTTGAGGAGTAAAAATACTTATATATTTAAGGTTGAGAAGAATCTATGTGTTAAAAATTTGTGAAGGTAAGTCTTTTTATCTTAGAATATTAGATTTTAATTGCATATTCTGTATTAATATTAATACACCAAAGAAGAGTGAATGCCCCTATTATTTTTTGTATTGATTTAAATCTATGTATTTGTAATAAAATATTAAAAACTCTGGTTGCTGAGTTACAAATAATAGCCTTATCAAATAAAATAAATTGATCTTTACATTATTTTTAATTTCACAATGTTGTGAATTGTTTTTGTTTTAGCAGTTCCAAACATAATTTCAAGCAGGCATGGAAAATGTAACACTTTATTACTTTTGATATCAAAAATACCGCAGTATTTTCAATAGACCTGTCTATAAAATAGTCAATAATATAGTCTAGTCTATAGTCTAGTCTACAGTATAGTCTATAGTCTAGTAAATAATCTAGTCTATAGTCTAGTCTATATTCTTGTCTATAGTCTAGTCTATAGTCTAGTCTATAGTCTTGTCTATAGTCTAGTCTATAGTCTTGTCTATAGTCTAGTCTATAGTCTTGTCTATAGTCTAGTCTATAGTCTAGTCTATAGTCTAGTCTATAGTCTAGTCTATAGTCTAGTCTATAGTCTAGTCTATAGTCTAGTCTATAGTCTAGTCTATAGTCTAGTCTATAGTCTAGTCTATAGTCTTGTCTATAGTCTAGTCTATAGTCTAGTCTATAGTCTTGTCTATAGTCTAGTCTATAGTCTAGTCTATAGTATAGTCTATAGTCGAATCTATACTCTAGACTATAGTCTAGTCTATAGTCTAGTCTATAGTCTAGACTATACTCTAGACTATAGTCTAGTCTATAGTCTAGTCTATAGTCTAGACTATAGTCTAGTCTATAGTCTAGTCTATAGTCTAGACTATGGTCTAGTCTATAGTCTAGTCTATAGTCTAGTCTATAGTCTAGTCTATAGTCTAGTCTAGTCTATAGTCTAGTCTATAGTCTAGTCTATAGTCTAGTCTATAGTCTAGTCTATAGTCTAGTCTATAGTCTAGACTATAGTATAGTCTATAGTCTAGACTGTAGTATAGTCTATAGTCTAGTCTATAGTCTAATCTATTGTCTAGTCTATTGTCTAGTCTATTGTCTAGTCTAAATATATAAATTATTCAAAATCTAAATTTTCCATACCTGACTAAAATATCGTAAAATTAATGTTGACTACCTCGCTAAGGAAACCCTAGTAATACATATTTTAAACATAAATGTCATACGCTTTGTTTGGTTGAGTGGTTTGTTTATCACAAAAACAACAACAACAAGTGTGTTATTGTTTTTAACCTAAATTTTACATTGATTTTGAAATTTCCAACAACAACTATGTTAGAAACCGTACACTAAGAGGTGCTGCATACCATTAAATTCCTATCAATTTAATTCAATATATTAAAAGTAATGAGGAAAATTTTAAAAAGCTTTTGTAGATTTATAATTTAATTGTAACAAAATGTTTTGTTTACCTTTAAAATGCCATTGCACAAAAGTTCTTTTAGAGCACTGCATTGAACACTTTTTATTTTTTGTTATATTATTATTATTATTATTATTATTATGAAATACTTTCTTAATTGAATCCAACAACATATTCAGCTTAAATTTTATTTTAATAGTTTCTTCTTTTAACGTGGAAAAAAGAAATTTTTCAAACAAGTTTAACGTTTAAGAGGCACGCAATTGAATTTTCATTTTTTTAATTATTTTTAACAATATAACTACATATAATTTTATTTAAATGTGCAACTGCTGTTAAAGAAGTCTGTACAATTAGTGTGCATATTGCTATAGTTTTGTTAAAAAAATAGATTATAATAGTACTTTACCGTACGTACGACAGTTCAACGTATGCGGTATAGGGTTTCTAAGGTAAACACTACTAAAATATATTCAAAATAAAATAATTTTAGAATAGATATAGAATTCTGATCTGGTGATATACATATTTTCCTCAGTATTTGAAAAGTCTTATCTAAATATCTATAAAGAAAAAACTTAATATTTCCATACAAAACATTTAGCAGAAAATAACAACAACCAAAAACCCTAATAGACTAGTCTATAGTAAATCGTATTGAATGAGTCATTGCTTATTTGCAATTTTTTTTCTTTTTTTGTTGATTATTTGTTTATTTATTTTTTTATTTTATTTATGCGAGTTATTGTTATGATTTTTGTCGTCTTTTTTTGTTGGAATATAATATTACTGATTGAAAAATACGAGTATGTATATTCTATTAAGTACTCAGTGCATATTATTTTTGATACTTTGCAATAATAATGAAATTACATTGTTTATTATTAAATTAAAATGATAACTGTAACATATTTCATCTCAAATAACGTGAAAATTTTAAGGTTTAATTAAAAATTTTAGTAAAAAAATTATTGCAATTATTGACAACAATTTATTAAATTTATTTACCAATGAAATATTTTACATTTCTATTTTCTTTTTTAACGTTTGTCGGAACATTTTATAATTAAATTTCTAATCTTATAATTATCCAAGCAAAAGTTGTATATTAGAGTGTCCCGAGGAACAGCCTTATTAAGAATTTCATGTAGGAATACCACTCAACGCGTATTAATGTATTGAATACGAGAAAAAAATTTATGTTTTTTAAATGGGTCTCAAAATTTAGGTATTCCTCCAAAAAAGTGGTCCACGGACACCCTATTGTATATATGTATATAAATTTTATCTAGAGTTTTTTTTTAATTTTTATTATTTTACTTTTATTGCAAATAATTTAAAATACTTGGACATTTTTAGGAATGATTTAAATACTTTTCTGAGAAGAAAAATTAATTAAATTACAAATTAAACTTAAATTCTTTCTTCAGTTCAAAAATGTAACAAATATAGTTTGTTGAATGGGACACATATACGGACAAAACAAAAAATGGCATTCCGCCGGCCGAAATCAAATGATTCGATGACAATTTTTAAAATTTCGTAATGTGGAAATAAAACTCATGGGGCTTTGTATTAAATTTAATCTTAGCAAACGTAATTGCCCATAAAAAAACCTTTAAAATTATATCGAAATTTTGCGATAGGATCTTTAGTTTAGGAGTAATCTTTAATACAATATTTTGAACTATAAGATATCGGGAGCATTCTGAAAACTGTTTTAAACAATTATTCAAACAAACGAACATTGTTAAGTCAACTTTCAGATAGTCACCCCCATTCTACATTTCAATTCGAATCAAATCTTTCAACTTTTGGCAACTTCGGTATTGTACATTTTAATTCGAAACTTTGTCACTAAAATAACAAATTACAAAAACGTAGTTACGATCGCAATGCAGAATAAACAAAATCGCAAAGATTTAAAATAAAATTGAAATATTTCTTACGATTTGTTTTTTGAATACCAGTTTTTGTTCGTTGCAGAATAGGAGTGAGTGATAGTCAGTTCCAATTTAAAATCATAACTTCAGGTGTTTTTTAGTACTTCCATAAGGTAAATTCTACATCGTTTTCGTTTCTTTGGAAGTTCTTTTTTGCTGAGTTATATTGTTAAAAATTACGAAGATGTATTACATAAAACCTACATTAATTTGTTATAGTAACTAATTATATATTTAAACATTTTTAATTCGACGTATTTGAACAACTATTAGCAAAACCAGTATTTTTTTTAATAAATTTTCTGTTTTCTTTATCTTCTTAACAATAATTATCATGAACATGAATCATTTTATAATTTTATATTCACTCTAGTCCTTTAAGGATTAATTTTAATGGTTATAGATGTTAAAACATAAAAAATACATTAAAATACAAATACATAATATCCCAGCAAAAAAAAATTGCATTGATGCAAAGTGAATTTAAGTTTCATGGCTTTTTTAATAACAGTGCCAATCTAACTCATTCTAAATGTCTTCCTTAAATCTACTTCTTCCGAAGTTAAAAAATGTCTTCAAAACTTCAAAAATAAATGCAGATTGTTAACTTAATTAAAAGAGATTTGTGTAGCATTAGACATAATTTTGATTATTAATATTATTTTATATATATTTTCTATATTTATTATAATAATTTTCTTAAAACTATTAAAAATATCTTTGGAAAATACATGCTAAACAAATAGCTTGAACCAATGAAATAGTTTTCGAATCCTCGATTTTGCATTGGTTCAAATATTCAAAATTCTCGCATAAACACATGATCTCCAATGGCACGCTAATGTTAAAATCATACATGTCTCACCTAAATCGAACCACTTCGTCATCACTTGGAAAATTTACATTTTAAAATACCTAATATGTTGTAAATTTTTATTTCTATTTATTATGAGAAGATAAGAAGGATGTTACAAAAATACAGCTTTTACCTATTCCGAAAAAGTACCAAAGACTTGTACGCTTATTTTTAAAATGTATAAAAGCCTTGATACACGGTTGTCAGATCTTACAACGTTGTCAATAAAATGTCTAACAATCAACTGAACTTACAATTTTTTATTTGCAACGTTGTCAGAAGAAGCATTACTGACAATATTGAAAGACAAAATTTGTAAGTTTACACTGTTATTAGACATTTTCTGCACATTTTACTGCCAACATTGTAAGATCTAACAACCGTGTATACATAGCATAACGATAAGTATACATTTTTTGATGAACCTTTTGTGCCGATGTTTGTAACATACAAAAATATTGGTCCAATACCCACCTTAAAGTATACCGATCGATTCAGAATCATTTTCTGAGTCGATTAAGACATGTCCGTCCGTCCGTCTGGCTGTCCATGTAAACCTTGTGCGCTAGGTACAGGCCTCAATTTTCAAGATAATTTGATGAAATTTGGACCAAGCATGTTTTTTGGCACAGGGACGAAGCCTATTGAAAATGGTTGAAATCGGTGCATTATTTCACCTAGCCCCCATACAACCGTACCTCCCGATTTGAACTTTTTATGCCATAATTACGTCAAATATTCTATTATCTCTCTAAAAATTGGCATAAATAAGTTTTACATAAGTATAAATGACACTGCAGATTTTCGTAAGGATCGGCCTATATTTGACCCTAGCCCCCATACAAACCCCCCTTCAAAAAATGACTTAAACGTCTAAAATTGACTTGTAACCATTTGTATCGCAATGAAACTCAACAAAACTAACTGTTATTTAAAAATATATCCTTTTCCCAAATTTACCGAGGATCGGCCTAATTTGACCTATATAAAGCCTCATTTAGAAATTTTAGTTTTTTTATCAATAAATTGCTTAAATATTTTGGAAAAATATTCAACATAAAAGTTTCTTTATAAAAAGTAAAAATTTTAAAAATATACTCATGGTGTAGGGTATTATATGGTCGGCCATAATTTTAATGAGTATTTTAATCATTATTTACAGTTCTCCAACTAATTAAATACTATGAAAATTTCCTAAAGATATTTAACATTTCTTATTTAAGAACCCTTTTCAAAAAAAGCCAGACAAAGGACTAACAAAAAAAAAAAAATAATAAAATTCAAAGCAGAAGACTATTTATTAAATATGTATTAAACTACCACAACAAAATGTTGTAACATGTAGGAGATGGTAGCTGTCATGGCAGTTTATATACATAAGTACATAGTTATTTGTTGCTTGATAGGTTAGGTCTATTGTTACGCTTACATAAAATATCCTTTATAGATGGTTTGTTTGTAACTTTAACGACAATATGACGCCATTAAAATGTAATGATTTGATTAAAGCACGCAACTATAATTTCTTTGAAAATAAAAACAAAACGCAACAGGTTGAAAAGAAACACTTTTTCTATACTACGTATGTATTATGTATTTAAAAAAATCAATAATAGCTATTATGCACTTTATACTTCAATTCATGTAGACATGATAAACAACTGTTTTATTAAAAAAAAAATATATATACAAGTCTGCTTTTTTTAATATTACAAATAAAAATGGTTGTGAAACGAGGCAATAGCTTTACTTTAAACATGAATCAGTTGTGAAAAGTACCTTTAAAAACAAAAGTAGTTGCATTTAAAAGTATGACTTGAGACATAATAGCGGAAATCATTCTTTGTAATATATATTTTTGATAGTAACAAACCTACTATTTTCAGCAAATACTTTTCTTTATATCAAAACTTTTATTTCTGATTGGGGATTTTTTATTAAAGTAATTTAAATATACATATAATTCTTAAAGAAGGCTTGTCCTGAACTTAGCTACTGACAGATTGATAACGTGCTACCGGAAAACAATCTTGGAAACAAGCTATATCCTAAAGTATTTCGTTTCTATTTTGCTAGTCTATCAGTTAAAGATCCTTGAATTTGTTGGCAGATCGATAACATGCTAGCGGAGAACAATGTTCTAGTGTAATCAGTCTAAGTTACATGGGTTCCATTCCCACTAAAGATTATTTTCGCTACAACAAGCGTTTAGTCAACGCCACTCTGTCTAGCATTATTGTAAAATCTTAATGAAATTGTAAAACTTTAATAAAATTAAATGTCTTTTTTTTGACATTTTTATTGCCTGTTATTATAAAGAACATCCTTCAACATCATTTCAACAATCTTTCATGTTACCTTTTGAAAATACATAAAAAAGTATTTATCATATACATTCATAAACATGTTTTCAATATACCAATCAAAATATTTTCATCAACATTTGACGTATTAACGTGGAATGTCATTGCCTACATCTACCTACATACATATGTACATACATATGTATATATAGTTAGTTAGTTTGAATGGAGGATGTATGTGACATCAACACAATAGGACCTGTCTTACGTTTCCTTATCAGTGCCTCAGGTGGAAATCGAAACCACAAACTCCAGTCTAACAGTCTAGAACACTAACCACACGGTACGTTTTATATATCTATAAAGAGGTTCTTTCATTAAGAAGTCTGCATTTTATTTTTGACATACATATGTATGTATTATTACCTTTCATCAATGGGATTGAAAAATAGAAAAATAAAAGGCAAAAACAATGTACATACCTATCTCAGAAAAGAAATTGATATAAATTACACATGTAATTGACAGCTTTGGTAAAACAATAGTATAATGACCAGGGAAACTAAATATGTATAGGTATGATCTTAAAATTTATAAAAAACTTGTAGATACGATGTATTTATTTTTAACAATTAATTTAGCTTAAGTTCAATTTCGATTCGAGTTTTTGTACCCTACACCACTTTAGTGGGGAGGGTATATTGGATTTGTGCTGATGTCTGTAACACACAATCGACTCTAGAATCATTTTCTGAGTCGATTTACAGGTCGCAATTTTGAAGAAATTTGGAACATGATCTTCTATTGCCCCATGGAGGAAGCCTATTGAAAATAGTTAAGATCAGTATATTATTTCACCTAGCCCCCATGCAACTGAACCGCCGATTAGGGCTTGTAAAACTTGTAATCAAACTAATTTGGCACCTGATCTTTATGCTTTTAAGTTCATAATTATGTTTAATATGCTGTATATCTCGACCAAAAGCTGCAAAACCACATTCTATGCTAGTCTTGATGACCCTCATGAACTTTATAATTATAGGGCCACATTTGACTCTAGCCTGTATAAAATGACCCCTTTAAAATTTGTTCAACAATAAATGGTTTAAGTATATCTGAGGCAAGGTACAATTCAACTTAATTCACATTGTACTTTTTGTAACAGGTGTAGAGTATAATATGCCTCGTCCGACTATAATTTCTTGTTATACCCTACACCACTATAGTGGGGAGGGTATTATAAATTTGTGCTGATGTTTGTAACATACAAAAATATTGGTCTAATACCCACCTTAAAGTATACCGATCGATTCAGAATCATTTTTTGAGTCGATTAAGACATGTCCGTCCGTCTGTCCGGCTAGCTGGCTGGCTGTCCATGTAAACCTTGTGCGCAAGGTACAGGATAATTTGATGAAATTTGGACCAAGCATGTTTTTTGGCACAGGGACGAAGCCTATTGAAAATGGTTGAAATCGGTCCATTATTTCACCTAGCCCCCATACAACCGTACCTCCCGTACGGTTGTATGGGGGCTAATTACGTCAAATATTCTGCTATCTCTTTAAAAATTGGCACAAATAAGTTTTATATAAGTATAAATGACACTGCAGATTTTCGTAAGGATCGGCCTATATTTGACCCTAGCCCCCATACAAACCCCCCTTCAAAAAATGACTTAAACGTCTAAAATTGACTTGTAACCATTTGTATCGCAAAGAAACTCAACAAAACTAACTGTTATTTAGAAATATATCCTTTTCCCAAATTATTTATTTATTTTATTTATTTATTTTATTTATTCAAAAACAACCGAGGATCGGCCCATATTTGACCTATATAAAGCCTCATTTAGAAATTTTAGTTTTTTATCAATAAATTGCTTAAATATTTTGGAATTATTGGTAATATTCAACATAAAACTTTCTTTATAAAAAGTAAAAATTTTACTCATGGTGTAGGGTATTATATGGTCGGCCATGCCCGACTATACTTTCTACTTGTTTTTATTTGTAAATAGACTAATAATATGATCGTTTTAAAATTGTATAACTGTCTTCAAATATTGCAATCAATTTGCTACTACCTCGTCAATTTTAAATATTTAATGTAATTTTATAAAAATAAAAATTATTTAAATTTATAACGATTTACTTTATACCTATAGTATAAAATATTTTGGCAATGCTAGTTTTTGTAAAACTGATGGTCAATGTTAAAAATATGTGTATGAAAAAAAGTTCAATTACCTTCTAAAATTGAAGGCTTATCTAGTGTTGAGGTGCCACCTGCACCAACACTGCCGCCTCCCCCTCCTTTATTTGGATGATCCATACGTTTGGTAGAGGAGCGTGTTCTCTTCCACTTCTCCAGTTTTAAAACAAAATACCTTTAAACACTGTATTACTTTTTTTTAATTTGTGGGTATTTTTTATAGGCGTTAACTTAATTTCGCAATTTTGCTTTTTGTATTGAAATAAATTATCACTTTTTTTCTTTGTCAATGAATTAATTGTACTATACTAACGTTTTATACAAGTCACCACGTAATGCTTTTCTTTTTTGTTTTGAATTTTTAACTTAGTTTCTTATCACGGCTGCAGAAGTTGCTGTTTAATATTTATAACATTATAGTTATATTTTTAAACCTGGCTAAAAATAATTACTTTATTTTTTAGTTTAGATTTTTTTTGTATTTTAATTTTTCTTTAATACCCGTTTTATTTACAACATACACTCACTAAACAAAGTTCTCTAATCAACTGGTTTTATTTTTGTGTTAAAAAAGGAAACGACAAAGAGAGGCTACCAAAGAGATGATATTGTAAGACCAGCTGATTATTGTTTACTATTCAGCTTAATGTCAAACTTCCTATAAAAAAAATATTTCTTTCAAACATGTATTATTTATACTGTCAAACTCTGTACATGAAATGTTTTAAAGAAAAACATCGTCCCTTTCTGCTGACACCTTATAAATAAACCTTGGCTCCAACTTAACAATGACTAAACGACAACAAAAGGGGAGTATTATTTTGTCATAGTGAATTATATATATTTTGATACGTAGTTTTACTTTTTGTCTTGTAATTGTATTAATTTATTAAACTTTAGTTTTTACACTTTAAGTTAACATTTTAAGCCCTTTTTTTAATATAACAAATTAATTGCATTTTAATAACAAATTAATTTAACAATTTTTTTATACAATGCACTTTGCAAAAAATTACAACAAATTACGCCGAAGAGAAATGTAAAATTCTTATTTGACAGCGGTGCGGCTAAATTAGCTATTTTTTAGCAAAGTAAGAAGTCTAGCGATTTCAAGTAAGTTAACTATACTATAGTGGCGCTAATTGCAAATTTATGATAGGTATATAATCGAAAAAAATTAATATATAATAGTTCTCCAGTTTTTAACAGGGTTATTAAGTTTATTTTTTAATTATACACTTTAAAATTTAGCAAGAAATATTTAAATTCATTGTGTTTTATACAAGATGATAATAAATATTCCAAAAAATTTTCTCGATGTGACAAATACTGAAACGGGGTACTGTATTCTTAGACAAAAATATAATCTTTTTGTGATTTCTTCCATATTATTACAAAGAAAAGGCATTTAACTTTTAAACCAAAAGAGAGCGAGAAGTTTTCAAAAAAATAAAACAAATCGCCACCATTAACAACACTGTTTGGTAATACAGTTTTCAGCTAATTTACACAGTTTTATCACACGGTACTTAGTAAATGTCAAAAGACGGCACAATCTTCGGCCAGGCAGTGAATTGTTTAAATCAATTTAGAATTTATTACAAAATAATAAATAATTGATAACTAAATAAATTAATTGATAACTAATAAAACTATTTATTATTTATATTATATATTTATATCGAATGCAATTTTAAAAACGTTTAAAATCGTAACATAAAACGTACATTTAAAATCAAAACATTTTACCATCTGGCATCACTCCAACTAATAATTTTGTTTTTTTTCAGTCGGTCCTAAATATTTTGTCTTGTAAAACGTTTTAACAATAAAAATGGAAAATATTCCTCGTACGCATGAGGGTAAGTAAAATTCTTTCCAAGATGAAGTTTGTGTTAATACTGCAGAAACTAATATTATAAATTTATTACAAAATTATAACTTTTCTAACTAAAATTACATTTTTTTCTTTAGATATTGAGGCTCAAATTGCCGATATACAATCGAAAAAGAAGGAAGTACAAAAGAGTGCAAGTGAAGGTGTGGGACTATTGGATAGTGGCAACTTTTATGATACTGATTTTTATGATGAAGGTGCAAAAAGTAAAAGTCGCTATGAAGGTTATCACACTTCAATTGCGGCCAATGAAGAAGCTGACGAGGATGAAGATGAGGGTATACCAGTAACACAAAAGCGCACAACATACACTGCACCGAAATCAGTTTTGAATGAAGTTACTCAGGTGAGTTATTATGTGAGAAATAATTATACAATAAAGGAGAAAATTTTAAAATTTCAGGGTAAGGAAGATGTTGATCCTCTTGCTGACCGTAGACGTCCGACTATAGCCGATCGTGAGGATGAATATAAACAAAAACGTCGCCGTGTTATTATTTCACCTGAACGTGCGGATCCCTTTGCTGAGGGTGGCAAAACACCGGATGTCGGTTCCCGTACATACACGGACATTATGAGGGAACAAATGTTAAAGGGAGAAGAAAGTGAGCTAAGGCGTAAAATTATTGAGAAATCTAAGGATGGTACCTTATTGAAAACTGTACCAGATCCACCAAAAGAAGGTGGCCGTAAACGTGGCAGATGGGATCAAACTGTAAGTGACAGTTTTGTACCCGCAAAAGTAGCAGCCACTCCAAGTAGTGCCGCCACTCCCACATGGGAGGAGGTAAGTAAAATGCCTTTATATGTTTATGATAAAATATTAAATATTCAGTTGTTTTGCAGAAAACTCCCGCAGATCATCGTTGGGATGAAACTCCGGCACATAAAACGGGGGCAGAAACTCCTGGAGCTACTCCAGGCGTAACTACTAGAATTTGGGATGCTACACCGGCTCATGCAATGACACCGGGCCATGAAACGCCTGGACATGAAAAGTCGGTTAGACGTAATCGTTGGGATGAAACACCCAAAACCGAAAGAGAGACTCCCGGACACAGTGGTTGGGCCGAGACACCAAAGCCGGACAGAGGAACTAGTGACAATGTAGTAGCTGAGTCGACACCAGGAGCTTCAAAAAGAAGATCTCGTTGGGATGAAACACCCTCTAATGCTACACCTTCGGCCATGACACCTAGCATGACACCAAGTATGACCCCACACGCTACTCCTGGACATGTAACTCCTATGTTAACACCTGGAGGTTCTACACCCATTGGTGTAAAGGCAATGGCCATGGCTACACCAACTCCTGGTGCCTTAGCTGCAATGACACCTGAACAACTACAGGCCTATCGTTGGGAAAAAGAAATTGATGAAAGAAATCGTCCCTTCACCGATGAGGAACTTGATCAAATGTTCCCTCCCGGCTATAAGATTTTACCACCACCAGCTGGTTATGTGCCGCTACGTACGCCAGGTCGTAAATTGATGGCTACTCCTACCCCCATCGCAGGTACACCTGCTGGCTTCTTTATTCAAGTTGAGGATAAAAATGCCAAGTTTATGGACAATCAACCAAAAGGACAAAATTTACCATTTATGAAACCAGAAGATGCACAGTACTTTGATAAATTGCTAGTAGATGTTGATGAAGATTCTTTGTCCCCAGAGGAAATGAAAGAGCGTAAAATAATGAAACTCTTGCTAACCATCAAGAATGGTTCTCCTCCAATGCGTAAATCAGCCTTAAGACAAATTACCGATAAGTCCAGAGAATTTGGTGCTGGTCCTTTGTTCAATCAAATCTTACCACTACTTATGTCTCCCACATTAGAAGATCAAGAGAGACATCTTTTAGTTAAAGTTATCGATCGTGTTTTGTATAAATTGGATGATTTGGTAAGACCTTACGTTCACAAGATTCTTGTAGTTATTGAACCGTTGCTCATCGATGAAGATTACTATGCCCGTGTTGAAGGTCGTGAGATTATATCAAATCTTGCCAAGGCAGCTGGTTTAGCAACTATGATCTCTACTATGCGTCCTGATATCGATAACATTGATGAATACGTACGTAACACTACCGCTCGTGCATTTGCTGTTGTCGCCTCTGCTTTGGGTATTCCCTCTTTATTGCCTTTCTTAAAAGCTGTGTGTAAATCGAAGAAATCTTGGCAGGCTCGTCACACCGGTATCAAAATTGTACAACAAATCGCCATTCTAATGGGTTGTGCTATTTTGCCTCACCTTAAAGCTCTAGTAGAAATTATTGAACATGGTCTAGTAGACGAACAGCAAAAAGTTCGTACCATTACTGCTTTAGCTATAGCTGCTTTGGCTGAAGCCGCTACTCCTTATGGTATTGAGTCATTCGATTCAGTACTAAAACCCTTGTGGAAAGGTATTCGCACACATCGTGGCAAAGGTTTAGCTGCCTTTTTAAAGGCTATTGGTTATTTGATTCCCCTTATGGACGCTGAATATGCCAACTACTATACACGTGAAGTAATGCTTATTTTGATTCGTGAGTTCCAGTCTCCTGATGAGGAAATGAAGAAAATTGTGTTGAAAGTAGTGAAACAATGTTGTGCCACCGATGGTGTTGAAGCCCAATATATTAAAGAGGAAATTTTGCCTCATTTCTTTAAATTCTTCTGGAATCATCGTATGGCATTAGATCGCCGTAATTATCGTCAGTTGGTGGATACTACAGTTGAAATAGCCAACAAAGTGGGAGCCTCAGAAATTATCAATCGCATTGTGGACGATCTCAAAGATGAAAACGAACAGTACCGCAAAATGGTCATGGAGACCATAGAAAAAATCATGGGTAATTTGGGTGCAGCAGATATAGATTCTCGTCTTGAGGAGCAACTTATTGATGGTATACTCTATGCTTTCCAAGAACAAACTACTGAGGATGTGGTAATGTTAAACGGTTTCGGTACTATAGTCAATCAATTGGGAAAGCGAGTGAAACCATATTTGCCACAAATATGCGGCACCATACTTTGGCGTTTAAATAACAAATCAGCTAAAGTCAGACAGCAGGCAGCAGATTTAATTTCTCGCATTGCCATTGTAATGAAGACTTGTCAAGAGGAAAAACTTATGGGTCATTTGGGTGTCGTGCTCTATGAATATCTGGGCGAAGAATATCCTGAAGTTTTGGGTAGTATTCTGGGAGCCCTTAAGGCAATTGTTAATGTCATTGGTATGACCAAAATGACACCGCCCATCAAAGATCTTCTGCCACGTTTGACACCGATTTTGAAGAATCGTCATGAAAAAGTGCAAGAAAATTGTATTGATCTAGTGGGCCGTATTGCAGATAGAGGTCCTGAGTATGTATCAGCCAGAGAATGGATGCGTATTTGTTTTGAACTTTTAGAGTTGTTAAAAGCGCATAAAAAGGCAATCCGTCGTGCCACTGTTAACACATTTGGTTATATAGCCAAGGCTATTGGTCCCCACGATGTGCTCGCTACTTTGCTCAATAATCTTAAAGTACAGGAGCGTCAAAATCGTGTTTGTACCACCGTTGCTATAGCCATTGTGGCCGAAACTTGTCGTCCTTTTACCGTATTGCCAGCTCTTATGAATGAATATCGTGTCCCAGAATTGAATGTCCAGAACGGTGTGCTCAAATCCCTTTCCTTTCTTTTTGAATACATTGGCGAAATGGGTAAAGATTATATATATGCTGTATGTCCTCTTCTGGAAGATGCTCTTATGGACCGCGATTTGGTACATCGTCAAACAGCCTGTGCTGCGATCAAACACATGTCTTTGGGTGTTTATGGTTTTGGTTGCGAAGATGCTCTCGTACATTTGCTGAATTATGTGTGGCCCAATATTTTCGAAACGTCCCCTCATTTGGTGCAAGCTTTTATGGATGCTGTTGAAGGTCTGCGTGTTTCTTTGGGCCCTATCAAAATTTTACAATACACCTTACAGGGATTATTCCATCCTGCTCGTAAAGTACGTGATGTCTACTGGAAGATTTATAATTCTCTCTACATTGGTGGTCAAGATGCTTTAATAGCTGGTTATCCCCGCATAACAAATGATCCGAAAAATCAATATGAACGTTATGAACTTGACTACACACTTTAAAGAAAGAGCTAATAATACATTTACAGCAGCATAATTGCCGTATTTAAAATTTTACATTATACTAATGTTTAAAACCATTCATAAGATCTTAATAAAGAAAACATGTAATAAAAACTTTTCAATATTACAATATAAAAAACACCAAAAATGGAGGAAATTTATTATTTTTTTTTTGAAAAACCAAAAAAAAAAAAGATATTTTTAATTAAAAAATTAAATTCGTATAAACTTTTATTATGGATTCTATAATAAAATAAACAAATTGGATTTTAAATTTACCATTCACAATTATATTTTATTTGTGTTTTTTTTTTTTTTTTTTGATAAATTGGACATCATATTTTAAAGGGTTGAACGAACCATTGGATCTTACGATGGTATGGCGGTGGCTGATCAACAATTAAAAAAATACATACTCGGGTTTTTAATCTACATTAACGTTTATCGTTTTCGCTTTGTTATTATTTAATTAATAATAAAATGTTTACAAACTAATTACATAATAAATACCATACATACATGTACATAAAAGTAAGACTACAATACTAATTAATTAATGATAATAATTATAATGAAGTAATGAGCTGGATGAAAAGGAATGGTACAACGCGACAACAATCAAATGAATTCAATTCTAACAATATTGATTGGTTTGTTGCTTAATTTGTTTAACAAGTGGGAACTTAAGGGCCACAAAGCCCACATTAGTATAACATTTATAATTACGAACTACTTTAAATATTAAATTCTTCAATAATCTTTATAAGATTTTCCAAACCAAATAAGTAATTACTATCCAGTTGGCCATCTTCTGCTGGAAAGACATGGGCAAAATCAATCATACGCACTTTAACGAAATTTTGCAAAATTGTCGTTTGATTACTATGTGTAAAATGTTGTTGAAGGCATTTCTCGTCTGTTGGTGGGTTGGAGTTTATGTGATGGGAACTTTTTAGTTGTGCGTCAATATCGCCATTTGTTAGCAAAGAGCCATTTTGTTGTGCATATTGTACTAAATCTAAGGCCTCACAGTCGTAAACAATCAATAAGGAACTGGCATAAAAGTGCAGGACAGTCTGTTGTTTAAACCATTCATGTATAAGGTAAAGTTGCCGTAATACCTCTTGTACCAAAGGTTGACACACTTTGTGTTCGGCATTTAAGAAATTGCGTATTGTGTCTCTTAGACCAGTGGTGTCCAGCTGCTTGCCATAGTCTTTACCATATTTTTTTAAGACCCCGTTTTTGTATACCTGGAATCCGGGCAAACATAAACCCAAGACTTGTTTGCTATGCAAATATTTTTGCTCTTCCACTTGACGCTTTTGAGGAGAGGCCAATGGATCCCAAGTGCGTTTGCCTATCTTAATATCCATTATGCAGGGTTTAAGCATGCCATGCGAGAGATCTTCCAATTTTAAAAATGTATGCTCTTTGCAATTTACCTGCAGTTTTAGTTTGTTATAAAACTTTGGCACCAAATCACGAGCTTTCACCAATACGGGGTCACTGGCATTTGTGATACTTTCGTAGAAACTTAATTCCCTCTCACCGCACTGCGGTTTACCCATCGGCTTTAAGACACAGCCAACTGAGGCATCTTTCAGCATACCCAAGGCTTGAGTGTCGGGCGAGAAAGTGTGACCGGCCACTTGATTCTCGAGCAATGTAAAACCTTTCGGCAGCTGCGGTTGCAGTTGATTCATCTTGTCAAATCAGTCTGTTTTAATTGATGGAGTGATGCAAACTTTTATCTTGCCTTGAGTTGATTTTATTCAGCAAATGATTCACCAGCACACCATGCGTTTAATACCCTTAAACATTTCCTGCCAGCCTGTTGTATGTATTGGCAATTTTTTGGTTATCGTCGTCGCGACGACGTTGTTGTACTTCAAGTTTGTTTTGTTGCTGTTGCTTATACGCAATGATGCTAATTTAGCGAATTAAAAAAATGTTGCAATTTTTAAAATATATTTTTACAAATTTATTAAATCGCAGTAAATTTTGTATATCGTCACTTGAACAGCAAAAGTGTATAAATACTTTATAATCAAAACAAATTCATAAATATGTATTATCAAAACAAATTCGATAAATACTAATAAAATAACGATCTACGATTTAGCATACTATTGATTTCAAATGTAAGGAACAAGGAACATTTTTTGTTAAACTTGAATTAGCAGCACTGTTAAAGAAAAGTTACCAACTTTGTAATAGGTTTTAGATAATGCAGAGTTTTTAATTAAAAAAACAGAAGTAGTAAATATTATAGTTAGTTTTTTATTCATTTGAATTTAATATATATAAATATCACAATTGGCATATTAAAATTAAATTCTTTAACCAAAATACATTTTAACTTTTTAACAAATAATTGTGGTCGTGTTTACATAGAAACACATTTGGCGGTTAACATAAAAATATGGTAGCTCTATAAGAGTACCATATTTTTGCTAATATAGTTTTACGAATTCCAATTGGCAAAGCTCTAATCGCCAAAAATGTCCAATAACGCGTTTTAATAATAAAAGTTAGCTGTTTAACGTTAAAAATGTTTTATTATGAAAATAATATGTATAAAAATAGATCTGTTACATTTTGAACTTGTTTTAAGGAGCAGTAATTGAGTATTTTAAATATTTTTGTCTCTACTTAAAAACACAATCCCCAAAAAGCTTATATCAGTATGGCCACACTAATAACAATAAACTTATTCGCAAAAAATAAAAAAAGAAGAAAAATCATACAACAGCTCGCCGGGGGACGAGTGCGTGTGTGTGCCTGCAACTGTCGGAATTTGACTACTCACTTTTTTGTGCTACAAAAAAAAAAAAGGAAAAGAAATATTGGAATTCGATTTCACCTTTTCTTCATCATCCTAAATATAAGCTAATAAACAAATATAATGGCATTGAATCCACAATACGAAGATATTGGCAAAGGATTTGTCCAACAGTACTACGCTTTATTCGATGATCCGCTGCAACGAGCAAATGTGGTTAACTTCTATAGCGTGAGTAAAAAATACAAAAAAATCATGCCTTAAAAGGGCAATATATCTATACAATATTCATTGTGGAATTGAAAGTAAACTTTAATATTTAGTTAATTAATTAGACAAGAAGCTGTCTTAAGAAAGTATGCAAGTGCCAATTCTAGAATGTTCAATTTATGAGAAATATCAATTCAATGAGATCATAAATTGCCATGGGAGCAATTAGAAAAAGTTTTTAAACAAAGTTTTCTACAAATACATGTTCAATAATATCTAATATATCCACGCAATTTTTGAAAATCTCTAAAATTAACTTCCTGCAATGTGTACGCAGGAGTTCTTATAGCATTTTTAAGGTTCCTGCTTAAGTTGGGTTAGTTTTGTAGTTGTTTGCTTTGAAAATTTATTATGTTTCTATGGGCCACACATATAAAATTTAATATACCAATTGTTTGTGGGTAATTTGTATGATATATAATAATATATGTTTCACGTTCCTATGACATCCTCCCCCTAATGCTGGGGTAAGTTAGCCCTTAGAATTTTTTTGTTTACGAAATTTTTCAGTGCTAAATGTTTATTTAAAATGTTTTTACGCAATTTCTATGTTATGTTGGTGGGAACTCTCAGAATAGTTCTAAAGAATTCGTAGAGCGAGTATATAGAACTTATTAATGGGTGTGGCTTGTATACTTTAGCGACAGTTTAGTAAAAAATTTAACTGAATTAAATTATAGATAGATAGATAGATAGATAGATAGATAGATAGATAGATAGATAGATAGATAGATAGATAGATAGACAGATAGACAGATAGATAGATATATAGATCGATAGATAGATATATAGATCGATATATAGATAGATAGATAGATAGATAGATAGATAGATAGATAGATAGATATATAGATAGATATATAGATAGATAGATAGATAGATAGATAGATAGATAGATAGATAGATAGATAGATAGATAGATAGATAGATAGATAGATAGATAGATAGATAGATAGATAGATTGATAGATATATAGATAGATAGATATCTGATTATATGACATATAAATTTATTATAAAACTTAATTTTTATTATTCTAGACCACAGATTCCTTCATGTCCTTTGAGGGCTTACAAATTCAGGGAGCACCAAAAATTATGGAAAAATTAAATGTATGTATTAAAATCTTCATTATATACACTTTGTTGGGATACTGAAATATATTTATTTGTTTACTTTATAGAGCCTTACATTTCAAAAAATTTCTCGCGTCATAACTGCCGTAGATTCTCAGCCCATGTATGATGGCGGAGTTCTTATTAATGTTCTTGGACGTTTACAGGTAAGCTAAGTCAATATTAAACATGATAGCATTTAGTTTTAAGACATATCTATCATTCCATATCTCATATGTCATTATTATTGAATTAAGGATTGAATTAACATTGAGTATTTCAACAAAAAATTCTAAAAATACACGAAATTTGTATTTGTCGGTTAAACAAGTAAGAATTTTTCGTGCAACAGTTTTATTGTCCTAAGGCAAATATAACAATATTAAAAGAGATATTATGACTTTATAATTAAAAACTAAAGTAACTAAGTGGGAAATGCTGTGATATCTTAAAAAGATTAGCATGGTTCAAGAACATCATTTAGTGTTTTTAAAAATTTCTTATTACTTTGTGAGAATATTTTCAATTACACTTGATAGTTCATTTTTTAGACCTTTTAAATAAAATAAAAATTAAAATATCCTTCAAAATTTCGTTATAATTGTAATTCATTAATATTCTTGGGTCTTTTTGTGAACATATCAAATTTGTCACTATCCTCATTGCATACAATTTATACTCACCAACTTTCGCCTTAATTACAATTAAAAGCACTGTTTTTTTTTATAAATTTTCTATCTATATAACTTCATTTTCTTACAGTGTGATGAAGATCCTCCACATGCATTCTCTCAAATTTTCGTTTTGAGACCATTGGGTGGAACATTTTTCTGTGCCCATGATATTTTCCGTTTAAATATCCATAATTCAGCCTAAAGAATAAACAAATTGAATATGATCCTGCTCGTGTGCTTTTCTTATTATTTTTCTAAAGCATTATTTTAATAAATAATAATTATGATGAAAAAAAAAAAATTGAAAACAACAACTGGCTTTTCTTTGCGAACTATTTTTCAATATTATTTTATTAGCTCTTAATTTTGTGCGCAATTTTATTTGTTCTCTTCTTAAGTGAATAATAAAATCATAATATTAATATGAAATAATAATATACATAATTATTTTAATGGTGAAATATGAAAGTTTTTTTTTTCAAAAGTTGTCGAAAAACTTATAGATTTTAAAATCTTATACATACTTTTAATTTGTTCTCTTTGGTTTAATAATTTTTTAAGTATCGGCATATATTTAGTACATATTTTAAATGGTAATCGAAAAAATGTGACTAATTTAAAAGCTATCACAGTCAATATAAATTAAAATGAAATAATAAGAAAAAAATTTTATATAAATAAGCATAAATATTTAAAATACCAAATATATATGTTTGTTTACTCAAAACTCTGCTTAATATTTACGTTGACGCATAGAGCGTGCACTTGATAATCCCTTCAAAGAACGCATAGCCATGGCACGATTAAAATGACGTTGTGGTTTAACATCATAAGCTTCAGAATTACTAGTACATTGTCCATTTGTATAATGATGATCAGCCCGAACTTCGGTTATCATTGAAGTTAAAATAACTATTAATACCATAATAGCCTAAAAATAATCAAAAAAAGCGCTTGAAAGTTTCTCAAAAAACTTTAATCATTAAACTAATATATAATGTTTTTAATTCCGAAAAACTCTTTCAAATCGCCTGGGTCGATTAAATATTATACCACAAATCAGAGTAATGTGTTCCAAAGTCATGTTATAGCATTACTTGATAATCTCTCTGTATTTAGTTAGTTTGAAAGGAGGATGTACATATTTACATACATCAAATCCAAAGAAATACACCTAGGCCTCTATCGGGCCTGTTGTGCACTCTTTAACAGGTGCCTCAGGTGGGAATCGAACACACCACCTCCGGTCTACCAGACTAGAACCACTAACCTACCGGAGGCCACTAATCTGTCTATAATATTGCTTAACAGCGGTAAAAGTACCTTTTATAAGTGGAGCCTTCCAATCTATTTAAATTTTACTAATTTTGTAAACTTACCAAAATCACTATAATAACTATGGTATAGGCATGCAAAGTTGCCGTTGGTCGTTGTTCAGCTTCATTTAAAGATCTTAAAATGAGTTCCTGTGTTGGATTCAGTTCTAAAGCCAAACGATAATAATGAATAGAAATACGCAAATCTCCATAGGTTTTCATAATATCACCCAACAACAAATATTGACGCCACGCTGTATAAGGTGGTGCTTGAAATTCAATTGATCTGTGAAGCAAATTATACATGCATATAACTGTGTGCATAAGGAAAGTACCATTTAATAAGATTTGTCTCACCTGCGTGCCATATGTATGGCATCATCTAGATATTGTAAATTATAAAGAACCTTAGCTAAATCATACATAACCTCCGATGCAGCCGGTGATATATCTAATGAACGACGAAAACATTTAATAGCCTGCACCGGATCGCCAATAATACGCCAGTAGTTTCCTATGTGATGGTAAAGTTCGGCGGAAATAGGATTTTGTCTCTTAAAGCGTTTCAAACGTTTCTCTAAGGCTACGATATTAAAATTCTTATAGTCTTCCTGGTCATGAGATGGCAAGAAGAAATATATCACCTGCAAAGAATATATACAAATGTTTTTTTAGATTTTCTAAATATGAAAACAAACTTACATCCGGTTCAGGCATAGCTGGTGTTTGTTTATGTTTATAATGAGCCCCTAAATTTATAATGTAATCATAATTAGTATAGTTAATTGGTTGGCCACAATCCAAAGTATCCACCACCACGTTCTGAGTATTATTATGTAGAGCAACATTATTTTCCATATTTAGAGGAGGGAGTGCTGCAAATGTGTGTGATTTTTTATTTGTAGCTTTTAAAATGTTTTCAGTCTTTAGTTTTCTTGCTTCTAACAATGATTCCAAGGTGCTTTCCGCGGACTGACGTAACCAGCCATTCTGGTTGTCTATGCGCGTGGAAGACACTAGCGTAAAAAACGTTTCATCCCTTGAATAAACATCTGCCATGGCATTAAAATTGTACAGCATATCTTCGTCTAATGATGCATAATTCTTTACTTGTTCTCCCTCCTCATCGAGTGTTTGAATTTTCCCTGTCTGCTTATTTAATTTCCACATTGTTGATGTCCTAGAATTGGTCATTTCGAAGCATGTACATAACCAGGTGACTGCAAAATACACTCCCACAAGCACATTTGATGGCAACATTTAGCCAATTTTTGAAAATGTTCAAATAATTTGATTAAAATTTGTATTTTAATAGTATTCCAAAATGTTATTTGGCTTTTTACAAAACTTTTTCCAATTAGTGTCCTTTTTTATGAAACTATCATTTGTTATTTTTGTGTCTATTTTGATACGTGAAGTCTGGCATCTCTTATCCGGTTAGTGTTGGCATTATAACGGGAAATATTTTAACATAATTTAACGGTAACTTTGTTGAGGTGAAAAAAGTACTTTTTTTGTGTGAGCGTTTTTTTTTGGGAGTTGTCAGATCTTAGAAAGAAGAAATTCTATATAGAATTAATTTAATTACATATTTAATCTCTAGTTTTACACACCATTTAATTAAATGATAAAAAAAAGCATTTCTTAAATACTATGAAGACCGAGCTGAAATTAAGTAGTTTGGTCTCGGAACTACAAACGAAATTTTATCTTTTTTATACTTTTTTATTATTTTTCAATATTCAGAATTATAGGAATATATTAAAAACCCAATATGAAATTTAAATTACTTATATTCGAAAAGTTTTTTAGCATACCGAATTATTTCCACAATATGTGTATACATAATATATATTCTAGTCTTAAGGAAGTATTAATAGAATAATGTGTTTTTTTAACTTTAATTTCATCCTTTTGAAATGTTTTAATCGGTACATATGTGGGTAAAATGATATTAGTGTGTACTTTTTTTATAAAACTCTTAAACACACTTTTTTAATATCTGGCATCACGAATAAAAAGTAACTCACCTTGACAGCATGCTCGAATGGTGTTATCAATTGAACAGCTGACTTTTGTTTATAATGAAACAAATCTATTTGTGTTTATTGTAGTCAAAACATGATACAAATATTTTTATCATGGTAAAAATGCTAAAACTTGCCAAAACAATTACGTTAGACAGAACTAACAACTTTTACAAAAACAAAATGCTTGTTGATTAATATATTTACCACAAGCTAACATAACCTAGTGCTAGTTATTGAACAGCTGCTGATAATAGAAAATTTACCTATTTCTATTCGTATAACGATTCACTTAATCCCAAGTTAACGCATAAACTAGACAATGACATCCTTATTAGGAAGATGTCGTGCAACACTTGTTGCACCCCTACTTAGAACACAAGTTTTTAAAGGAACATATCTCAACTACTCGTCTTCTAGAATAAGTGACAATCTAAAAACTGATTATGAAATAAAAGAAAATTTGTTATTGTCTGAAGAAAATCGTCAAAGATGTTTAGAGAAAATGGGTAAGGCACCGCCAGTGGGAATAAAGCTACGTGGAGCTAAGAGTGAAACTAAATTTGCAGCTGTATTAATAGCTTTGTGTACGGACGAAGAAACGTAAGTGTAATTTTTAACATCTGGGAACAAAGTCTAAGGCCGTAGTCATTTACTTTTAATTTACAGTCAAACTGTATCACTTTTATATACAAGACGTTCCCACTTGCTCAGTAGACATATGAGACAAATATCCTTTCCGGGAGGCATCAAGGAAGACAATGAAGATTTTGTGCAATGTGCTTTAAGGGAAACCGAAGAGGAAATCGGTATACTACCGAGTCGTGTAGAAATCTGGGGTACAGGTAATTTAATAACACCTCCTCATACGGCTGCTATTATGCCAGTTGTGGGCGTAATAAGAAATTTCAGAGAAAGTGAACTCAAATTAAATTATGATGAAGTAGAGGAAGCTTTCGCGATACCTATTAAAATATTAGCTAGTCCTCAAACTTTGCGTTATACTCAATTCAAGACGGGTTATTCATCGGCTGCATTTGTCGTCGATGATAAACGTATCTGGGGTGTTACGGGATTTATAACGAATATATTTCTTAATTGTTTTTTACCACCAGAATTTAATAAGCTAAAGAATTGTGTTAAATTTATAAGACCATTTAGGAGTAAATCTAAAGCTACCTCATAAAGTTTAAACTGTGTGATAATGTTTATGTTTTGTGTTAATGTTTTCTTAGGTGCAATGTGAATAAAATTTAAATGATATTAAATTAAAATTTTAAATAAGTTTTTCACGTGTTTTTTTTTTAATTTTGGCTAAATGGAATCGAAAATGTTTGAAAAATCTCTTATTTTTTGTTATATTTTAAAAAATTGGTAGCCATGTTTCACCAGCGCCATCTATGGTTTTGCAAAATCATAAATGTCAAACAAAAGATGGCGCTAAAATCGCTATAAAAACCAACATTGCCATTGGAAAATTTAAAAATGGCACTGCCAGCTTGTCAAATACAAGTTCCGTTAATTCAAATTTAAACAAAATCTTTTTATAATCGAAACATTTGATTTCATAGAAGAGAAAAAAGAAAAACGAATTTTTATTAGTATCAAATATAAGAAATACTTTATTACGTTTTGTTTTTGTGATTGTATGTGTATATACAAAAAATATTATATGCAAATATATTTTAATATAAGTTTTTATAAAATAATAATAATAATGTTATAAAAAACACACTTTTTGTTAGTACAAGGTTTGTTTGTTGTTGGTTTGCTGTTGCTTGGTCACATAAGGTTATTTCCATAAAAAGAATTTTAATTTAATTATTTATTTATAGTAGTCATGTTCTAGCAAAATAAAACGTTTCTGTTTAAGTAGTGGTAGCGAGTTTATAACTAAAAACCCAAAAATGGACAAGTAATATTTCAGTTAAAAGTTGGCCGCAAATGGTTTCAAAGCAATGAGCTGTATTAATAAGAAGGAACATTAGATTTAAAAAGTAATCATCATCAACAAAAAAAGTTAAAGTAATATAAACAAAATTAAGGTCGCTAAAAATCTTAAATTATATATAAATGAAACCGAAAAATATATATATATATTTTTTATCATCATTATGTAAATTAAAGTTTGCACTACTCAAAAAGTGGGTGGGGTTCAAAAAAAAAAAAAAAAAAATAATTAAAAAAATAAAAATAAACCAAAAACAAATAAGTATGCAAAATTGTGTATTAGCCAGGCATTAAAAAAAGCTAACACAACGCAGCAATCTTATTCCGAAATATCAATTGGAATGGATGTAGTGAAGGTGGGTGTTTCCAGCTCTTCGTGTTTTTTCATTTTCAACATCTGTTGCAATTTGTAGTGATTGATAATATCCTGATCAGCGGGGCAGGATTGAGTAAAGGCATCTAATTGATACATATGATACATGTATCGCCACAAAGCCGTATAATGTGTCTATAATAATCAAAAGCATTACAAGTTATATTAAGGCTTTATAAATTATAAGTAGCAACAACTTACTGGAATTTCAAAATCTACAAAATATTTGCCAGCCACTCTTATATGCTGCAAACGTGGCATTAATTCACAATCGAAACAACACATGGTGTCACCAGTGAGAAAACGTGTATTACGATTAACCAAATGATCATTGATTTTCTTTAAATGAGCCAACAAAGCATTATTTTTGGCTTCATCCTTCTTGACCAACATCAGCTTGAGTTTAACATACAAGTTTTCAATTAAGGTGGCCACTTCCTTGTCCTTTAAAATATTCACAAAAAGATTTTAAATTACATTTTTTTTAATTTTTATATTGTATTGTTATTTACCTGCACAAAAAGATTATATCCACCGGGGATATTTTTCATGATGTGCCTTTCGATTTTGTCATTTTCTAAAATGGCCAAACCGTTGTCAATAAGAATTGGCGGATGTGTGGCCTCAAAGTTTGTGCGAAAATCTGGTGGTGGTTTTTGCATATCCACTGTTGTTACCTTAAGACTTATTGTTTTCAATTCGGCCAATAGATATAAATCCATAAAATATTCTTGACAGAAAAGACAGGCTCCTTTACGGCGTCCATCGATAGTTGAGGCCTAAAAATAGAAAATATTATTGTAATTATAGCAAATAACTTATTGTTCATAGCAAAACATTTGTTTAAATAGTAATTAATGAAAATGAGAAAAAAATAAATACTTTTTATGGTTATAATATCACAATTAACACCCTGTATTTCTCATTAACTTTCATTGCTGCTTAGCAAAATAAAGTTAAACAAAAAAAAATCAATTAAGACGTTAATATTAATTGTTTACTGTTTGTGTTTTTTATTCTCTATTTTATCCCTTCTTATCTTACGTATAGAAAAAATAAGTTGTGTTAAAACAAAGTTGGAAAAAAAAACAGTCATAATAAAAATACACACAATTGTATTGAATTGAACGTGTACCGGGACTCAGCAATATTTGTCATATGACATCACACATTCACTGTAATTGCGAATGAATTGAAAATACATGTAGAAAATAAAAATTTATTTTTAAGAAAACAAAAAAATAAATAAAACATGAAAAAAATAATAAGAAACGTATACAACAAATCATATATGAATTATCACGTGATGGACGTCAAATGGACTTTTACGGCTGGTTGTAGTTTATAAATAGTTTAAAGACATTCGAAATATAATGTTTAAATTATTTAAATTTGTTTTGGCCAGATAATGCGGTTTATATTAAATATACAAAATTAAATTTAGAAAATTTATACAAATTCTGTTAAGAATTTTTTTTTTGAAATTTAATTAATAATTGATTATGATTTTGCCAAAATGTTAAAAGCAGAAACATTCATTACCAGGTAAGGAGTTGAAATGCCAAAAATTTACTTACACAATATCATTTTAAGTCATTATTTTAACATGATGATGTCATTGGAGGCAAGTACTTATAACAATTGCTTACAAGTAATTAGAAAAATTAGTCAATGTAAATCGTGTACATAAACACATAAAGCTCTATAACTTCATATAGAAATTGAATAATGAATTAGAAAGTAATTATATAACACATTATTAATCACCCCATTTTGTTCCCTTGAAATTTTAATTTCCCTCGAAGAGAAAATTGCAATATGACATTACTAAAGTACTTCTATGTAATCAGAACGAAATAAAAATTATGTTAATAGGTAGAGTGGTTACAATTGCAAGTCATTACTTAATTTTTGTTTCTGTCTCTGACTACTGCGTTTCGGAACCGTGCATCTCGAGAAACTACTGGTATAGCATAATCCCTGATTATGATGATCCTTCAATTGTAGATGTTGACGGCTTAAATGTGTATACAAATAGTTCTAAAACAGCTACAGGTGTCGGCGGTGGAATCTCAACACAAACGCTGAAAGATTGTTATTCAGGTGGCGGATAACAATCTAGTTTACTGTCGGTACATTTTACTCGTTGGGAGTTATTTTATTTGGGAGCTACTTTACTGTACCTACAGTCTAGTCTATACTCTAGTCTAGTCTATAGAGTAGTCTATAGTGTAGTCTATAATGTAGTCTATAGTGTAGTCTATAGTGTAGTCTATAGTCTAGTCTATAGGCTAGTCTATAGTCTAGTCTATAGTCTAGTTTATAGTCTAGTTTATAGTCTAGTCTATAGTCTAGTCTATAGTCTAGTCTTTAGTCTAGTCTATAGTCTAGTCTATAGTCTAGTCTATAGTCTAGTCTATAGTCTAGTCTATAGTCTAGTCTATAGTCTAGTCTATAGTCTAGTCTATAGTCTAGTCTATAGTCTAGTCTATAGTCTAGTCTATAGTCTAGTCTATAGTCTAGTCTATAGTCTAGTCTATAGTCTAGTCTATAGTCTAGTCTATAGTCTAGTCTATAGTCTAGTCTATAGTCTAGTCTATAGTCTAGTCTATAGTCTAGTCTATAGTCTAGTCTATAGTCTAGTCTATAGTACAATCTATAGTCTAGTCAATAGTATAATCTATAGTCTAGTCTATAGTATAGTGTATAGTCTAGTCTATAGTATAGTCTATAGTTTGATGGGAATTATCATACAAAATGAGGACTTTAAAAGGACTCCAAGATTCAATATAGTGGCTAAAGTGAGATTTGACAAAAACAATTTAATTTATATGAATGATGTCACGCCTTCAAGGTATTCCATGCTATTCGACAAACAGCAAATCTTTCAAAAAGTGTTAAGTCATACTTTTAGTAAGGTAAAAGACCAATTTCATCCATTTTATTTCGAAAATTGCGACCCGCACTTTGTAACAACATTTACAATGGATTCATAGAACTCGTTAAATTGGCTCAAATTCTGAATAGAATTCCTTAGTCTTAAGCTAGATTAGAAAACGAAAATAATGACTCTACTTATTTTGTAAGGATTTTTTTTCATAATTTTAGAGAATTTGCTTAATGTCGCAAATCTAGCTCTCAGTGTAGTTAAAAGTGATTGAAAAAGAAAAAGCTGTTTAAGAAAATAACACACACACTTAAAAAATAAACGGTTGAACTTGTAAGGTTATAAATCATTTTAAAAAACATAAATTAATGGACTATTTTCTTTTTCATTTGGTCTTGAGTAGAAAAACATAAGAAACCATATCATGTCAAGCTAGCTTTTTAATAAGAAAATATTTTTGACAGATAAGAGATACAAGACAATTCATGTTCCTGTTTGGAACATGAATTGTCAAGATGCCAACTAACTATGTACTAGTTTCTATGAAAATGCATTACGAGTATATTTTGGTTAAATTATCAGTATATTGTTTATTTTTAAACGTAATTCGATTTCATTTTAACCAAATTCCTGCAATTAACTTAACAATACTCTAAACATCTAAAATTATAACAAATGACATTCAATTTTAAATAAATTTCAAAGATTAATGAATAAAATACTTTACTTTTCAAAATTGTGTTGGAGTTTTAATTATGGAGATGAATTAAAAACTGAAAACAATAAATGAATTTCTACATAAAGAGCAAAGAAAAAAAAAACACGAACCAAATGATTAAATGAGTATGTAAGTACACAGACATTCTGCTAAAAAAAAGCAATAAAAATAAATAAAAGGAAAACAAACTATAAATAATAAAGCTGGCGTTGTTGTGGTTTATAACGTTTTTTTTTCTGTTTTGTTTTTTCTTATTGTTTTCAGTTTTTAGTTTTTGTGGTACATATTTTCTTAACACCAAAGTCTTTTTAAATAGCAACAGTTATGTTTATGATGATGTCATCAAGAATGTTCTTGAGATACTTCATTTAAACGATAAGTTTTTCAGCAATAATGAAAACTAAAAGATATTATGAGTATTTTAAACAGTTGATATTGTTAAATTGTATGTACTGCTGTATGACGAATATGTTAAAAGTCAAAAATTTATTACGTAATTTGTCATTAAAAAGGATGAAAAAAAAATGATGCTTACTATTGTTTAAAGTTAGGGTGAGGGAAGTTTTGTGAAACTAAAGGAAATAGTGTAAGTTAAATTGATTGTTGTCATCCAATAGTTTTTGTAGTAAAGAGTGACTATGTACTACTCTATAGACACGTCTTTTGATTTGTCTATAGATTATTCTATTGACTAGTCTACATACTAGTCTACTGACTAGTCTATAGACTACACTATTGACTTCTCTATTGACTACTCTATTAAATAGTCTATAGACTACTCTATTGAACAGTCTATAGACTACTCTATTGATTAGTCTAGAGACTACACTATTGACTAGTCTGTAGAGTACTCTATTGGCTAGTCTTTAGACTATTTTATTGGTTAGTCTATAGACTACTCCCTAGACTAGTCTATAGAGTACTCTATTGATTAGCCTATAGACCGCTCCATTGACTAATCTATAGACTACTCTATTGACTAGTCTATATAATACTCTATTGACTAGTCTATAGTCTACTCTATTGATTAGTCTATAGACTACTGCATCGACTAGTCCATAGACTATTCTATTAACTAATAAACAGACTATTCTATTGACTAGTATATAGACTATTCTATTGAAAGTTTTTGGAATATTATATAGACTATTATATAGACTACTCTATTGACAAGTATATAGACTAAGCAACAAACTAACCCATTGACTAGTCTATAGAGTACTCTATTGATTACTCTATAGACTACTCCATAGACTATTCTATTGACTAATCTAGACTATTCTATTGACTAGTCTATAGAATACTCTATTGACAAGTCTATAGAGTACTCTATTGATTAGTCTATTGACTTTTCTATTGACTTGTATATAGACTACTCTACTGACTAGTCTATAGACTACTCTATTGACTAGTATATAAACTACTCTATTGTTAAGTCTATAGACTACGCCGTAGAGTATACTGTAGACTACTCTATTGACAAGTCGAGAGAGTACTCTATTGGCTTGTCTATAGACTACTTTATTTGCTAGTCTACACACTACTCCATTGACTAGTCTATAGACTATTCTATTGACTAATCAATAAACTATTCGATTGACTAGTCTATAGACCATTCTTTTGACTAGTATATATACTATTCTATTGACTAGTCTATACACTATTCTTTTGACTAGTATATAGACTATTCTGTTGACTAGTCTATAGACTAGACTACTCTAATGGCTAGTCTATAGACTAGTCTACTGACTTTTCCATAGACTATAATACTTCTATTGAATATTAATACGTATACATATTTAATATTAAAAATATTTAAAAACAAACCTATTAACATATAAGTTTTGTAAAAAATATAATAAAAAGCATTAAACAGAAAGTGAAAAATAAAATCATGGTCATAATCATAGTGCATGACTTTTCGAAACAAAACAGAAACATAATAAGAAATCAACACAACGAACTACAAAATAATGCAATCAATAATTGTTTTATCATTTTGCAATGATAAATTACTAAAGAAATCTATTTTTAACCATAACATAAATGTATGTATCTTTATCGTAAAAGTAATAAGAATTTTATAAACAATTTAAAGAAGGAAATACAAATAAGTTTGTTTAGTTTTATCGGCAACTATATACAAAAGAAATATTTACAATTTCAATTGAAGACTTCTATAACAAAATTATAATAGAAAATAGAAATATTGTATATAGAAATAGTTTAGGAAAAAAAGATAATTAAAATTATGTTTTCTTATATAAAAGGGAAAAATGTTGTATTTGATATGTGTAACAAGAGAAAAAATAGAAGAACATGTATTGCAGCTAAAGATACTGTATGAGTAAATTGAATTTTAAGGGGGTGAGCTGCAAGAAAAGAACTTGACAATGTTGAAGTTTATTTTGGTACAAATTCTAAGGTATGTTTGTTTTTTTTTTTTTTTTTTGATAAGATTGTACAAATATGAACTAATTTGTAGCGATACGTTACAATAAAAAAGTATGACTTAATGTATGGGAAGTTTTTTTTTTCAAGATATGATATGTATATATATTCTGTATATAAATAACGATTAAATTATTTATTTCTTTAAGATAAGAAAATATGCAATAGGTTGCTATTATTAAGGTGATTAATCAATACAATTATTGGGTAAATAATAACGCAAGCCAAATAATTAAAATATAATTATTTACAAAAGAAAACCATACACGTGAAATTAAGCAAAAAATTGCTTAAATTTATAACTAATGATTATTTTTTGTATAATTTTCTAACTAAATTATTTTGTTAAAAATTAAAAAATCTTTTTGATAAAAACTGAAGTTATTTTTGTAGAAAAAATTCTTTTAAACAATTTTATGTTTATTAATCAAAAAATTAGTTTACAAGAAAAAGATCAAAGAAATAAAAAGGAATTTTTACTAACAATCTTATAAAAATTGTAAATTTTGTGTTTAAGAAAGTTAACAGGAGTAGTTTAACTCCTGCTAACATCATTAACTATTTTCTGTTGAACATTTTTTTTTTGTAAAATGTTATGTCAGTATTATTTAACAAAAACGAAAAAGAGAAAAATAACTGATTTAGTTAGAGATAGTGATTGTAATGAAAACAAACTAGTTTTACTTTCATTAATTGAGAAGTAAATAGAAAAAAATTAGCAAAAACAAAATATATGTGAAAAAAAAACACAATAGTAAAGTTATTGCGTGCTTTACGTTTAAAGACTTAAAATTTAAGTTTATCAAAGATTTAATACAAGTTTTTTATGTTATTTTAGATTGCGTGGATAAGGTGGAAAATATTATAAATAAATAAAATAACAAAATGACTAAAAACAAACAAAACAATTAATTGTTTGTTGGAAAAAAAATTTAGAAAGAAATCCATTGAATCATTAACAAACTAATAAAAGTCTATGAAAAAAAGTCTGTGTAAATATAAACAATTTTAAAGTCAAAAATTAAGTGATTAAATTAAGGAACGGCTTTTTTCAAAAGAATTAATAGAATTTTTTCATTAGACACAAAATATTTTTATTAAGAAAATATGTTAACTAACTGGTTTTCAATAATATGTATAATAATTTGTAAATTTCTTTGATTCACCAACAAAATTTATAATCTTTAACGATTTGCATTATTTATAGAAACTTTCTCAGAATACTAGTTGGAATTATAACTAGAATTTACATCAATCTATCTCTCTTTACATTTAAGTATTTAGTTTATATGATAATTTTTCAATTACTAATATTTTCCTATCACGTTTTACAATGAACTTTCACTTTCTCCCATTTATTAAGTTAAGCAGCAGAATGCAACAAAACTATAAAAGAAAAAAAAATTAAAAATCTTTGTGAGACTATAACTTGTATAGTGACAATGTGAGTGGATCAAGAAAAAAAGAAATAACTACATTAGAAACACCAGGCAGGTATGCAGCAGTTTGGAATATATTTACAATATACATATATTGTGGAAGCCAGAAAGTCACCATATTTGGGTCAAACTGCATGAAATGCATAATAAACATAAGTTAGCATTTGCTGGGCATTGCTGCTCCTGCTGTCGTTTGTTGTTGACTTTTAGTTGCATTTATAAACAATATTTAGCGTATAATTTATTCCAAAGTTAAGCTTTAAAAATATAATGATGATGATGATGATGATGTTAACAACAAATTTAACTTTGACTTAAAAAAGAATTTCTAGTTTTAAATTTAATTTATAAAAACATCAGCACGATGACGCATCTCTTAACAGAGAGTCTAAGCAAACAAAAATGTGATGAATAAACATGTAGAAAAAATAATAAAAAAAAGTAAATATAACTGGTAATAAATAAAACAAACATTGGCCAAAAACACTCGTTCATCGTTATACACAAACTAAAGATGAAAACGAACTAACGATAAAAGACAATAATAATTATCTATGAAAACTTATAGAAACAAATATTTATTTATGTATGTGGAAATATAAAATAAACAAAATTATTGAACAGTGGGAGCTACTAAAGAAAAATGTTAAAATAGTCTGCCGACTATGAACTAGTATATTTAGTAGGATAAGGCCTTAAAAATAATCTACTAAAAGGACAATTAATCATTCTATTGACTAAACTTTGAAATAGTATATTTTCTAGTTTACAGACTATTCTATGCACTATTCCATTAACTAGTTTAAAGATTATTCTAATGACTAGTATTTAGACTATTCTAATGACTAGTTTACAGATTATTCTAGTGACTAGTATCTGCTATATAGTCTATAGACTATTTTATTGAATAGTCTAGTTCTGCTGACTATAGACTATAAACTTTTCTGTCTGGTTTATATACCATTCTATCCACTAGTCTATAGACTTTTAAATTGATTATTTTATGTGCTGAATCGTTTATTGACTATTCTAGATTATTTGTTTTTTCTAAAGCTAAATCTTATTTCTAACTAAACTACAAATCAAATACAATATTCTAAATTATCATCCAAAAAAAAAGACCCACTGTTTATTATTTTCATCAACAGAAAAGCAAAAGAAGAAGACGTGACTGTCAGGTGGCCGGAGGGTGCGATATATAGCCAGCAAAGCGAGCCAGTCATACAGCCAGCCAGAGCATGTCAGTAAGAAAATATTAGTAGTAAAACGCAGCAACAAACAACGATGAATGCAAACAGCTAAAACTCTTAAGAGAAGACGACGACGAAGACGATGACAGTGGAAAGAAGCGAAGCGTGGTGAGGAGTAACAGGAAACCTGTTTTGTATTTACTTAGCTATTAGAAAAAGAATCACCATAAAAAGCTTTTTACGAGTGCGTTTTGTGTTTTCTTTTTTCAATAAATATTTAAGTATCTATGTACTGTAGCAAAAAAACTTTATATATTTAATATTAAAAATTAATATTACAAATGGAAAACTATTAGAATTACTAACGATATGAAATTGTGGGCATTTCTATAACAAACAACTCATTCATACAACATCCATATTGAGTTTAACCTTTTTCTCGTAACCCCTGTCTTTGGCTTTTTTATCTCCTATTGGATTTTACCACAGACACAATACAATTTTTGGGTGCTGCATATTTTTCTTCTTTTATATTGTATATGTATATAGAAAATATTTAATAAATACCAACCTTAATAATCAATTCAATTTCTGGCACGTCGCCATTAGAAGTTCCATTAGTATCTTGGTGTTCTTGTTCCGACATTTTGGTTAAACTTTTCTTTTTTTCAACAAATTGTATGATTTTTTTTTAATTTCTTGCTACAACACTTTCTTAATACTTGTGTGTTTCTTATGGAAAATTCTGTTATTTAACTAAAACTAATATTTATTTTGCAAATATATATGTGTATGTATGAAAAATAATACTTTAATTGCGAATTATTGATTCCAGTTTTTTCTCTTGCTTTTAGCCGAAAAAAATCTTATTAAAAAAACAACCACTTCACAACACCACCGAAAAGAGAATAAACGAATTGAGGAATTATAGTCATAAGGTATTGCCAGCTAAAATTTTTTAATATTTAACAAAATTAAAACTTTTTAAAAAGATAATTACTTATGATAAAAGCTTTTAAAATTTATGAAATTAATTTAAGTTATTCCACTACAATTTAATAAATATTTAAAAATATTGTATTAATTATTAAAATTTAAAATATTTTCCTTTAAATAAACTATATATATACATGTGGCAACATTCTAAGAGAGCTGTTCATAAGAATTGGCAACATAATTATATTAAACTTAAAAATCCTATGCAAAAGAGCGAGATAGCTATATGTTCTTAAGAAAATTGCCACATATTTTGTTTGTTTGTTGCCATACAAAATTTTTTTACACATGGCACTAACATTATGTAAAATTTAGGTGGTAACTTATTAATTTAACGGTTATTATTATAAAAATATGAATTTCAAAAAAAAATATAAAAAAATCGTTGAAATTTAAATTAAAAAAATAATAATTTAAAAAAATGTGCAATACAATACATCTCAAAATGGAAGTAAAGCATTTTTAAGGTGAAATGGATCAAAAAGTATATTCAACATTAAAAAAGTTGTCTATTTTTTGCACATCTTAAAAAAATTATGGGTCGATTTTAATGGATTTAAAAAAAATCTTAAAATCAGATGTAAATCCTTAAATATTTCATTAAAAATAGATTGCTTAATAACAAACACAAAATCAGCCGCCCTTAAATATAGCAATCATCTGTAAGCTCTTATACTTACTATAAAAATATGAAAATATATGAAAACAATAAAATCAGCTATATTTCCTATCAAATATAATTTTTTATACGTCAACTATAAAATCACAATTAAACTTTAATTGACAGTAAAGTAAAATCTGTGATCAGTTATAGAATTTTCGTAAAATCGATAAGTGTGATGAAAGTATATCTAGAAGTTATCTTCTAGATATACTTTCATCATTTTATTTATTATTTTAACAGGCTGTTTATATCAAGATTATTAAGTTGATTAATAGGTTTCTTTTTGAAAGTTTCTCTTAAAAACTACAAAAAAACTACCAGACAGATATTAATATGTATTAAATATATTACATAAATGACATATTCATGTACTAAATTTGTAATAAATTTAAAATCTTTCTTTTATAACCCTAGAAAACTAACACAATTATCCAATAAATCCACCTGCAAGCTGCGTATGTGTAAATGAAAAATCTGTGCAGACTTTAATTACTTTGACCTAGTTTCAAAAGCTTATGCTTTATTCTAAATAAAAACACAAAACAACCAGCTACTAGACTTTAAGAACAACAACAACAACAGCAATAAATAATATTAAAATAAGAGAGTTCAAGTTCAAAATAAACATAAAAACAAAAAGCTATTTTTTCTTAAATTATGTATTGACTCGTGTACTAATAAATCAACCATACCATTGACGGAATCATTTAGAGTTCTATAACCCACTATTTATATAAACAAAATTACCACAAGGACATTAAAAAAGTTTTTTTTATTAACAAGAGAAATGATAATGCGCATATGTTATTCAGGAGCAATGTTTCAAAGATAAAGAAAAATGAAATGAGCACAAAAGCTTTAAAAAAAGAAAATGAACAAATATTTAAACGGCCTTGATTTGACAAAGGATTAGTTTTTTTGCTTTCAAAAGAAAAGTATGAATGAAAATAGCCTTATTATTTAACTAGCTGCTTGTAAACGGAGATATTGGGGTTTACTATAGCCAAGTATATAGACTATAGTCTATACTATAGACTAGACTATAGATTAGATTATAGACTAGACTATAAACTAGACTATAGACTAGACTATAGGCTAGACTATAGACAAGACTATAGACTAGACTATAGACTAGACTATAGACTAGACTATAGACTAGACTATAGACTAGACTATAGACTAGACTATAGACAAGACTATAGACTAGACTATAGACTAGACTGTAGACTAGACTATAGACTAGACTGTAGACTAGACTATAGACTAGACTGTAGACTAGACTATAGACTAGACTATGGACTGTATACTGGAGTATAGACTAGACTATAGATTAGGCAATAAACTTGACTATTGAATATATTACATTCTTGAATATTGAGTAAAGGTTTTTCATGCGATTTTATAATTACTTATTGACAACACTTATTTTGAAAACAAAAAGGCTTCTTTGCCACATTAGCCAAAAATGGTATAAATATGGGCAAACAAGAAAAAGTTTTTGGAAACAATTACTTTTAAACAAGAACAAGAATTATGAGAGAGGTTTTGGCAGTTAATACTCAATTTGTTTCTTATTCAGCAGCTTGTAAGAAAAAAAAGAACAGGCTAAAATCCACTAAATTAAAATTAAATGTTGGCAAAATTTTCGCCGTAAACAATAATAAGCAAATCAACAACAATCAGTCTGTTACACTTGCTTGTCGTGTTTGGTTGGCGCTTTTAAAATAAAACGGTCGTATTTTGTCGGTTTTTTTTAATTTTATTTCAAAATAAATGATGAACGTTACGGTATTGATGATTATGATGTTGTTGTTATTGTTGATTATATTTATTTAAACGGATAAGAGACTAAAATAGAGCGGTTGGTTGATAGTGTTGTTATTGTTTTTTTTTTTCTTCTTTATTAATTTTTGTGAGGTGTATGTAAATTGTTTGAAAGAAAAAAAATATATTTATATATGAAAAAGAATGAAAAAAAGTAAAATAATGTTTGTTTAAAAACAAAATATGCATCAATTAAAAACGCGGCTGTTTATCTGGTTTCTTTTTTTTACGTCTTTTTATTCTATTTGGCATTTTTTGTTTAAATTTAAAATTTATCTGCTTCTTCTGCTTTTTCGTTTTATACTGAAGAATAAATTAAATAAATTGTTGTTGTTGTCGTCTTAAACGATCAATGCAAAATATCGCTTGTATAGAGAGTGTTAAACCAAATCGGGTTGACGATCAACGTCTAAATGATTATAATGATAATAAAATGAAAGAAAAATATATACATATAAACATATAATACTTGTTTGTATATTAATGAAATGAAAATATAAAATAAATAATATTTTATAATAAAATTAATAAATTAATAATTTAATAAAACACAACTGTGTGAATATGTGTGTGTGTGTGTGTTTGTGCAGTGTGCTAGTATATGTTGGAATATTTTAATTAGCATATCAATATCAATGGTTTCCAATTATACATATACTTGCTATTAAACAACAACAACAACAAAAGCAATGTCAAGCAAAAAGTAAAAATATAAAATAAATTAAATAACAAAAATCTAACAAATTTTGTACAAATATCTTAAAGAGCCCAATAAACGAATCAATTAATAATTTATAACACAAAACAACTAACTAAATGAAATGACTGACAGACAAACAAAAAAACTGACTAACTGTTCAACTGACAAACTGTCAGTCAGTCAGTCACTTCATTCTATTATAACATTCGCAATTTCTTATGTCAAACCAAAAAAATTACAAAAAAAAAAAAAACAAACACGAAAAATAAAGAAAAGTTCTACATAAATATTATGCTTTTCGTGAGTGAATGAGTGATTTGAGCAAATGAGTACCAAGAGGCGTATGATGTACAATAATTTTGTTTTTCTTTTTTTCTCATTTTATTCCTTCGTTTACCCTGTGTCGAGTACATAACGCATAAAACGTATACGTCTACGAGGTCGTTGTTGTTCAACGATTTGTCGTCAGTGTCGGCTGTGAAATAGTAATAAATAAAAATTATTATGATTTATGTAAAAAAGAAAATAAAATTTTGCCAAAATAAAGAAAATTCCAAATTGTGTTTTTTTATAATTTTCTAATAAATAAAATAAATTACAAAAAAAAAAAATAATAATAAAACTAAAGGAATGTCTACTCTACTCTCTTTAACATAATACCGTTACTTTAAAACCAATAATCCTACATAAAAAAATCCGTCTCAGTAACAAGTGTTTTTTCTCATCATTTATATATAAAAATTTTATTTTGCTCATTATTTATGTACTTTTTTATGTATGTACATAATTTTAACGTGTGTGTTTTTATCTTCACAACCAAAAAAAAAAAAAAAAAAATAACCACAAAATTAAACAAAAAAAAAAATCCATATCATAATATTTAAATAATTAAATCTAAAACATTTATCACAACTAAAAACTTATGAATTTTTATATATAAAAAAAAAACTAAAACAAAAAAATTAAAAATAAAATAAACTAAATGAACAAAAATAAAAAATTCATAAAAATCATAAAAATAAACACAAAATAAATAAATAAAAAAAAATTATAAAAAGAACCTACAAACAAATACGTAGGTTTAAATGTTTGTATCTGATACCATTAGCACTCTGTCTAAATTTTTTTATTTAGCTAAGTAGTTCCAAGGTTTTCCGCCGCATCATTTTTGTTGTACGTTGTTGTTCGTTGATTTCGTGTTGTTTCGGTATTTGTTTTCTATTTTGTTTTTCGCTCTCTCGTCAAAAGTTGCCATTTAGAGTTGAAAGCTTTAAATGCCCATAGGGGATAATGATAATCTCTAGTTAATAAAAAAATCGAATATTATTGGTACACAGATTTTTCTATAAGATACTTGTCTATATTTTAATTCACAATACTAGATTTTAGACTATAACGGACCGTCATTGAGACATTTGACTAGACTTGTCCGTAATCGTGACTATATACTAAACTTGACTATGATTCTCATAGGTTGATTGGAGAATGTGTACTTCAAATACGAAGAATTAATCCTAACATTTAACTAATGTATAGTTCAAAATAAGAACAGACTATAGTCTGTATACAAATTATAGTCTGGTCCAGCGTATAACTCAACTGCATATAATCTATATATTTGTACCCCAGACTACAGATTAACTGTAGATCAGAATTTGCTTAAAATTATAGATACATTATAAACTAGACAACAGAACAGACTAGAGACTTTTAAGACTATATGTTCAGAGATTACACTTTAAACTAGTCTAATCTGTAAAGTAAAGAACATATTATGAACTAAATTATACTCTACACTATAGAGTATATACTCTAAACTATGGTTGAGACATTATATTACACTATAAACTGGATTAAATATTGTAGTCCAGACATTAGCCTAAATCATAGACTAGATTGTAATCCAGAATATAGACTAAATTCCTATTCAGACTAGGTTTCATGCTATAATCCAGACTCTTCAGGTTTTAAACTAGACTATAAATTAGACTGAATTCCGGTCCATGGACTATACTATAAGACTAAAGGCCATACTACTGATGAAGCTATAAACTAGACTTTAATCTAGGCTGTAGAAAAGATTATAGACTAGACTACATATGTTCTAGTTCAGGCTGTAGACTAGAGTCCATACTATAGTGTAGACTTTTATCTACGATTTGGACTACACTTCTAGAGACTTTAATTCGGACTTTATATTAAACTGTAGTCTACGTTATGGACTATATCATAGTCCAATATACGGATCAGTTAATAAAGCAAACTTTAGCCTAGACTGTAGCCTGTAGACTATATATTATGACCCAGACTATGGTGTACACAAAAGTTCAGACTTTTGAATAGGATATAATCCAGACTGTAGACTAGACTTCATTGTATAGTCCAGATTATAGTCAAACTTTATTTCAGACTACAAACTCAGTTATAGTCCACAGTATAGTCTCATAGTCTGGACTGTAGTTTAGTCTACATATAGCCTAAACTATAGCCTAGACTATAGTCTATAGTCTACACTATAGTCTACTCTGTACTTTAGTCTATAGACTGGACTATAATCAAGTCAATAGTTTGGATTATAGTCCAGTGTTTCTACTGGACTGTGGTCTAGTTTATAATTTGGGCTATATTCTAATCTCTATATTCCTGTCTATAGTGTAGTCTACAGTCTAGTTTATTGACTATTCTATAGTTCAGTCTGTTGATCTTTCTATAGTCTAATCTATGGAGTATTATACAGTCTAGTTTATAGACTATTTTACAGTCTATACTCTAAACAATTGTCTAGTATATATATGGACTAGTATATGCAGATTATAGTCTAGTCTTTAGTCCGGACTGTAGTCTAGTTTATAGTGTAAAATGTAGTCTAGTCTATAGTGTGAAATGTAGTATATAGTATAGTCTATTGACCATTTCATTGTCTAGTCTATAGTGTGCACAATAGTCTATAGGTCAAAATCAGTCTAGCTTTTCGTCTAGTCTCTATTTTGTGTATACATTCTGGCAACTCTGCCCTTTTAGTTATGCTCTCTCAATTTTTTTTTTGTTGTCGTTTTTTTTCTTCAATTTCAGTTGTTTTTTTCCCCTATTTAGTATTCGTATTTATACATATTATATATTTTTTTGTATCTATGTATGTAAATATGTTAGTATATTTATAATATACTATAATTTTTCTATGTTGTTGTTGTTTTTGTTTTAAGTATTTGTTTTTGCTTAATTTTATTATTTTGAATAAAATAGAATTGTTTTGTTTTTATTTAATTTTTTTTTTGGTTTTGTTGATTGTACAAAAGACAACTTTTTTGTGATAGCAGCCATCAGTACCAGCCAACCAACAGCAGCATTTGAGAATTCTTTTGAGGGAACAAAGTCAAAGTCATTACCAACTAATTGATTAACGACCCAACGAAAGATCGAAAAACCGGCCCAACAACCACAATAATAATATCGTAGTATTCATAACAATATAATAGTAGATAGTGTTGAGTATATTTACTCTTTTCTCTCTGTGCACTTATTAACAGGAGTACAACTCAAGTATTTATAAATAACAATTGTTTAAATTGTTGTTAAAATCCAAAAAAAAAAACCGTATACAACCAAAAACTCAAAAAAAAAGTAAATAAAAGTGTAAAAGTATTTTTACTTTGTATTCAAAAAGTTGCTGACGTAGTGTCTACTTTATGGCGAGTATTAAAGAAAAATTTAAACAGCTTTAACGTTTTATTTATTATTTTCGTTATTTTGTGTTATATTTTTTTCTTATTGGCTTTTAATGAAGTCGTTGGTTAAACTGACTTTAAAAATATAATAAAAATAAACATTAAAAAATAAAAACCGAAAATATATAACAATCTATTTAGCTACGTATGTATGTATGTATGTATGTAGTATGTACTTATGTATATGTACATATGTATGTATGAACTTTTTAAACAGAACCACTGACTATAGCTGGGCTCTGAGAAAATATCAAAACAAAATATTAAAAAGGGAATAAATAAAAATATGTATTTATTTTTAACAACCATTAAAAGGTTGCTGGAACGTTATTTTGCATGTTTTTGTAACAACTGTTTAAACAATTCATTAATAATAAATTAAATTTAAATTGTGGATTTGTTTGCAAGAACTCCATCAAGAAAGAACTCGTATTTAAAACAATTCAGTAGCAACAAGGAAGAAATAAAGATTTTACTTTTTTTTCAATTTTTGCATTAAATTGTTTGCAGCAATCAATTCAGCATTTGAAAAAATATCGATATTTTTTAAATCAATAATAATTTTGTATTTTGGCAAAAAAATTTAAAAGACCACTTATGTTGTTTTTCTGTATTGCCATTGATTTTATCTACGTTGTTAGTTAGTATAGATTAATTTAAATTTTTTTTCTTTTAGTATTTTTTTTACTCCCATTTTAACGAATTGTTTTCACAATTGTTCGTGCCATTTTGCAAAAATTACAATTTATTTGCTACGAATTAAATTTCAAGTGTAAATTTAATAAAATGAGATAATTTCGAGTAAAACTGGTTGGTTAAATAAATGATTTTGTTTAAATTTTTAATACGTTTTTTTTTGTGTTCATTATTTGCTATTTAAAACAAACTGATGAATAATCAAAAAAAAAAAAAAAATGTATGTGAGTTTTTTGCTTTTTCTTTGGAGTTCAATATTTGATGAATTTTAAATAAAGTGCATGGGGGTCAGACAAGCAAGGGAAATAATTTAAAACAAATTATTTGGACTTTTACTTTGCAGTCTGAGCTATAGTTTAGTCTATAGTCCGAAACATTTATGCATAGTTTAATCTGCAGTCTAGACTATAGTTTAATCTGCAGTCCAACTATAGTTTAACTAGTTATTCACTTGGACTATAGTCTGGATTATAGTTTAGTGTGCAGTCTCCCAGCAAAAATAAAACGAAGTACTTCCAAAAGAATAACAGAATAACTTCTTAAGTAGCAATAAGTGAATTTGTTTACCTTCTGTGGAAGTAGTGTTTATTGACTTCAAAAGAAGCGAAAATAATTCAATTTTTTAAAATTGAAGGTATATTTTTTTATAAATTTTTTTTTACTTCCTAAGAATGACTTCAAATATAGTGAATTTGGAATCAAATAAAAAGAACATCCCTCCTATGTCTGTGTTAAAATTATCACTTTTTCAGGTCTTTTTCAGTACTTCCATGGAGTAAATTCTACTTCTTTGGAAGTTCTTTTTTTGTTGGGCTATAAATTAGTTTATAGTCTGGACTATAGTTTAGTTTATAATCTGGGCTATAAACTAGTCTATTGTCCATACTATAGTTAAGGCTCTTGTCAGGTCTAAAGTGATGTTTACAGTCAAGACTATAGTTTATAGTCTTAACTATAGTCGATCTATAATTTAATCTATTGTCTGAACAATAATTTAGTCTATAGCCTCGACTATCGCTTAGTGTATAGTTAAGACTATAGTTTTGTCTGCAATCCGTACTATAGCTCAGTTTATATTCTAGACTATTGTTCATAGTCTGGGCTATAATATAGCCCAGTTTAGTCTGGGCTTTAGTTTATAGTCTTGACTGTAGTTTAGTCTCTATAGTTGATCTCTAATCTGGTCTTTAGCCTGGACTAGTTTAGTCTGTAGTCTGAACTATAGTTAGGTTTACAGTCTGAACTATAGTTTAGTTTATAATCTGAACTATAATCTAGTCTTTGGTCTATATTATAGATTGTCAAGTCTTTAGTTCAGTTTATTCATTTTACATTCCGGACTATAGTTCAGTCTCCTATATAATCTAGTCTATAGTCTGAACTATAGTTTAGTCTGTATTCTAAACTATAGTTTGGTTTGTAATCTGAACAATAGTTTAGTTTGTAGTCTATACTATTGTTTAGTTTATAGCCTATGCTATAGTTTATTTCAGACTACAGTTCATTTTATAGTATAGAATATTGTCTAGACTACAGTCTGGATTATAGTATCGATTATAGTCTGTACTATAGTTTCATTTACAGAATGTATATTTAAGTTTAAAGGCTGCGCTAAAGTTAAGTTTATAGTCTGAACTATATTATAGTATAGTTTTTATATGAACTATTACATAGTTTAAAATCTAAACAAAGTTTTGTTTAAATACTGGAATACAATTTTGTCTTTTGTGCGGACTATAGTTTAGCCTATTGTTTGCATTATAGTTTAGTCAGCAGTCTTGACTATAGTTTAGATTATAGTATGGACAATTGTCTAGTCTATAGTCTAAACTAAAGTATAGTCTGAACTATTGTCTATTCTAAAGTTTGAACTATAGATAAGTTTATAGTGTTGCTTACACAGAGGGAAAAAATAAATATACACGCCTGGTAGCAAATTGACACCAAAGTGTTTAAAATTTTTCAATAACATACGTTGTCAAAGTATATACATACATACATACGTATGACAACACTCGTTATCTACATCTAAATTTGATATTGACAACGAATGGTTTGTCTTTAACAAAGGATGTTTTTGAAAAATTATGAACACTTTGTTGTCAATTTGGCACCAGGCGTGTAAAATACCTTTACCACTTTGTGTATATTTTAGTTTATAGTCTGGACTAAAGTTAGTCTAAACTAATGTTTAGTTTGTGGTGTGGACTTTTGTCACTTCTTGAAACCCACAAAAAATTCATATAAAAACATTTTTTTTAAATTATCTCTACTGTACAAAATCTATTCGAATTTATTATTTTATTATACCATTTGTTTTTTATTTTTTTGATTTTTCGATAAGATCAAAATTCAATATCCGCTCAACTACCAAAATAAAAAAAACATTATTTTCAAGTAGTAAGCAAATTGAGAAATTCCAGTCTTTTAACATTAATATTTTAGTATAAAACTTTTATCGCAAAAAAAAAAGAAATAATCTAAATTTATTACGGAATAGTTGGTAGTTGGGGGCTTGGTTTTGTAAACTCATTGATAACTATATACAAACTATGACGATGTTGTTAAAGCTTTGCATAAGCTTTTTGTATTGTTAGTATTTTTTTGTTTTTGTTATTTTTAATTTAGTTGGTTTTTTATTTGATTTTTTTTTCATTTTTGTTTATTGTTTATTTATCACATCTAATGAAATGAAATTTTTAAAAATAGGTTTTTTTTAGATTTTCAATTTGCAGATAACGAATGAGTTTAAACAAAAAATTGCAATAACTGATTAGTTAGCTCTTAATAATGAGCAGGCAAATAAAGAATTTAAATAAATATTTTGGTAAATAAAATTATTTGGTATTGAAAATTTATCAAACCTAAATAAATTTATATTAGAATTAGTCACTTCTTTAAAACTTAAGTAAAAATATTTAAAGAAATATTTCGAAATTGTTTTGTTTATTTTTAAACTTATTTTTATCTAAGATCTTATAGTTTTTTTTTTTTGTATATATTTTTTTAGCATCGCCCACATGATTCGGATTTGTAGACTTTATAGCTTTTTGTGCAATATCACTTTTTTTATAAACATAAGACTAAACTGTGATAAATATGACACCCTGTTTTCTCATATACACTTTGTATGAATAATAGGGGTCTGTTTTTTGTTCACATTTTTCTGAATTGAAAAAATTCTATATAAAAACTGTAATAAAATGTACAGTGGACCAGACTAAAGTCTAAAAGCCAGTTTACGCTATACTGCAATAAGCTATAGCACTGCACTATAGTCTGGTCTAAAGTAGATATTATCTGGACTAAAGTAGATATAATCTGGACTAAAATTAAAGCTAGGACTATAAGCCACATTATAGTACTAAAATCTGAACTATAAATATGACTGCAGTTTAGTCTATAGACTGGACTATAGCCCGATCTTAAAACTGCATTTTAAAACATATAATTTAGTCTAGAATTTGAAAAATATTCTTAACTGTAATCTGACCTATATAGTCTGATATAGGGTCTAGTATAAAGTTGGCTAAAGTTTGGGCTATAGAAAGGAATTTAGTCTGGACACAGCTCTTTTTAGTTAACAGGGTGGATCTGTAATCTATACTTTATAATTGTTTGTAATCAGATTTACAAAGATAAATAAATACCTGATCCCGATACCCGATGCACAAATCTTAAAACTGTATCATCATTTTGATAATACAGTTAAGTCTAGAATTTGAAAAATATTCTTAACTATAATCTGGCCTATAGTTTGGCCTAATGTTTGCAGAATTTAGTCTGGACACTGCTCTGTTTAGTTAACAGAATGGATCTGTAATATATACTTTAGAATAGTCTATAATCAGATATACAGTCTAAGTCCAGACTTATAGTAGAATACTCCAGTCTATTGTCTGGACTATAGTCTGGTAAAAATAACGTCCGATCTACATATGTATATTACTTTTTTAGATTATGATAAGAATATAATCAGATTTATCGTCGAGTCTACTTCATAGTTTGAACAGTAAGTTAGTCTATATCTCGTCTGGTTTATGTCTAATCAACCTTTTAAAATAAAGAACAGTGTGGTCTATAGTCGATATTTTGAACTATAATCTGGACTAAAAATATAGCTGGGACTATAGCATACAGTTAAGTCTATAATTTAAGCAATATTCATAACTATAATCTGACCTATAGTTTGATATAGGGTCTAGTTTGAAATTGGCTAAAGTTTGGACTATAGAAAACAATTTAGTCAGGACACAGCTATGTTTAGTTAACAGAATGGATCTGTAATCTATACTTTAGAATAGTCTATAATCAAATTTACAGTCCAGACTTATAGTAGAATAGTGCAGTATATTGTCCGGACTATAGTCTGGTATAAATAACGTCCAAACTACATATGAAATTTTAATCTATAATTAGTATATAATCAGATTTATAGTCGAATCTACTTTATAGTCTGAACAATAAGTTAGTCTATATCTCGTATGGTTTATGTCTAATCTATCGTTTACTATATGGAACTATAGTCCATAAACTCGACTAGTCTGGAGTATAGTTTTGTCTTCAGTTTGGATTATCCAGGTTAAAGTCTGCACGATAAGCTAAAGTCTTCAATATAGTCTGGTTTATAGTCGATATCGTGAACTATAATCTGGACCAAAAATATAGCTGGGACTATAATCCACATTATAGTACTAAAATCTATACTTAAGTTTTGACTATAGAAAGGAATTTAGTTTGGACACTGATCTGTTTAGTTAACAGAATGGATCTGTAATCTATACTTTAGAAAAGTCTTTAATCAGATTTACAGTATAAGTTCAGTATATTGTCTGGACTGGATTTTCGATTTAGTCTATATCTCGTCTGATTTATGCCTAATCTGCTGTTTATAATAAAGAACAGTCTAGACTAAAGTCCGAACTATAGTCTATAAACTAGACTTGTCTGGAGTATAGTCTTCAGTCTGGATTATAGTTTAGTCTATAGTCTGTTCAATAACCTGGACTATTTGTCAAGTTTTTACAAAAAAGCCCTGAAAAGCTTTAATATTTCGTGTTGTTTAACCATAATTCCTACTAACAGATACTTTAAAGTTTTCAGGATTATTTTATTTTACATGTTCATATACGTTTATAAATCGTCTAAACGACCACAAATTGTAAATACTGCTTACAGGTCTAGACTCTAGACACAACACAACAAATTTATTATTGTTATTATTTTTAGTCTATTTGCGGTATTTTGCAGTCTTTGTTATGGACTTTATAATGTTTGTTTTTTTTGTTATTATTATTGTTATTGTTTAACGGAAATATACAGTAATACATATATTTAAATAAAATTTAATTTAGTATGTGTGTACTTTTATGTAGGTTTTTTTTTGTATAAGATTGTTTATATGATTTTTTATATAAATTTATTTACACATGTCTGTATGTAATAATATTAAAATGGACTGTAAGCAATAAATAGACTAATGCAAATTTATAAAAAAAAACAAAATTTCTGTCAAAAGAAAGAAATTCTTTCCCACTGTAGAAAAAGCAACATTGCAATTTATTATAAGAATTTATTTTTCTGCTGCTGTCTAATGTACAGTCTAGAGGGATAGATTACAAAGATGCATAAATACCCAAACCTACTTACATATATTGTACACCACCCAGACAGCCAATCCAGTTGGTCGAGTTAATTATGTCTGAGTCTTGATAACAGAAACAAACATAACCTACACATACAAACTTAGTCTGGATCTAATAGATATTGTTTTTTTTAATTCTACATTTTAATATGGCTCAGCTGACTTACTATATAAATCACCATGTAGACAATATATTACTCATTCCTGGCTAAATAGTTATAACTAAAAATTTTGGGTTTTTTTTAGAATTTAAGAAACAATCATTCATAGAATTTTTATTAAAAATTAGGGTTCTATAAATCGACTTTCGAATAATCGAACAATCGATTTTTTGTCGAAAAAAGTCGAAAAGTCGAAGTCGACTATTTTGTTCCAAAAAGTCGATAACTCGACTATCGTCTATGAAAAAAGTCGAAAAGTCGACTTTGTAAATAAAAGTCGAAAAAAGTCGGAAAGAGTCGAAAAGTCGGAAAGAGTCGAAAAGTCGAAAAAAAAGTCGAAAAGTCGGATAAAACCGGAAAAAGTCGAAAATAGTCGAAAAGTCGAAAAATGTCGAAAATAGAAAGAAGTCGAAAAAACTCAAAAATTGCAACAAATAGAAAAAATATAAATAATTTTTTTTATTAATAATAAGTCGGAAAAAGTCGAAAATAGTCGAAAAGTCGGAAAAAGTCAAAAAAAGTTGAAAAGTCGAAAAAGTCGGAAAGTCGAAAAATCGACTGTTTATAAAATATTAGAAGTCGAAAAATCGACTTTTAATTAAATGAAAAAAGTCGAAAAATCGACTTTTAATTAAATGAAAAAAGTCGAAAAATCGACTTTTAACTAAATGCAAAAAGTCGAAAGTCGAAAAGTCGACTTTTCATAAAATGCAAAAAGTCGAAAAGTCGACTTTTCGTTTCCACTATAGAACCCTATTTAAAATATGAAATAAATTAATTAACAATTTTCAGTTTTTCCATACAAATGATTTGTTGTAAAGAATAATAAAGTTTGATTTAAAATATTACTTATTAAGTGAAATTATTATTTATTTAGTTATGACCATTTTCTTGCAAATAACCAATATGTTTGCCTGTGTATAAAATATTTTTATGTAGCAATGTAAACTTTGACCTTAAGTCTAACACATATTTACTTTGTATACATATGTATATATATTATATGTATATGTAGTGTACATATATACATATACATATGTATATATATAGAAAAATTTAATAAGAAAAATTATATACAAAATATCAGGGATAAAAATACAAATGTTTTCTTTGTAATAATTCGGAATGTTCATAAGTTTTATAACGTTTTGACTCATAACTTAACTAGTCAATGGGCTAGTCTACAGTTAATCCATAGACTAGTCAATAGACTTGTCCAAGAAAATGTACTAGTCAACACAATAGTCAATAGATTAGTTCATATACTAGTAAATAGACTAATATAACGTCTAGTTGTTAGACTAATCAAGTCTAAAGCCGGAGGTCCACACTACGCGTCTTCGCGTCAAAGCATTATGTGATTATGTCAATTTTTTGTTTTTTTTAAAAAAAACTTAGCGTTTTTCTATAGCATTTATTTATTTTTCTATCATTAAACTCATATTAATTTATTAAAATTGAAAATTACGCAATAAAAAAAGAATATAAAATGATAAAATCAGCTGACATGTTCATGCGCCTCTTGTGACGCTTATAAAAGTAGATTTACTTTAAGCTTTATACGCGTCAAGGCATTCTACGCTTTTGTACTTGTAACTTTCAACATAGACCTGGTCCACATTAGGAAACTTTTGTTGAGAAACTTTTTCTTAATTCTCTTTTGAAGTTTCCTTAATGTCCACACATGGAAACTTTTGTTTCAGAAACTAGGTATTAATTACATTGATTTGTTGTTGTACGAATGAGAAGAATAACAAAACAAAACAAGTTTCCGAGTACGAGAAACTCCGTACCGCTAGAGAGATGAATGATATTCTTTCTCTCTCACGCAAAATCAAAAGTTTCCCAAAAAAAGTTTCCTAGTGTGGACCGGCAGTTACAAATACATTGATTCTACTTTTTTGATATACTAGTCAATAGACAAGTCAATAGAATAGTCCTTAGGTTATAGATAGACTAGTTTATGGACTTACATATCGAATAGTTATTAGACCTATCTAGTCTAATTAATAGACTAGTTTAAAACAAGGGACTAGTCAATAGACAAGTCAGTGGACTAGTCCAAAGTAAATATGGTAGTCGATTTGTAAAAATTTTTCACTCGAAACAAATGGTAATCGGTTCCCTTATTTTTCCATAAAATTTACCTTTCCAAAATTTATTTTAAAAGCCTTAAACTTCTGAAAATAATTAAAAAGAAATAATTTAAATTTCATTAGAATCTTTCTATGTTTGGACATAACTCCTAAGTTGTACTAATATACATACTTGTAGGGGTACATTATAGACGGAATTGGTCCATATTTTTAATGAAATACAATTAACCTCAATAAAAACTGTTGGTTTAATGATAATGAAAAGAATAAACATTTCATTTCTAATGAAATGAAATTCAAAAATTGTAAATATCTAGATAAAACAAAAAATAATAATAGACTTAGGCCACTTTAAAAATAACCTGTTCAAACGAATACTTTGTATGAATGTTTTTGTTTGTTTACATATGTACATACATACATACATTCATATATACAAATGTTTATTGCCATTGCTCTCTTTTCGTTTTTTTTTTGTTGTGTTATATTATTTTTCTTTTTACATACAAACAAATTTGGTTTTTGTTCAATTTGTCTCTGGTAGTGAGTTAGTGTGTTAGTATAAATGTATGTGTGTATGTATATCTGTTTGTATGATTAAATAAAAAGTATTTTTCTCAATAGTCGATAACATCAACAGTATAAATATTTGGGTAGGTTGGCGCACAATATACTTTTTTGCGTGTTGTAGTTGTTGTTTGATTATTAATATTTAGAATTTTATTTTTGTTGTTGTTGTTTTTTTTTGCTGATGATGAGCTTTTTCTTGTTGTGTTTTATTACAATTCAGCAGCATATTTGTAAAACAAGAGCATAAAAACAGAAATTCTATTTGTAGTATGACAGACGTAACAATTAGTTGTCATTTTTGAAGTTGAATTGCGTAGAGTTGAAAGGGCACTTAACGATTTTTCCAACTAAATAAAAGAAACACAACAAACAATTTTGTTTTCTCGTACAGATTTTATTATTTTTGTTGGATTTTTTTTCGAAATTATAACAGAAAGAATATTTTCACTTTTTGTGGTTAATTTAATTTTACTTATTTATTATACATGATATAAAACAAAGATTACTTGCAAATGTTATTAATGGTTTATAATCAGTGTTTGGCTTTGAAGTAATGAATAGTGAGATTTATTAGTTAAATCCCAGCTATGTTTAGGTGTCATATTTAAAAGTATCTATATATCCATTTAACCATGCAACCTACACAGATTGCTAAACAGACAGACAGATAGATAGATAGATCGAAAGATTGATAGATAGATAGATAGATAGATAGATAGATAGATAGATAGATAGATAGATAGATAGATAGATAGATAGATAGATAGATAGATAGATAGATAGATAGATAGATAGATAGATAGATAGATAGATAGATAGATAGATAGATAGATAGATAGATAGATAGATAGATGTGTAGATAGATAGATAGATAGATAGATAGATAGATAGATAGATAGATAGATAGATAGATAGATAGATACATAAATACATAAATACATAAACACATAAATATATAACACATAAATACGTACATATATCCTTTAAAAGTGAATACTCTGTTACTGTATGGTGTTATCGACATCTAGTTAAAACTGCGAAAATATTCGACTTTAGCAAATGTCTAAATTAAGGATATCTTGCCATTAACTACAAATATTATTAGCAAGTTTTTCAAATTGAAAATCTTTATTAAATTTAAGTTGAAAAACTTTTCCTTTCATTTAAATAATGTTGATGACCTAAAAGGTTATCATTTTTTATCAATGTAAAATATATCGATTAAATTTATATACATATATACAACGTAACTATGTATAAGTCCAGACTGTTAAGAAAAAAAAAGAACAAGAAAAATTGTGTAATGACTTGTGGTTGGTTGTTTGGTTGATATGTGGTTCGGTTTGGTTACATTTTAACTCTAATTATAATTTTCATGTTGAACATTATTTCGGTTGTTGTATTTCATTATTAGTTCATGTTATTGTCCTTGTATACATCTATGTGTGTGTGTGTATGTATGTACAAGTAAACTTAATTATCTGAATTTTAATGTTAGAGTTTTTTATTGAAATTCTTCAAAATTTTATTGTGTATTTGTTGTTGAACTTTCTTAACAATTTCAGTACTTTGTTTTTGAAGATTTGTGTACAAAATTATTGTATTGTAAACAAAAGAAACTTAATTAAATGTCTGGACTGGTTTTTTTAAAGTTGTTTATAAATGTATTTTTTGTTAATTTTTTGTTTTGTTAAACATTTATTTCAATATTCCTTAAAATATAAAAAAACAAGAAAACAAATTTTGTGTACAAGTAGGTAAGACGGTAATATCCTACTATGTAATAACCTACAGCCACAGGTAGATAGATAGATAGGTAGATAGATAGATAGATAGATAGATAGATAGATAGATGGATAGATCGATAGATAGATCGATAGATAGATAGATAGATAGATAGATAGATAGATAGATAGATAGATAGATAGATATTGACGACTCATGATTTGAGCCAATTACGTACCTTACAACAAACAGTGACAACAGCTACCGTAGTGGCAGCCGCTTCAAATGGTCTAAGATATCATACGGCTGGGACACAACAGCAACAACAACAACATCATTCACAACTTTTGCCAAATACTTTAAATATCACCTCTTCAGCAGCAACAGCAGCAGCAACAATATCTGCTCACACAACAACGGCAAATAATTTTAATAATATTTTGGCAGCCGCCACAAAGGCAACATTTCTAAATTCATCTACAGCACCAGGATCTTTTAATGCAACCACCATGCCAGCCACTTCGAAATATGTGCTACTGCAACAAAATCGTAACGGACAGTTTACAGCATACGATGGGACCACAACCGCCATTACAACTAGCAATGGCAATAGCAATAACAATGGAACGTCTCATACTACGGGCAATATTGTACTACTAGCAGCAGAACCTTTAGATGCCACCACTAACACACACAATGAACATCATCACCATTCGCCTCACCAACATCACCAACAGCAGCAGCAGCATGTCATAACGACTTCAACTACAAATGACAATGACGAAGAGTTACGTTCTCTAGCCTGGCTAAACAATTCCAATTTGATTAAAGAAATTGTAACGACCACAACTCCCACCAGCAACACTAGCGGCGGCAGTAATAGCGGCAGCCATCCAAATAACACTACCCCTCAGAAACGTCCTCTATTGAGTAATACCAATATTTGCATTGTCAATGCAGCCAATGCTCATGACTTAATTGAAGAGTTGCCTCATCATGTGGCCGGCGAAGAGCAAGTCATCTCGACAAATGTCACTGGTGGCTGTACTACTGAATTGCCGGCTGAAACACAAATAACCACTTTAAGTGCCAGTGATTTTCAGCAGCAATTTAAACGTTTTAGCGCCGTTGATTTAAAGGATACGAAAATTTATGGCAACATTGCGGCCTTAGGAGGTGCTACAACCACAGTGCATGTGGGTCCCAGTGGAACCACTACTGTGGTGGAGTATAAAGCAGGCACGAATTTTCTGCCCGCAAGACAACTTTTAAGCAACTCGAATGGTGGTGGTGGTGGCGCTCACCTTAATGCCACAAATTTAAGCAATAGTCATTCTAATAACAATAACAACAACAATTCTTCCCTTGTGCCTTCTTCATCATCATCTATAACGGGTGGTGGCAATAACAATACAACAACTGTAGTTGTAGCTACCAATCACACTGGGTCCAAACAATTAACACTGCCCAGTACTACTTCAATTGTTGCCAATGGCAATAGTGTTGTTAATGGCAGCAACATAGCAACGTCGATTACAACAAGCAGCAGTAACAATGTTACTACTAACACAATTTATCAAGGTCATAAAAATAATTCTACTCCCGTTTCAAGTAGCAGCAGCAGTACCACCCATCATCCTCACAAAAAATACTTAAGAGAGAAAATGAATGTTTTGGATCAAGGTGGCGGTAATAACTCTACCACTATAACGTCAAATAACTACAGTAACAATACAGCTTCCTCTGTTTTATCCGCCACGTCGTCTGCTTCTCAAATTGCCACAGCTGTTGGCTCAACTATTACCGTAGTTTCATCACCTGCCTCTTCAAATACTTCACTCTCCTCCTCCCTGTCTACGGCAGCTATTAATGGTGGCAATAGTCCACCTTTAAGTAAAACATCGTACTTTACTTTAAGTGGTTCATCAACACCTATAGCTCTAAATTACAGCAGCTCAAACTCCTCAACCACAGCACCATTTATAGCGGTTTCTTCAACTAACTCCTCGTCATCAGCTGCTTCGCCCACAACACTTACAACAAGTGTTATACCACCCGGTTATACTTTAGTAAGTCATCCAGCTTTGCCTCTTGTTACAAATTCTCCTGCAGCTACACATCAGCAACAACAACAACAGCAACATCATCAAGTCGTGGTGTAAGTTATTGTTATCTATTTTCATAATTTTGTAAAAACTAATTGTTTATTTATTCTCTATTCAGTTCCTCACCAACTCTAATGGTTTCACCAGAAATACAAACACAACCTCAACATACAACCAAAGAATTTTATACACTTAGTAGTACACCTCAACAATTGCAGCATCATTTACAACAGCAGCATCAAGCAATACGCAGTCCTACCTCCTTTTCCAGTTACGATAATGATTCTCTTAAAGATTTTGAAATATCCAATAGTAATTCAAACATTTCAAACCAAAGAATTAATAATTCTACACCTCAGCAACAACAACAACAGCAGCAGCAACAACAGTCGCCTCTAACGCCAAAATCATCTTCCTCCTCATCGTTAACCATTAATACCAATCAGAATAATATGCAGACTACACCACAAAAGCAAAAACATACCAATAAAGTGCCATATGATCCACTGGTACACACACACAACAAACCACCCTATAGTTTTAGGTAAGTTATCCTAAGCTTTGTTTATTTAAAAATGGAATAGAAAATTTCAATTGTTTCATATCATTATAGTTCCTTAATATTCATGGCCATAGAGGGATCACAAGAGAAGGCTTTGCCTGTTAAAGAAATCTATGCTTGGATAGTGCAACATTTTCCCTACTTTAAGACTGCACCTACTGGCTGGAAAAATAGTGTGCGTCACAATCTTTCACTGAACAAAAGTTTTGTTAAAGTGGAAAAAGCACCGGTAAGTAAAATTTAAATAAACACATTTTAAATGTAAATCAAAATAACATTTATTTATGTAAATTTATTTCCTCTAGAATATGGGTAAAGGTTCCTTGTGGCGTGTCGAACAGCAACAAAGACAAAATTTAATACAAGCCCTTAATCGTTCACCCCTTCTTTCAAAATTCATCGGCTGATAAGATTAGTCTGAAGAGTCCAGGAGGTGGTTCGATAGGTTCATCACAGGGTTATGATGTTTTAGATGGTTCCAAATCATCGACAACATCTTCATCACATATCAATTCACGTTTCGATCCAAATCTATTTCCCAATCTATCGAAAGCCTTTAAAGACATCAGTGATGTAGTGCCCGATGTTCCTGATGATGAATATCCGTCCGATTATAGTACAACCAAAACAAATCATCTTACTAACAACAACAACAATAACAACAAATACAATTACCCCACAAATAATCCACAAATGTTCAAACCAATGGCAATTCCCACGCTAATAGCCACAACAACAACCAGAACAACATCAATGGCAACAGTACGAACAATACAAACAATTCCTCTTCCATAATGGGTGCTTTTAGCAATTACGAGAGCATAGAACGCTTGGCCAGAGATTGCGGTGCTGATAGCATAGACGATGTAAATGCCGCTACTGCTATGTTGGCTTTAAAACACGGACCAAAAGTTTTTGCCGAAACTTTCCAAAATGGGTAAGTTAAATAAAATGTAATAAAATTTCTTTACACATGTAATAATCTTGTTGTTGTTTTGTTGTATTTATTTAGATCACCTGTTATAACATCTTCCCCTAGTGAAGATCATACATATTCTGCTGGTGGCGGTGGCAGTGCTGCTGGTAGTGGTGCTTCTACCCCATTAATAAATGGTAATTCATCGTTAGTTTTAAATGGCAATGGCCAAACATCATCATCATCACAACAAGGCTGTGCAGATAATCAAAGTAATTGTGCTTCATCAGATGCTGCCTACGAAAGTAGTGAAGAATGGTGAGTTTTTATGCAAAGAAATGTGACTTTGTATGATAATGTTACATCTTAAGTTCTTTTTTTTAATTTTATAATAATAATTTTTCATTTTTGCAGCCACAATATCACTCCAGAAGAATTGGAAGATCAACAACGTCACCGTGATGGCGTAGATGCCTTACTATCACTTTCTCTATCCTCAGGTATTGATACTAGTTCTACAACCACCAATAGTCAAAATTCCAGTCTTAGTTCTAACTCACCGATTAAAAGACCACCTTCTACCACCGTCGAGGAAGAGCACACCATATCCACCTTGGATAGAAATAGCAACTATCATCATCATAATCATCATCATCATCAGCAGCAACAACAACAGCAGCAGCATCAACAGCATCTAGCACAACAACCACACAACATGAGCAAAATGGCCTTATTAAGTACAGCAGCTGCAAATCTATCCTATGCCACTGTAAATGGCAATTCCAATAGACATTCAAGCAACACATCATCCTTACTAGATGAAGGTTATAATACACAAAGTTACTTTGGTTCCACCAACAACAACAGCAATACCACCAACACCAATGGTGCCACACACAGCAATCATAATCATAATCATCATCATTATGGTGGTTTACATCATGCTTTAACACCCCAAAAGAAACCAAAAACCTTAAGAAGTTTACGCACCAAAATTAAACGCAAAGCTCCCTGGATGAGATGAACTTGGTAATCAAATCAAAACTAAATAAAAAGAGGTAATTTTTTTTAGATTTTTTTTATTGTATCTATATAAACATATTTCTAAAATACACTATCAACTAACTTAACAAAAAAAAAAAAGAAAAATTAAGATTAAGTAAATTAAATTAAATTTAAACAAAAAAAAAATTAGCTGCCTTTTGAGTTGCAAATATTTTTATTAAATAAAAAACAAAACTCCCTCCCTCCTACTTCCCCTATATTACCTAACACTTCCATCCCTGTTATAAAAAAAACATATATATATATATATTTAAATAAATAAATAAATTAGAAATTATTTTAAATATTTTAAGTAATTTAGTAAAAGAAAAGTTTCTTTACAAAAAATAAAAATTTTATAAAAGTAAAAATTGTGAAAATATACTCATGGTGTAGGGTATCATATGGTCGGCCATGCCCGACTATTCTTTCCTACTTGTTAATTATTTATGTTCTTTTGTTTTGTTTTTAAATATTTATTTGTTTTACTTGGAGGTAGTATTTATTGATTTGTATTTATTTCTTGTTTATTTTATATATTTTTCATTTATTTTTAATAATTTATTTATTTGTTTGTATGGCACACAATTTTGTTAATATAAATTTTGTTTAATTCAATTGTTGTTTTTATTGTTAATTGATGAGTTTTTGTTGTGTGTGAGTTTTTTTTTAATAATTTGTTTCTTCTGGTTTTTGTTGGCTTTTACAAAATTATTGTTTTTTGTTGAATAAACTACGTAGACAAATATAAAAACCACATTCATTAATTATAATAAATTTATTTGTTATTGTTGTTTTTTAAAAATTTATAATTTATAAATTTTATAATTATAAATAATTAGAGTTTTGGTCACATATTACTTGAATCAGCTGGAATCAGTCTTTCTGAACAAAAATATCGTTATTGCAATAAATACAAAATGTTTTTCAGTTTTTAACATCTAAGTCCTTACTATACTTTTTAAGTTTTTGTGATTTATTTCAATCTAATCCATTATTCTCTTATCTTTTAAATAAATCCTTGAAGTTTTTTTTTTTTTTGATACACCCTACGTCTATATTGTCTAGAAAAAAAACCCCTTCGAAAAGTCATTAACATTTAAAAAAAATAAACAACATTGAGTTTTTTTGTTTTATTTAATAACAATATAATTAATTTCAAATTAACAACTTAAATTAGATTTGTCTATATCTTTTATTATATATAAACATTTTTATTTGCGCATATAAACCATTTGATGTCATAAACAAAATAATTATTCCTTTTTATTTAGTAAATTAATTACTTTTAATATTAGAAAACAACAAGTAATCGAAAAAAAATCCCACATTCTGTCGACATATGATTGAAATATGAGTAAAATCTCTCAGAAACCCATATTTCTACTATAAGTTTGGATATATCTTTTGTATATTGAACTTTTCGTAAATTTTATGTCATTTCGTAACAGACACGCCTGTTACCAAATTCACACCAAAGTGTTTTTAATTTCTTAATAACATTCGTTGTCAAAGTACAGATTGTTTGCCAACAGTGAGCTTATCACGTTTGTTAACGTTTAGACAACGAATGTGTATAAAATTTAGATTTCGACAACGATTGTTGCCTTATGTCTGTATCAGTGATGCCAAGTGAAGAGATTTTTCCCTTTTTGTGAGGATTTTACATGTAAGGAAAAACGGGAATGATTTTTTACTTTTGTGAAATTGTAGGGATTTTTATTTTTAGTGCATCAATGGTCAATTCCGAGGCACTTAAACTTAATTTTAAGCTTCAAAGTTGGGTCAAAATCAGATTTTCCGTTTTAAATTTTGAATTATTTTTTAAGAAGATGACTTTTAAGTTTGCAAATATCAACAATCTCGAAGGTATGACTTTTAGAATAATACAAGTTTTATATCCCGAATATATTTGAAACCTTCAAATAAATGATCTAATCTATAAGAATTAAAAATAAGAAATGAAAAAATATCCTTCCCTTAAAGATAAAGGGTATAATCGGTAAGATATAGTAAAGTATTACAGGCCCTAATGTGGGTCCTATTATAGATCGATTACTACCACACTAAATAAATATTAAAAGTTTAATATCTCAAAAACTACGATAGCTAGATTCCATTACCATTAGCTATAGTGATCATGTGTCCCGCAGAAAGAAAACTATTAGACCTAAAATTATACACAATTATCGGGCGTGCCAGTTTGCATACCAGACACAAAACATGTCGGAAACTTTGAAACGTTGATCCTAGATAGTATGTAATGGTCAAGCGTAACACTAAAGCAAATACCAGTAGGAATCCGTGGTTATACGGATGATTCTTAATTGGGGGACAAAGTGGGCCTGAGGTTCGATATTAAAGACCTAGAAATTAAAATATTACCCCGTTTACCTAAGTATAATACAAACTTCCAAGCAGAATTGCAAGCAATAGGGGTATGCGTAAATTGAATTAGAATAAATATGGCAGACACAGCTCTTAATATATTAACCGACAACCAGAAGGCAATTAGTGCGATATAGGGTATGAATTGAATCTAAGACTATATTGGATTGTCAGAAAGCTTTAACTGAATACTCTCCCAGTGGTTAGATTTACAATATATGGTTACCAAGCCCTCGATAGTAATCGGCAACGAAAGATCGAATGTAATAGCTTTAAAGGAAAGGGAACTCAAGGCAGTTAACCAGACAAACGCACAACCATTAGACACAACAAAAGCTTCATTCCCACGACAATCGGTTCTTCGCACCGGAATGACTCGGAGTGCAATGAACAACGACTAAGGATTGTCAACCCAGCCACACCGACTTTACACGTGTTGTTGCTACAACAACAACGAAAGCTGAATTAAAAATATGGGTGGAAAAATCCCATAAGGCCTCTTGAAATAATGAAACAGTTGGTAGAACCTTAAAGATCCTATGGCGTGAAGAATCTTGGAAGTGATGTTATTCCAGAAATAACATTCCTGGCTAACGAAGATTAAAATATTTTTATAAATTACCTCCAGAAAAATGAGTTTCTAAGGACGGGTTTCTTACTCCATAGTTAAACTATGCTTAACTTGCTGTTAGATGAAACTCGGAACAAATTTAGGCAGACTTTAACCAATGATTTTTTAGATTTAAGCTCAGTTAACTTTGTTAGTATTGCCAACTTTTCACTCAAAAACATAAACAATGAACAGCTGTTTTTTGCAATGAATATTTTTGTAAAATGGAAAATTTTGGAAAAATGTTAAATAAACATTTAAAACAATAATTAATAAAACAAAACATAAAAATTGCAATTTACTTAAAATATTAAGTTTTTGTTCTTCTGAAAACATTGTTTTATTGTTTTTGTTAATTGTGTTTTCTCACATATAACTTTAGTTTAATTGGCCAGTTACACTCAGTTAAACTAAGATAATAAGTAACTTTACTGATAACTGAAAAATACGATACATATATTAAAGCAGGTTTAAGCAAAGAATAAAGATTATCTTTATCAGAAAAACTCGCCCTAAATATAGAAAAATAATACATACAGTGAACATGAAAAGGAATGCGCAAAAGATCCTATAGTGTCCTAGGGATATTTTTTATGGATTTGATGTAGTATACATCCTCCTAGAACGTAACCTAATTAGATTTTTATTAAAATTGTTTTTAAGTTAAGGAGCAATAGAAGCTTGTGAATATTATTAAAAAATTTTTGAAAAATTGTTAAAATACAATTGGAAATGATTTAGTATATAACTGAGATATGTTTTTAATTATTTATGTTTTTTAATTATGTTTTTTAATTATATTTGTTTATTTTTTTTTAATAATACTACCTTTATGGTGTATTAAATATAAACAGTGTTTTACTGCATAAATTAATTTAAATTAAAACATTCTGCCTCAAACTGGTTTTAGGAAATAAAACACAAAAAGTTAATAAAACTACATAAAAAAATACATACATATTACTAATTAAAGAACTCAGAAAGTATAATCATGTTTATAAATATAATAATCCTTTTTAAGGATTTATTTTTTTGTCATCATTTATTAAACATATTTTTTTTTCTTAAACTTTTGCTGGCCTTATTTATAATTCCCATACTGTATGTATGAATATTGTTGTAGATGTATATCATTAGTGCATATTAGTATGTAATTATGTTCTTTTATATAAACATTATATATTTTTGTTTGCTGTTTCTGGAATTAATATTAAAAAAAGAACAACAACAACAGCACACAGAACATAAAACATTATACAAGTACAACAGTTCAGTCATTATTGTTTTATTAGTGCATATTTATTTTGTACAAAAAAAAAGAAGAAAAATAATAAAAAGAATAAAAATATACGGGTTGTTGCTAAATAATTAATTTATAAAAAACAAAATCTGACCGTAAATGCAAATCAGACATGTTTGACATAAAAAAAAACATAAAGATTGCTTTCGTAACTATGACAGCGATGTATTTTTTTAAAATTTAGATAAATACTACGTTAACAGAGAAACATTCTTTTTTTTTTTTCTTTGGCATGACTGATGGTTTAAATTGATTTCTTTTCTTACGTTTAAAAATGGAAAACAAAAATTAAATATAAATTTTCTTTACTAAAAAAGTTGTATCCATCACCGTTAGTAACATTAAACATGTTGCTAACGCTTTTTATTCTCATCATCAATGACTGTTAGTGTTGCCATACAATAATAAATAAAGCAACAACAAAGTATGACAAATTACCGTTAAATTAGGCTCTTTTAACTTCTCTTCAATTAATTTCAAGTTTTTTTTTTGTTTTGCTTTGAAGTAAAATTTCTTTAATAAAAAGTAAACTTAAAATATTTTAAGTTTTTAAGATATATTTTTTTCGTATTTTTAAAGTCCTAAAGGTTTTCGTTTAAGGACTGCGAGTTTGATTCTCGCATAAAACTTGTCATAAGAATTCAGATAATAAGTTAAAACCATATGTTCATAAGGGGAAGTGGGATGGATTTCTATTTCTTTCTAATATGCCTTTACATTTGCATTGAATGGAATGTTTAAGAAAACGGTTTCATTCCAAACATATTTTAATCGCCTGTAATCATTTATTTATTTCTTATATTTTTTGGAGGTTAATGTTATTGTTATTGATTTTTTATCAATGAATACAAATTTTGTTGTGTATACTGTATAAATGTAAGAAAGACAGTGATAATATAAATATAAAAAGTACTTTTCTATCTGATTAGTTGGTTTTTTTAAACTTTTTTAACAATAACTAATCTATCTATCTATCTATCTATCTATCTATCTATCTATCTATCTATCTATCTATCTATCTATCTATCTATCTATCGATCTATCTATCTATCTATCTATCTATCTATCGCGCAATGGTGAATTGGAGAGTGAGGCCTTGTGTCATGAAGGCTCAAAGGCAACGAGAGCAATTTTCCTACGTCATGGTTTAATCTTTACCACCGGTTTTAATCGTTCCTCAGAGCGACAATATTCTCTTAGAGCACCCGATGCTTTAAGCGAACCTATTGTTATGGTTGAATTGGATACATCCAATGGTGTAATGTTCCCACTATACGATCCCGATACAAATCTTATATACCTCTGCGGTAAGGGTGACTCGGTCATAAGATATTTTGAAGTAAGTTTAATTTAATATACAAATAATGTTCTTTCTAAAGTTTTAACTTAATTTCTTTAGGTCACACCCGAACCACCATTTGTCCATTATATCAATACCTTCCAAACACCCGATCCCCAACGTGGTATTGGCATGATGCCAAAACGTGGTTGCGATGTCACCACCTGTGAAATTGCCAAATTTTATCGTCTCAACAATAATGGCTTGTGTCAAGTTATTTCCATGACTGTACCCCGCAAATCGGACTTGTTCCAAGAGGATTTATATCCTGACACTTTAGCCGAAGATGCTGCTATCACCGCCGAAAAATGGATTATGGGTGAAGATGCTGATCCCGTCACCTTTTCACTTAAAGTAAGTTAACACTTGTCTTGCCTAACAACAACGCTACAACAAATATTGGAATACAGTACTCAAGGTGCTAAATGCGTTTAGCTATGGTATCATGTAATTTACCTTGATGATTTGACCATAGCCACCAAAATGTTTGAGTGCATAGTAGCTATCATATACATACGTAAATGTATAGTAAAAGAAATTCTCACAAAATTTCTCTTATATATGGAACAGTCTTGATCTGCCACGATAAAGAGTTCTAGAGAAATTGAGTTTCTTTTACGTATTTTATTCTCCCTCTAGAAGCTAGAATAGATAGATAGATAGATAGATAGATAGATAGATATATGCATATATAGATAGATAGATAGATAGATAGATAGATAGATAGATAGATAGATAGATAGATAGATAGATAGGTAGGTAGGAGAGATTGAGACAATTGAGATACAATTTACAATTTTTAGGTAAAGCAACGATAACACCCGATTGCCTGGAGATTTGTTTCCATGTTCATATTTTTTAGAAAATATCCCTTAAGTTCTTAACGTTAAAATACCACTACCGAAATAAAGCCATACAACATAGTAAAAACATTTTACCTTAGCGAAACGATTTTCAGTCTCCTATTATTCATACGAGAGGTAGGTCATTATTTACATTAAATTTAAACCAATTTCCAATTACTTTATTAGAAATTTACATAATTTAAAATAAATCACGACACTAAACTTTATAAAAAAACTATTTACAAAAATGAAAATGGCGCTAAAGACTACAGAAACAAATAAAAATAATAATATAAACATTTTCTAAACAACCTAATTCTGACCCATTTAAAATGAAACCCTTTTTATTTTATAAAGAAAAAGAATAACAAATACAAACATTACTTTTCAAGGTCCATTTAATACGTTGATAATAAATTTATTTTATTTAATTTCTTCTTTTTAATCGTATTGATAAACAATTCAATACAATTTAATTTATTTCAAAATTCAAACCAACCATATAAATTGTACGCAATATTATTTCTCTCATATTCATTCGCATTTTACTAGTTTATTTTACTATTTTTAGTTTTTGTTCTGCCTCAAAATCTCTTTTCTCTCTTTCGCTCTAAAAAAATTTATATAGAAAAAAAAAACAAATATATCAATAACAACAACAATTAAAGGAATAAATGTATACTTTGAAGTACATTTTTCATTTTTTTTTTTTTTGGAATGAAACAACAACAAAAAACAAATAAATGAAAATGAAATAAAATAAAGTAGTATTTTGTTTTTATTATAAAACAACAATGTATCGATAATTTTGTTTGTACACAATCTTTTGGAAAATGTTATTCACATACAGTGTTGTCAATCGTTTCTAAGGTTTTTATTATTTGGTATGGAAAAGTTTTCTTATGGTTAACAGATATTACTCATACGCTACCATATACTAATAGATAGATAGATAGATAGATAGATAGATAGATAGATAGATAGATAGAGAGATAGATAGATAGATAGATAGATAGATAGATAGATAGATAGATAGATAGATAGATAGATAGATAGATAGATAGATAGATAGATAGATAGATAGATAGATAGATAGATAGATAGATAGATAGATAGATAGATAGATAGATAGAGAGATAGGTAGAAAAATAGATAGATAGATAGATAGATAGATAGATAGATAGATAGATAGATAGATAGATAGATAGATAGATCATCACGTCAATATTTATTAAGATAGTTTTTCTATCTTATTTCTGTATAAGAAAATATACCAAAAAACGATATCAAACTAACCGAATACCATATGACAAATTAACAGTTTCATTAATCTTTGTTTTCAAACATTATCTATTTTTGAGTTAGACAAACCCGCTAGAAGAGCAACACTATATTCGTGTTGTTGACTTTTTTCATTATCGAGAGATAGAGAGTGTATTAATATTTGTTTATTTATTAATACATTGTAAATGATTTATTGATTGCCTCAGCAGTTTAAAGGTATTAATTCTTTCATAGAGATACATATTTTTGCTAAGAAATCGAGTAAAATAAACTTTATTATGTTTATTTGGAGAAAACAGTTTGTAAAATTAAAATTTTTAAATTAAATCAAACATTAATGTAAAATTAGGATAAATTCTTTTGTTTATGAAATGTGTATTATAGAAATGTTTCAATATTAATTAATTCTTTCAAAACTCTGCTATTAAGTGATAATAGCAACAAAATACTCTTCACTGATTAAACAAAAAAAAAAAATTACTTTGTTAAATGTTAAATCAGATAATATAAATGTAACAATTATATTACATTGTGATTACAATTAAAACTTAAGTGTTTGAGAGGTTGCTTAATAAATTATATAAAGATTTTCAAATTTTCACACACATATATTTTATTTTAAAATGAGAAGCAAAAACTGTTATATATTAATATCTCTTTATTTGTTTAATAAATTTATATGAATGAATGTAGGAAATGTAAAATCAAATATGAATAATAATAGTAATACAAAAAAATACTACATTTTAAAGTGCGCAATTTTTCTATTGCAAATACTTTTGATAGCGATTCACTCTGACTGTATGTAAATGTAAACAAAAATATCGAAACAAAATTACAAAAATGATATTATTATTAAAATATTTAAATGCTATAGAATTTTTGTTAGTAAAGAGGGATTGTATGTAATGAAATACTTTTCGTATTTTGATGAGAAAACCTACAATGTAATCATAATAATAATGATATTGTAATTGTTGTTAATATTATAATAATCATTTTGTAATGCACAGCTTAATGTTATTAAAGTATGGAGAAAAACTCTGTATGGTTCCAATGGAAAATACATACATATGTATGTATATATGTAAATATGTGTATATATACATAGAGTTATTTTTTTTATTCTAAAGAGAAACATAAATATGTATGTATGTACGAATGTGTGTAGGTGTTGTTATGACTAAACTTTGTAAAAATAAGCAATTACTTGGTATACAGTATTGCTGAAAACCTTTACTTTATTTTACTGTTTGATATTACTCATACGCCAATAAGTCCCAGTAGATAGATAGATAGATAGATAGATAGATAGATAGATAGATAGATAGATAGATAGATAGATAGATAGATAGATAGATAGATAGATAGGTAGATAGGTAGATAGGTAGATAGATAGATAGATAGATAGATAGATAGATAGATAGATAGATAGATAGATAGATAGATAGATAGATAGATAGATAGATAGATAGATAGATAGATAGATAGATAGATAGATAGATAGATAGATAGATAGATAGATAGATAGATAGATAGATAGATAGATAGATAGATAGATAGATAGATAGATAGATAGATAGATAGATAGATAGATAGATAGATAGATAAATAAATAAATAAATAAGTAAATAGGTATATAGTTTGATTGATTGAATGATTCATAGATTGAATGATAGCTTCTTAGTCTAAGGATTAGTCTAAGTAGTAGTCTATGGATAAACTTATGGACTAGTCTATAGTTTAGTCTATAGACTATAATCTAGATAATAAACTAGTTAATTGACTGTCTATATAACTGTCTATATACTATTCTATTGAGTAGCCTGTGGATGAGTCTATTGACTACTTAGGATAATTAACATAGACTAATCCGTAGATGAGTATATAATCTGATCTATTGACTAGTCAAAAAACTAGTGTATGAACTAGCCTCTTGACTAATCTATAAACAAGTTTTTTTGATTAGTTAATTGACTATTTTATGGATTAGTCTATTGAAAAGTCTATAGTTCAGTCTCTTGAACAGTTTTTACACCAGACTATTGTTTAGACTACGGACTAGTGGTTTGGACTAGGCTATGAACTTGTCTATTGAAAAGTCTATGGATTAGACTATTGACTACTTAGTATAACAATTTATAACAAAAAATAGCATAATTTTGGCTGAAAAAAGGAAACCTTAATGATATTTAAAAGAAGTTTTAAAAATCATTAATGATAACTGATAACAGTGACGTTAAAACAATCGAATATTAAAGTTATGAAGAGAGAGATAAAGAGGGAGAAGAGCAAAAGTGGCTACGTAATATTTATAAAAAAATATTGACTTAACGCATTGTATAAAGATAATTTTATAAAAATAAAAATTTTCACTTAATTATTTGCAAATCAAAAGATTAAATCAACACAGGTGATTAAGAACTGATGCAATACTTTAATCAACATAAGAAATGGACTATAAATAACTGAAAATAAATTTAAATGAAATAAGTTTGTTTAAAAAATTATAAAGCAGCTTTAAAAAAACATAAAAAATTTAAATTTTCGAACATAAGTACTAATAGTAAATAGTATTTAGAATTTAATTAATGCAAGGTTAAATGAATGATTATAAATTAGAAGATATTTTTTAATTAATAAATTATTAGGTTTTTTTGCAATAAATAAATATTCAATTATTAAATAAATCTTATTGTTTTTTTTTTATTTCTATATTTTCAGAATGTGTTCCGCTATGAATAGCTCATATACGGATAATGTCCAAAATATTAAACATATAACCTCAAAACCTTTTATTAACGAAAAACATTTAACAACTAATCGGAACGTTAAATTCGAAACCGATGACATTCCCTATTTAAGTGAAAATTTCAATGAGACAGAGGATAATAATTACGCTCACATTAAAATGGATACAAATTGTACAAATGACAACGATGACCTCAACAATGCTCTAAATAATTGGTCCGGAGGTGGTAGTGGTGGTGGTGGTGGTAGTGGTGGCAGTGGTGGCAGTGGTGGCGGTGGCGATACAACAGAAGATGATATAGGCTTTCAAGATGATAATATTTCACATGTGGGCTCTGATTATTCAGAATTTCAGGCTACGGAGCAACCCAATCCACCGGATGTTTATGGTGGGGACTTAAGTGATGCCGATATTAAATACAATCCTGCAGATCTAATGCTCAGACCACCTTCGGGTTCAGCAATGCATTTTAATTATAACTTCCCTGCCATACCATCACAAACAGAACCTTCGCCACCTCCTCCTCCTTCTTCGGTGCATCGCAGTTCAAATTTGCCACATAATGTGCAATTGCCGTATTTATATGGTGCTAATAATCATCCCGACATGGGCAGCTCTTCAACATCAGCTACAGCGGCAGCATCATCGTCCGCTGCTGGTTCAAGTTATTCAACAAATTCAAATTCAAATCCTGGATGCTTCCATCCGAACATGTGGTATCCTAATGCACCATTTGGTACTTATAGATCCTATGGATCTCATGCCTATGGCCGTCATTATGGCCCTCAACTATCCCATGATCATATGATGGACATGTTTCAATTATCAAATAGGTAAGTTAAACCAAATAAATAAAAATTTAAATAAAAACTTAAAAGTTGGAATGAACAAGTCTTCAATTAAGTGTATTATATTCGATCATGCCGATCATATAACCTTCTGAATTATGGTCCATTTGTTAAAAATTTTGGTGACTTTGAATCCTTTCTATATAACTAACTAACTACTGTAACAGCACTAATAACATTACTAATCTATAGGGTTCTATAAATCGATTTTCGAATAATCGAACAATGGACTTTTTGTCGAAAAAAATTCGAAAAGTCGAAGTTGAATATTTCGTTCCAAAAAAGTCGATAACTCGACTATCGTATGTGAAAAAAGTCAAAAAGTCGATCTATAGGTTTCTATAAATCGACTTTCGAATAATCGAACTTCTTGTCGAAAAATGTCGAAAAGTCAAAGTTGACTATTTTGTTCCAAAAAGTCGATAACTCGACTATCATCTATGAAAAAAAGTCGACTTTGTAAATAAAAGTCAAAAAAGTCGATAAGTCGAAAAAAACGAAAAGTCGAAAGACGTAAAAAGTCGGAAAAAGTCAAAAACTCGAAAATAGTAGAAAAAGGTCAAAAATTGTTGAAAATTTTAAAAAAGTGTAAAAAAGTCAAAAACTCGAAAAAAGTCAAAAAATAGTCAAAAAAAAGTCAAAAACTCGAAAAAAGTCAAAAAATAGTCGAAAAAAGTTAAAAACTCGAAAAAATAGCAAAAAAAAAACGAAAAGTCGGAAAAATTCGGAAAAAGTCGACTATTAAGGGTAGAAGGGGGACCATTTGCCATAGGGGCACATCTGTCAATGCGAATAACTTGAAAACCGAGTTATCGATTTTATCGCATTATCAAATTTTGTTTTTGTTTATCGATTATCTATCATCCCTGAAAATTTGAAACATTAACTTTACATATGATGGGAGGCAGACATGATTAATTGTTTTTCAAAGGGCTGTGAAAATATTTCACTGTGTGAACTTTTTGTGTTAAATTTTTTAGTTTTTGTGATAGAAAAAATATATTGGTCAGTATTAGAATGTCAATAATAGTGAACAATAAGACATAATAAAATTTTCGATAATATAATTTGAAGCCCAAAAATATTGAAACTAAACCCCAGAACTGCCCGTGGGGCACATGCGCCAAATATATGTAATGCTTGTGATGTAGAACAAAATTTGGTTAAAATATAGAAAAAATCATTAATAATTTGTTTTATTTTTTTGTTAAGTTTTGTGAAATAAACAATAAATATCTGATTTATTATACTTTGTTTAATGAATTAAGGTATAAAACAGAAAAATAAGTTTTTATTTTTGTAATTTTTTCTTTTATTTTACTAATGACAAATCTGCCCCATCCCCTTGGCGAATTTACCCCATGGATGGGGCGGTATTGCCGTTTTTGGACAGTGCGGAAAAGTTAAAAAATATGTACATGAAGATGACTTAAGAAAAATTGAAAGGAATAAAACTAAAGCCAACATATCTAAGTATCCGAACCAAGAAAAAAACTTAAGAATATGTATTGTGGTTTTAATTTGAGGCCGCCTCAAAAAAAAAAAAGTGGCGTATGGTCCCCCTTCTACCCTATAAAATACTTAATGTCGAAAAGTCGACTTTTAATTTAATGAAAAAAGTAGAAAAATCGACTTTTCATAAAATGCAAAAATTCGAAAGTCGACATTTAACTAAATGAAAAAAATCGCAAATTCCAAAAAGTCGACATTTCGTTTTAACTATAGAACCCTACTAATCTACAGTTAAATACATTTCTATTATATTTTTCTTTAAATATAAATGCAGAGGAATAAACCTCAAAATACTCAATTATAGATAAATGTCGCATTTTTAGACAGTAATTTTACTATAAATAAAACATTAACAACACGTTTTATGATCTATTTTTATGATCTATTTTCAGCATTTCTGTAGTTATTTATAGTAACATCAACATTCAATTAAGTTTAAATTAAAAAAAAATGAAAATATCCATACAATTACACAGATTGTACGCCCTTTTGAATTTGTTGTTTTTTCGCAATGTGAGATTGGTAATGCATAAATAATTTATTCCTAAAGGATTAAAAACTTTATGTTTAACAAAAACATATATACATTAGTGTATAATACATACAATATGTATGTGTGAATGTAAATAATAATAATAAATTGATAACCTTTTTCGACTCATGGCCGGCAGTTTCCTAGAGTATATTCCCCATAAACATGTGTCAATATTTTTAGTTTCAATATAAAAGAAACCGAATTAGAGACAAACATAAGAAATAGTTAAATAAAAGAAACGAATTCATTCAACCCCATACAAAAAAACAATCAGCATTGAACCGACCACGCAAAGTAGTATGTCTCCTCCCCGGGATACATATAAAGAACTGGGCGAAAAAAAAAATGACAAACAAGATTCACACACTTAAACTGAATTAAAGTATAATTCATAAATGAATGACTACTTCTGTGGAAGTGAAATCATATCAAACATGACAGGCATGAATAAAACTCAACAACAGCTCAATAAACCAAAACAAAATCAAGTCTCCCGCAGGATCTTCTCAAGTGGGGGGCAGCATTGTACGATGTCTTGAAACATTAACTAAATTAACAACTATACAAAAATATAGAATTGAGATTCTAGGACGAATTTAACTACATAGTACATATAGGGTTGTAAGGATATAGTTTGTATGTATGTGTGTGTGTGAGTGTTTTAAATTGTACTACATATTTTCTAGTGTTTTATAGACAAATACACATGTTTAGTTACTAACAGTAGTGTTCAAAATCAAAGCAAATTTTTATTATAACTATTTAAAACCATCGTTTTATGTTATTAACATGCTGGGAAACCATTATTGATTAGGTAAAATAGTCCTAAAAACAAAATTACCTATAAGTTTTCACATAAATCAATTTGATTTTTTTTACAAGCTAAACTTGCTTATGTTTCCAACAATACTGTTAGTATTTATATGTATGTATGTTTGTCGTATGAAGAATTACATATGTAAATTATGTATGTATGTAAATTAACGTCATGTGTTTTGTAAAAAGCTAAGAAAATCTTTTTTTAGCTTTTTACCAAAATAACAAGCAACTTAAATCAATATAAATATATACTAGTTCTTGTCTGTCTACTACTTCTTGTTAATTTTTCTTTTTCTTCTTCATCTTATTAACCCTTAATTTATCCAATCACCTTAGATTGCTTTGACAGTTTAACACTTTTGGTTTGTTAAGTAAAGATGACACATTTTCTTTGCGACTTTTATTAACAATTTGAAATGGATTTTGTAATTATTGTAAATGTAATGTGTATATTACGAAAGTTAAATACAATAATTTAACAAATTTAGGGCGAGTTTTTCTGATAAAGATAATCTTCATTCTTTGGTTAAACATGGTTTATTATATGTTTCGTGTTTTTCAGTTATCAGTAAAGTTACTTATTATCTTAATTTAGCTGAGTGTAGTTGGCCAATTAAACTCAAGTTATAAGTGAGAAAACACAATTAACAAAAACAATAAAACAATGATTTCGGAAGAACAAAAACTTAATATTTAAAGTAAATTGCAATTTTCTGATTTGTTTTATTTTATTTATTTTTATTTTAAATGTTTATTTAACATTTTTCAAAAAATTTTCATTTTACAAAAGTATTGTTTGCTAAAAACAGCTGTTCATTGTTTACGTTTTTGAGTGAAAAGTTGGCAATACTAACAAAGTTAACTGAGCTTAAATCTAAAACTGAAAAACACAATCATCGGTTAAAGTCCGCCTAAATTTGTTCCGAGTTTAATCTAACATCAAGTTAAACCTAGTTTTACTGAGGAGTAAGAAACCCTCCCTTAATATATTGTATAGTAATCTTATTACCTCACCTTTAGTGTTGCATGTTATAATTACTTTATTTAAAATGATTTTTATTCACTAACATAAATGCATACATATCAATTAAAATATACCTTAAGAAATACAAATATTTTCAAAAAAAAATAAAAAAATATTCGTCATTGAAGTCCTAATTTAATTAATGTTTTTTTGTTTAATTTTAAATGTCTGTCATATAGACTTTTTGTTGACTTTTATTGATATTTGATAAATTAATTA
>NC_060951.1:59711942-59756942 GCF_022045245.1 Lucilia cuprina | reverse complement strand
TATCGTTTTCTCTAAAGTTTCGAGCGGTTTGGCATTATTAACTAATTAATTAATTAATTGTAACCTTTAAATATTTATCTTTTATATCTTAATTATTGTTGTTCAACTTTTAATTACAGCCATAGAAAATGTTCTTTCAAATTCACTGCAACAAATTAATAATAGACTTAATCAGCAACTAAATACAGCCATGGAATTAAGGGACCAAGGTCAACGCTATGAAGTACCTCATACCGAAGAACGTATAGCAGATATTATGGTGAGTATTGAAATTTTGATTTAAACATAAGTAGTTGATAATGAAGATTGAGGTTAAAAAATAAGTAAATTTTGTATAAATTATATTTTCTGAATTATTGGGTACTTATGAAAAAACAGCAAAATAAACCGGATCATTTTATAGAAGTTAACCAGATCTAAACCAAGTCTAAATTTGTTTTAAAATTAAATTTTACAATATAATTTTTGGATTTATTGAATTTCGGAATTGTTTAGATCGTTGAATTTCACAATTAATCAGATCGTTCATCCAAAAGGTTTGAAAATCTGTTTTTTAGATTCTGACAAATTTCTGTAAACAAGTAGTTCAGATGTTGACAATTCTCAGAATATGTACTTAAGATTCTGGCAACTTTTCTATAGAAGAAATAACTCACATTCTGATAACTTTTTTATAGAAAAAGTAGATCAGACTCTGACAACTCAAGCTCAGGTTCTGACAAATTTTCTATAGAATATGTAGCTCAGACAATTTATTTTTAAAAAAGGTAGCTCAAGATTATGAAAATTTTCCTATAAAAAAGTAGCTTAGGTTCTGACAACTTGTCTCAAAACCTTTCAATAGAAAAAATGGCTGAGATTCTGAGAACTGTTCTATATAAAAGTAGTTCAAATTCTAAGATCTTTTTTTAGAATAAGTAGTTAGGATCATATTTTTCAGATTCTTATAACTTTTCTGTAGAAAAGGTAGCTGAGATTCTCACAACTTTTCTATAGAAAATGAGACTCACATTCCGATAACTTTTTTTGTAAACAAATTCTCAAAGATTTTATTGGATACCGACAACTTTTCTATAGAAAATTGGCGCTGATTCTGACAAGAAATTTTCTATAGAAAAAGTAGATTCTAGCAAATTTTCTATAGAAAAAAGTAGCACCGATTCCAAAGATCTTTTAATAGAAAAAATCATTCAGATTCTGAGAATTTTTCTGCAGAAAATTTAGTACTCAATCTGTCAACTTAGATTCTGACAATTTTCTGTAGAAAAACGAGTTCAGATTCTTACAATTATTCTATAGAAAAAGAAACTCACATTTCGATAACTTTTTAGTAAACAAATTCTGACAAATTTTCTTGGAATCCGACAATTTTTCTAAAGAAAAATAGCTCTGGTTCTGTCAAGAAATTTTCGATAGAAAAAGTAGATTTTAGCAAATTTTCTATAGAAAAATTAGCTCAGATTTCAAAGACCTTTTAATAGAAAAAATCTTTCAGATTCTGACAATTTTTCTACAGACAATGAAGTACACATTCTGTCAACTTAGATTCTGACAATTTTCTGTAGAAAAATGGAATTTAGATTCTCACAAATTTTCTATCGTTCAGATATTGACGATTTTTCTAAAGAAAATGTAGTACTCATTCTGTTAACTTTCTGATAATTTTCTGTAGAATAAGTAGTTCAGATTCTCACAGTTTTTCTATAGAAAAAGAAACTCACGTTGCGATAATTTTTTAGTAAAAAAATTCTGAAAAACTTTCTTGGATCCCGACAACTTTTCTACAGAAAATCTAGTAAAGATTCTGTCCACTTTTCTAAAGAAAAAGTAACACAGTAGAACAGACAGAACAGATTCTATACAAAAAGGTGTCAGATTGTGACAAATTGTATATAAATAAATTAATAAATAATAATATAAAAAAATATTAATTATTTATACTGTTATCTTTTACCTTCATTTCCCACAGAAAGAACATCAGAAACAACAAGAAATGTATATAAATATAACCAACGAATTTGAAGTTCAACGAAAAACTAGTGAAAGTAGTAGCAGTAGTGATAGTGAAACTATACGAAAATGTGTGGAAAATGGTTCAGAAGAGTTACAACAGCAACAACAACAGCTGCAACAAAATGCCACACAAACCGCGCCATCTACAACAACAAACAACAATAACAGTAGTGTTGAAACTGACAACGCACATTTAGAAAATGAAAATAATTTGCAACTATGATTGCAAAATAAAACTAAATAAGAAATATAGAGAAAAACTATATAAACAGGACATTAAGAAAATTAAAAATATAATAATTATATAAATAATAATATTATTATTGATTAAAATGCCTCAAGAGTGAACAATACAGAGAATGATGAATATTTGTTATAAACAAAATGAAAAAACAAAACAATATTTATACAACTATTTACATAAATAAAATAGGTTTCTTAACAAAGAATTTCCTTATTAAATATTTTTTTTACCAAAAAAAATTAAGAAAAAAACATTGTACGTCTTGTTAACAATGACGTAATAAAACTTAAAATACTAAAATGTTAAGAAAATATAAAAACTAACTTAAAATCGTTTAGGTTTTATTGAGGTAAGGTTTAGTAGTCTAATTATTATTATAATTTAATTTTAATTAATTAAAAAAAAATAGTTAGGTATAAATTAATAAAAAAAATAAATAAAATTTAAGAAATGTTGCAATACTTATGCTACACACTGTATGTCTGATTGTTTATACACCCTAACACACATACACATTTGGATAAAATATTAATATACATATAAAAAATAGCTAAAATATTGAACGAATAACAAAACAAACATGGTGCAATTTAAAATTAATTAAAATATTCAAAAATTTGTTTTTAGTTTTTTTTTTATTACTATTATTAATATCTAGACTAAAGGTGTCCAAATTTTGAAAAAAAATAAAAAATATTCAAAATACAATTTGAAAATTTCTGTAGAATCCAGATGTTTAAATGTTTTATGTTAAAAGCTGTCAGATCTTACAACGTTATCTGTAAAATATGCCAAAAATGTCCTACAATCGATTGCCCATTTCTGACATAATTTGTAAGTTCTTGTTAGACATTTGCTGTACATTTTGCTGTCAACATTGTAAGATTACACAACCTTTTTAATATAACTGGTTCTTATATAAGTAAAGAAAGAACCACTTAGAATTCATGTACAGCTTTTACATTTTAAACCCAATTTGTGGAACTTTCTGGTAATTATCCATGGAATCGAACTTAATAGAAATGTGCTTTTGATACAAAAGATTATTCGATCATGTATGCGATAATTCGCAATGTGTTCTTTAACTACACAGGCCAACAAAAATTAAAAAAAAGAATCAAAATCAGGTTATAACAGAGTGCAGACAACTTTGTTTATAAAATTGTTGTTGTCATCTAAAAGTCCAATTAACTTTGTTGGAAATATCGGCAAATGAAAGAGTTAAAAAATTATGACATAAAACTTTGCCTTAACCCTCCGTCATGCACATGTTCCGATAGTCACGTACGTAGCGCATGTATCTGGCGAGATACACTATGTATTTCAGTACATTTATATGAAAAATATGCCATTTTAGTAACAATATTACGATATCTAACTATATTTGTAGAGGGTACCTGGAGACTCAAACCCCTAGCCAAATTAGAAATATATTAAAATCACAGTTAAATTCGTAAAATATCAGGACAGATACATGTGCATGACGGAGGGTTAAAATAAAGTTTATATCCTTTTATAGGACATTACATTGTTAAATGAAGTATGATTCTTTATATTTCGAATATTCTTTACACCGTAGTTTCAATTTTCAATTTCAATTTACGCGTAGTTTCAATTTTTACACCAGATTTTGTCAATTCATGATTTAGGTTATGATATCTCGTAAAAAGAAGAATATATAGTAGAGGTTAAAGCTTATTCGAGAAATCGGACTCTCAGACATAACAGATTTTATAAAAAAAGATCTCTCTATATGTCTCTCACGATATCTTAAAAATTATATTTCGGATTAAACCAAACTTAATTCTTTAGAGCAGGTTTTTGAGTTGACAATCAAATGCCAATTAATAATCAGATTAGTTAAACTTTAAATAAGTATAATCTGATGTTAAACCCCTTTGATGTTTTTGAGTTCAAGATTAAATTTCGCAGTGTTGCCATACAAAACAACAGAAAACGTCACTGTTTGTTACTGTATAGAGGTTAAAGCTTATTCGAGAAATCGGACTTTCAGACATAACAAATTTTATAAATAAAAGATCTCTCTCTATGTCTTTACAACACGATATCTTAAAAACTTGATTAAAAAATTCTATTTCGGATTAAACCAAACTTAATTCTTTAGAGCAGGTTTTTGAGTTGACATTCAAATACCAATTAATAATCAGATTAGTTAATCTTAAAATAAGTATAATCTGATGTTAATCCCCTTTGATGTTTTTGAGTTCAAGATTGCCATACAAAACAACAGAAAACGTCACTTTTTTGTGATTCAAACGATGCATATTTTATTAAAAAATAAGAAGACAATTGTTAATGTAATATGAAAATTAATAAAACTTAAATTTAAAACAAAAAAATCTCTACAATTTATACTTATTAATAAATTAAACATTTTAATGTTTCTTTTACAATAATTTTTGTTTTTTAACATCAGCTGTTTAAACTTTTGCATTTATTGCTCAAGTTTAAACCACCTCCATTGGGCGCTTAAATTAAAAAAACAAAATTAACTAACTGAGTAATCAAGAACAACCTTGATCTCTGGCTTAAAATTTTCTTGGTCTGTTTTTTTTGTAAAGCTTCTATTCAACTCGTAGACATGAATACTAGATCCTTAAAAAAACAATTTCAAACAAAAATCACAAAGGGAACACTCTGTATTTTGATTTGTAATGCAAAAATCTTCGACTTTTTAAGTTAAATACATTGATTTTCGAATTAATTTTCTATCGAATCGAAACACGGAATAACCCTTCAGTTTATATAACTATAATTTAGAATTCATTTTGGAACTAATGATATTTTTAAAGCTTTGGGTGGCAAAGAAAAAATTTGGGCCATATAATATTGAAAATCAATTGAAATCTCAATTAAATTTAAAAAAATTTCGAAATCTAAAAATGAGAAAAATATAATGGTTTGAAATTACAACTATAGATTCGAAACAAATAAGAACGAATTGTATAATCGGCAGACCTATAGACATAATTTTTAATTTGAGCTAAAAGCTTTTTGAAATATTATTCGACGATATTTGGATATTTGTTTATAAATAATTATATTTAAATCTATTTCGTTAATTCATCTTAATAACAATATAATTTATAATTTTTTATATATATATACAGTTGCGAACAAAATAAATTTCTAGTAATCAGTTAAAATATCAAGGTTTTTTAAAATTTCCTTTTGTCTTTGAAAAATATTGGAAGAAAAATCCATAAAATTTTGTTCGCCACTGTTTAAATATAAATAAATTTAGATTTAAGTTAATATTTTTTTTAAAGCAAATTGTTACGAATTGTTATAACTTTTTTTTAAGAAGAAAAACTAAATACTAGTTAGAAACTATTATTTTTTTTTTTAATATTTGGATAAAATTTTTACAAAATTTTGACATACAATCGTTAATATCTATGTGTTTGTAGTAAGGTTACACAATGTTCTAATGTCTACTCCATTAAGGGCGGGTTTTTCTTATAAAGATAATCTTCATTCTTTGATTAAACCTGGTTTAATATATTATCTTGAACCTAAGGTTTATTATCTTAAACCTAAGTTATAAGTAAGAACACAAACTCAACAAAAATAATAAAATTATAAATTCGGAAGAAGAAAAACTTAATATATTAAGTAAATAGTAATTTTCTGATTTCTTTTATCAATATTAATATTGTTTTAAGTGATTATTTATATTTTTTTCTAAAATTTTACATTTTACAAAAGAAATATTTGCAAAAAAAAAAACAGCTGTTCATTGTTTATGTTTTTGTCTGAAAAGTTGGCAATACTACTAAAGTTAACTGATAACGGAAAAACACAATCAACGGTTAAAGTTCGCCTAAATTTGTTCCGAGTTTAATCTAACAGCAAGTTAAGCCTAGTTTAACTGAGTAGTAAGAAACCCACCCTTAATACAATAGAAACTTTTGTTTCAGATTGTTGTCGTACGAACCGTGAAAGAGATGAATGATATTCTTTCTCCCTCACGTAAAATCAAAAATTTTCCCAAAAAAAGTTTCCTATTGTGGACCTGCTCTTATAAAACTTTGTTAAATTTGTGGAACTGAATAAACATAAATATAAATGATTGAAATTATATATACTGATTATAAATCAAATCGTTCGACCTATTAAAGTAGAACTTTGAAAGGTCCTTGTAATCAAACCAATCTGCAGTTACATGAATCTTATTTACATAAATATCTTTTAGAGCGGATTTTCTTGATAAAGATAATCTACATTCTTTGTTTAAACCTAGCTTAATCTATGTTTGATGTGTTTTCAGTAAACAATAACGTTACTTATTATCTTAGTTATGGGCCAATGAAACCTATGTTATAAGTGAGAAAACACAATTAAAAAAAACTATAAAATAATGAATTTGCAAACTTTTAAAAGCTTATTTTATATTTTTCTAAAAATTTTCATTCTACAAAAGTAATATTTGCAAACAATAGCTGTCCCTTGTTTATGTTTTTGACTGAGAAGTTGGCAATACTAAAAAAGTTAACTGATCATAAATTCATAACTGAAAACACAATCGTCGGTTAAAGTCCGCCTAAATTTGTTTCGAATTTGATCTAACTGCTAGTTAAACCTAGTTTAAGTTGTTATTAGTGTAACTTTAATAATTGACTTAGGGCGGGTTTCTAACTAGGCTTAATTTGCTATTAAACTCGGAACAAATTTAGGCGGACTTAAACCGATGATTGTGTTTTTCAGTTATGGGTTTAAGATCAGTTAACTTTGTTAGTATTGCCAACTTTTTAGTCAAAAACATAAATAATGAACAGCTGTTTTTTTTTTTTTTTGCAAATATCTGTTTTGAAAAATGTAAAATTTTAGAAAAAATATAAATTAATAAATAAACATTTAAAACAAAAACATTTCGCTATTTTTGGACGTCAATAAAAAACACTTCCACAGAAGGTAAAAAAATTCAGTTAGTGCTACTTTTGAAGTGGTGATAAATGTTATTCTTATGGAAGTACTTCGTTTCATTTTTAATGGGATCTTAAAATAACACTTTAAAGAATTATTAGCGATTGTATATCAATAATTTTAAACAATAAATAAATATGAAAAATTCAATTAAAAATGTTATCTTTTTTGTAAGCTTAAACAATTTTATACATAAAAATTTATTATAGTTTAAATATATACTAACTAATTACTAAAAGTTATATAATATATATTATATAACTGCATACATACATAAACATATGTATGTATATATGTATATTTTCTATTCATACTAGTAGTTATATAAATGATTGATTGTATCTGATATTGTTTAAAAGTGAATAAAATTTTAAATAAATAATATATACGCCATAAAAGACTGTTATAATAAAATTCTATTAAATTTAAAATATATTCATAGATAAAAATAAAAATAAAGAGAAAAAAAAACAATAAAAACTTAATTAAAATATACTATGTATAAAAAAAAAACATAATTACATATATTTTATATACAACTATATAAATGTATGAATGTGGTAATAAATTTTAAATAAATAAAAAAATAATATTGCATATATAAATAAAAAAACATTATTTTTTAAAATAAAATTTTAAATATACATACAAATATGTATATTTTACTATGAATTTGTATTTGTAAAAAAAGCTGGAAAAAACTAAGAAACTTTAAAATATATAAAAAAAATAACTTTTTTAAATTAACAAAAAAGTGAACAATATTAGAAAAATTTCACCACTAAAACGTCTAAAAGCCATTAACTATTAATTCGTAGTTAATTATTAACAATTTGTTAAAATTATTTTGAAAAAAATTGTTTATTAAATTTTTTGTTTCTTTTATACCTGTTAAAAAAGAAAATTATCTTAATAATAATATGTCCAATGTTTATAAAATTTTTATTTTTCTTACCAATATTTCCTAAACTTACTTTATTACTCTTTAATTCCTATTCCTGTATCCTTCAAGAACCCAATACTCCCGTTTTATTCACTCTGTTATATAGTGTCAGTGTAATTTGTATGTTAAATGTTTTGCATTTGTTTTCATATATACATAAATTAAATAATAACAACAAAAATGTTATAAAAAAATAAGTAATAAATTAAAAGAATAATAAAACATAATAAATATAAATTGAAATGTGTTTTACTAAGGGCGGTTTTCTTACTATTCAGTTAAACTAGGCTTAACTTATTGTTAGATTGGACTCGAATGATTGTGTCTTTCGTTTATGGATTTATGATCAATTAACATTGTTAGTATTGCCAACTTTTCGCTCAAAAACATAAACAATGAACAGCTGTTTTTGCAAATATTAGTTTTATAAAATGACCAATTAAAAAAAATAAATAAACATTTCAAACAATAATTAATTAATTAATAAAACAAATTAGAAAATTACTATTTATCTTAAATATCAAGTTTTTCCTCTTCCGAGAGGAAAAACTTCTCACTTATAACTAAGGTTTATTTGGCCAATAACGTCCAGTTGAACTAAAATAATAATTTACGTTATTAATTACTAAGGGCAGGGTTCTTAAACTAGTCATAACTTGCTGTTAGATTAAACTCGCAACAAATTTAGGCGGACTTTAACCGATGATTGTGTTTTTCAGTTATGGATTTAAGTTCAATTAACTTTGTTAGTATTGCCAACTTTTCACTCAAAAACTTAAACAATGAACAGCTGTTTTTTGCAAATAATACTTTTGTAAAATGAAAAATGTTAAATAAACATTAAAAACAAAAATAAATAAAACATACAAATCAGAAAATTGCAATTTACTTAAAATATTAAGTTTTTGTTCTTCCGAAATCGTTGTTTTATTGTTTTTGTGAATTGTGTTTTCTCACTTATAACTTAAGTTTAATTGGCCAATAAATAACACTCAGTTAAACTAAAATAATAAGTAACGTTACTGTATACTGAAAAACACAAAACATATATTAAACAAAGAGTGTAGATTATCTTTATCTAAAAACCCGACCTAAAAACACCAAACATAGTTTAAACTAGGTTTAAACAATGAATGTAGATTATCTTTTTAAGAAAAACCCGCCACAAAAACTATTTCTCAAAAACACAAGGCGTGTTTAAAAAAAGAAGAAGACAAATATTGTTTTTAAGTACTCAGATAGTTAATTCTGTTAATACTGATCGATTAGCGATTTAATTTAATCGCTAATCGTTCATCTAAAGATTGGCTCTAAGTAATTATTGTGAAAAGAAGGTAAAAAAGTTTTATTATGGATTGTTTCTTCTTCTTTATGCCGATTGTTTTTCTTTTATTTTTTTTTTTAATTTTTATAAAATATTATAATCTTGCAGTTATCTAAGGTCTTATAAAGTGATATCAACAATCATACATAATAATTCGACTTTCGAATAATCGAACAATCGACTTTTTTGTCGAAAAGTCGAAATCGACTATTTTGTTCCAAAAAAGCCGATCTTATATGAAATTCGATCGTCTATAAAAGCAGATCGTCTATGAAAAATGTAGACTTTGTAAATAAAAGTCGAAAAAAATCGAAAAGTCATAAAAAAGTCAAAAACTCGAAAAAGTCAAAAATTTTAAAAAAATTTCCAAAAAAGCTGATCATCTATGAAATTCGATCATCTATGAAAAATGTCGACTTTGTAAAAGTCAAAAAAAAAAATCGAAAAGTCACAAAAAAGTCGAAAACTCGAAAATAGTAGAAAAAAGTCAAAAATTTTAAAAAAAAGTGGAAAAACTCAAAAATAGTCGGAAAAACTCGAAAAAAGGAAAAATATAGTCGAAAAAAGTAAAAAACTCGAAAATAGTAAAAAACGTCAAAAACTCGAAAATAGTAGAAAAAAGTCAAAAATAGTCTAAAATTTTAAAAAAGTGAAAAAAAGTCAAAAACTCTAAAATAGTGGGAAAAACTGGCAAAAAAAATAGTCGAAAAAAGAATTTGAATAAATAAATAAAATAAACAGACGGACATGTCCAAATCAACTCGGAATATGGATAATTTATAAGGACGGAAATAATATTACAGAACTTACAAACAAATGACAAACTTATGCAAATAACTTTAAAAAACCAAGGAAATTTAATGCAAATACTATGATGATGAATAACTTAAAAAATAAATATGTAATTGAACCCCTCTAATGTAAACAACTTTGTTTCGATTAAATTTTCAATAACGCCGTCAAATTTTCAAGTGGCGTCCTACGACGTTGTTTATAATAAGCTGGCGTTGACTTTTGCTTTCTATTCTAACAAAATTCGTCAACTAATGTTATTTCAATCGCGAATTAAAAATTATTTATTTGATTACAGCAAGATTTACAAATAAATAATATGGAAAGTGATTTGCCAATTTGTCGGGTCTGTTTAAATGCCACCAACGAATGTATTGATTTCCAAGCACCCTTCGAATCGCTGGGAAATAATACACAAGAAAAAGAATCAGTATCACCACCAATCAATTATTTAGAATGCTTGCGTTTATGTACAAATCTGCCCATCGAGGAGTTTGATGATGGACCACAATGTCTGTGTACTGGATGTGCGGCAGAATTACAAATTGTTTATAAATTTCTAGAGAAAGCACAAAGTTCTCAATCAATATTAGAGGAAAGCTGGCAGAATGATAATCAAAATAATGAATCTATGGAATTGACAGAAATTTATATTGAAAAGTTTGATATGGACACAGGAGCCGTGACAACGGTAAGTGCTACATTTATTCATTATGAATTATTATTTCATTATGAATTAATTCTATATAGAATGATAACGTTGAAATATTAAACCTATCAGAACCCGATGAAGATTTGAATACGATTGAGTATTATATTTGGACTGATGTAGAAGAGGAAATAAGTGGTAAGCATCTTCAAAATTATCTTCTTTTATTTATGTTCTAAAAAAATTTAATGGTTTTTTGCGATGTAAAATGTAATGATGTTTTTTGGCATTTTCTTGGGTAAATAAGATTTTAATAACACATATTAGTGCACTGAAAATAATCCATGCTCAACTTTACGAAAAAAATTTCGTAACTTCCATTTTCGTAATATTTACAAAAATTTCGTGTATAATACGAAATATTATTTAATAAAACCCTTTTCTATTTTTACGAAAGTACGAAAACCTTTCGTAATATTTTTTTTTCTTAAATTTTAGCGAAATTAAACATAATGATTTTAATTATATTATGATTAAATAAAACTACAACATTTTTATAAAATTTAAGAAAAAGTATAATATTATTCACGAATTATTTTCATAAAAAAATTGATAATTCGTGTGGAGAATAATTTTGAACTAAAATTAGAAAATTTATTTTAAAATGAACAAAAATGTTTGAATAAATTAATATTTCGTAAATTTTACCATATTTATTCAAAATTCCCCTTTTTTAATTTATGTAAATTAATTTTTTCAATAAGTTTCGTATATATTACGAAAGAATTTCGTGGTGCGAAACAGCGAACGATTCGTACAATGTACGACATTTTTCGTATATATTAGGCATGGATTTTTTTCAGTGTATAAAATCTAGACTTCAGACTGAAATACTTAAAATCGAATTATTTAGTTACAGAAAACGAACCTAAAGAATCTTCAAGAAACCAACATTCAGATGAAAAATTGAATTCTTTACGTGAAAAAACGAGGACAAACAATTCTAAGTATCACAAATGCCACATATGCGGTAAGTAAATTATTTTATTTGTAAACGGTATTTATACATATAATTTTACTGCAGGTCGTACTTATAAAACCGTCCATCACTTAAAAGTTCATCTTAACTATCATAAACGTCGGAATGTACAAGGACAAGGTCATACCTGTAGAATTTGTGGCGAAGAGTTTCGTTTGGAAATTTTACTAACTGAACATATGATTGAGCACAAAAACAGTCGTCAGATACATAAATGTGAACAATGCGATAAGGTATTAAACTCTGAAGACATTCAAAATTATAAATAATTGTTTTATTTATCTTTGAACAGGAATTTATCAGTAAAACAGCTTTAATAAGTCATAAACGTATACACCAAGGAGAACCCTTAAATTGTAACGAATGTGGAAAACAATTTAGTGGCACCTATGAACTAAAAGTGCATTTAAGATTTCATAAACGTGAAAAACAGAAGGAAGAGCAAAAAAAGCTACCAGCTAAACAATGCAAAATATGCAACAAAGAATTTGCTACACAGCGTTATCTGAACCAACATATGAATGTGCACCTCGATGAAAGAGCAACACACAAATGTAATTATTGTGAAAAGGTTAGCAAATAAATACATTTCTGAAGAAAAAAAAAACAAAAATGAATTTTGCCTTTATAGGAATACGTTACCCAAACGGCACTAAACAATCACAAACGTTTACACGAAGGACAAACATTAGAGTGCATGGAATGCGGGAAACAATTTACACGTAATTACGAATTGGAAATACATATGAGATTTCATAAGCGAGAATATCCCTTCGAGTGCACTATGTGTGATAAGAAATTTACCATTAAGGGACACTTGAAAACACACATGTTGCAACATCAAAACATTAAGTTAGAATGTGAGGAGTGTGGTAAATTATTTAGCTCTACGAAAGCATTAAATGAACATTCCTATACACATACCGAAATGCCATATCCTTGTGAATTTTGCAACAAAGCCTATCCATCAAAACAAAAGTAAGTTTGTTACAACTTTAAAGGTAATCTAAATTAATCTAATCTTCATTTCAGATATAAATTACATTTGGAAAAAATGCATTCTATTGAAAGCCAAGATCTAGATTTATCACAGCTCCAAAGTTTTACAAATAAGACGAATTTAAAAAAACGTAAAAATTTCACATATGTTCAAGTTATAGAGGAACAAGAAGATAATGAAGACAGTCAAATATATGAAACCTTAAATAAATAATTTTTAATTTAAACAAAGTTAAACTGAGCATGAATCTGTTAAATATTTAATGCATTAATTAGTTATATAATTTGAAAATTCAATTTTATTTTTAGATTTTCCTTAATAAATGATTATCTTTTTATATGCGCATTATTTATCGTTATTGATTTCAAAAATTAATTGAATTTTTGTTGTAAAGTTGATAAATTAGTATTAAGTTTAAAACTCACCATTTTGGACAATTTTCGTAGATGAAAATATTTATTCTGAAATTGGTACTACTATTTCTTGTTGTCGTATCATTAAATGGGACATGCGTATATTTGGATTTAGATATTCAATAAGTTCATCATATTCCTCTATAGTTTTACCGTGTACTCTTCTTAAGTGTTCAACTACTCTGTAATAAAACCCAAAAATAAATATTTAAATACATATATTGTATTGTATGTATTTTTTACCTGCTTCTAGCAAAGAAATCTTTGTTGCAAACTTTACATTTCACCAGAGGTTGATTGAGATGAATAGCTTTATGTGTCTTCCATTTTGTGGTGGCAACCGAATCATTACAATATTGACATTGTACAGTATATTTGGACTAAGTAGAAAACAGACATTTATTAAGTGCATATTAATTTGATGTAATGATAATAACAACATTTTACCTTTTCAGCTTTTTTATGTAGAGGGGCTGTTGAATGTTTCGCCAAATGTTTGTCTAAATCAACTTGTCGGCAGAATTCTTTTGAACATAGTTTACAAGCTATCATCTGACCAAGATGTATACGTCTGTGAACATTAAGTGCTCCTCGATTAAAAAATGCTTTAATACAAAATTCACATTTAAATTTCTTTTCACGATTTTTAGCATGAATGCCCATGTGAGTTCTTAATGAATTTTTTGTATAGAACTTAACTCCACACTGGGGACAGGCTTCTGTACGTTTTCTATTTTCACAATGTGTAGATTCGTGAAGTTTAAGGGAGGCTAACTCCTTGACTTCCAATGCTAAAAGATAACATTTAAAGAATTTTTAGTGATATAAAATTTCAAGTAAGAAAACAATGAAAAATACTAACAGCAATATGCACATAAATATTTTTGTAATTTTTTCTTTTTAACCGTATTTAATGAGACAGAACTTTCGCTATATTCTTGATCAGATTGATTCTCAATAGTTTCGCCTTCACTCATTGTAATTTCTTTAAAAATACTATTGCTTATAGAATATTCTGTGCTAACATCCTGTTCGTTATCGTTATCATTTGTAGCGTTCATTAATTCTTCATCGATATCTGTATATGTCGTATCATTTGCCGTAGTATCATAATCATCAATAACATTAATTTCAAATTTCATTGTGGTTTCTTTACTCCCAATACTCACATCACATTCATCTTTCATAGTAAAGAGCATCTCGTTAAGAACCTTATATGATTCAAAAGCTTTTTCAAATAATAAATGAGCATTTTTAAGACCACTGGAACATGTTGCACATAAATTTGTTGGTAAATAATCTGAATCTAAAAAAACATATATGCATTTTTAATTTTTTTATTTATTGTTTAATTTGAAATTCTTGTTTACCATCTGCCTGTAACTCTGTGTATTTGTAATAACAATCTTTGTAGCTGAAACCGCATAATATTTCAATTTCTTCGTTCCAGTTTTGAGTTCCATTGTCTTCCAAACAAATGCGGCATATATTTTCCTTAAATTTCAATGTCTCCATTACTTTATTCTGAATTTAAAAACATTTTAAAGTAATTATTAAAAAAATACATTCTTCTTTTACCTACAGTTGTCACACTTATCAGTGTTGGAAAGTGTTTTATTTTTGTTTGCCAAAAACTCTCTAAAATAAGAAAACGCTAATCGACTTTACTGTCAAAAAACTTGAAATGGGCGATTTTTAAAAAGGAGAATTGCTAAAAAAGTCGAAAATCTATTTGGTAGACAAAATCCTGATTCAATCAGAGTATAGAAAAAAGTCGTGAATTCTGAACAGAAATAAATGGTTTTAAAAATTTAAAAATTCGAAAATAACTTTTCATTTATTGCTGTATGGTAGGTCGACTAATGGTTAGGGTTCTATAAATCGACTTTCGAATAATCGACTTTTTGTCGAAAAAAGTCGAAAAATCGAAGTCGACTATTTTGTTCCCAAAAAGTTGATAACTCGACTATCGTCTATGAAAAAAGTCGAAAAGTCGACTTTGTAAATAAAAGTCGAAAAAAGTCGACTATTTATAAAATATTAATATTAAATGAAAAAGTCGAAAAATCGACTTTTAACTAAATGGAAAATGTCGAAAAGTCGACTTTTCATAAAATGCAAAAAGTCGAAAAGTCGACTTTTCATAAAATGCAAAAAGTCGAAAAGTCGACTTTTCGTTTCAACTATAGAACCCTACTAATGGTACTAATAATTTATTCTTAAAAACGTTAGAAATTCAAAGTAAAATATATAATAAAAATCAAATCACAATAGTTACTAGTTATGAGGTTTTTCCGGTTATTCATATTTTTCTTAATACATACCCACTAAATTTATATGAAACATATTTTAAACGTAAAAACAAAACATATTTATTGAATTTTATTTTATCTTTCGAATATTTATTTCATAACTAATTGTACTTTTTCTTGTTGTTGAATCATCAAATGCGACATTCTTTGAGTATAATCAACAAAGTAATGTATAAATTGTTCATATTCATCCCTGGTTTTCTGATGTACCTGTTTTAAATGTTTAGTGCAACTGGAAGAGAAACAATCATATTAATATACATATAAAATATTTTAAAAACAAACATAAAATTACTTTTTCTTGGCAAAGAATGTTTTTTCGCAAATTTTACATTTCACCTGAGGTTGACCCAAATGAGCTGCTTTATGTTGTTTCCATTTTGCAGAGTCAACCGACTTATCACAATATTGACATTGTACTACGTATTTTACCTGGAGAAAATTTGAAAATATAATTTAAAAAATATGCATACATATTAAAAATTTATACCTTTGAAACTTTTGTTTGCAGAGGACCTGCTGAATGTCCCAACAGATGTCTGTCTAAATCAATTTGTCTATAGAATTCTTTTGGACAAAGTTTGCAAGCTACCATTTGACCCAGATGTACACGCCTATGAACATTAAGTCCACCTCGGTTAAAAAAGGCTTTATCACAAAATTCACACTTAAATCTCTTTTCGCGATTTACATCATGTATTTTGATGTGATTATTTAAACCCAATTTATTGTAAAATTTAAGTTCACAATGAGGACAGGTTTCAGTGCGCTGTCTATTTTTGTTGTGTATTGCTTCATGCCTTATTAGAATATTTTTGTGTTCGACTTTTAAAGCTACAAAAAATAATTATTTAGATAAATGAAACCTATACACTAACTCGATTCCAATTATTTCACCGTTGTGATTGCGCCAGCATGCTTGTACTATTTTATTACAAATTATCTCACTTAAGTTTAGGTTTTTTGAGCAGCCAACATAGTTTTGTTATGAGGTAGGAAAAATATTATGGAGATAATTTTTATGTGTTATACATTGACCTTATTCGTAATAAACTTTCAAGCACAAAATTACAACAAAACTGAATATTGTGCAAGCATGCTAGTGTCATTTCGCCGTTGCTTCGATAAAAACAGTTATCTGTTTTATTTTGTAATTTCGAGAACTACATTTGAAGTTATATATATTTCATACGAACCTTAGCCCATTTGCTACAGTCTATAGTGTTGTAAATATATTCCAGAATGATTTGCCATTTCTGATCTAAAATTAAATACTTAATAAAAGCTACACAAAACAAATTTTGTTGTTTTTAGGATCAAATACCATGATAATTTCTAAACAAACAAATACTTTTATAAACAAAATTCTCTTAAAAAAAGGTAGGCAAAAAACTTAGTTGATTCACTGTATATCTTCACAGTATATCCTGAGTGGATGTATGATTAAATAGCAAAATAAAGTATCGTAAATTTTCAAATAACAGTATTTATCGAAGCAACGACGATATATGATACAAATTTAAACACAAACTTACAACAATATGCACACATGTATAATTTCTGTTTTTTACTTTTGACAGCCTTTTTACTTGTTGAGCCCATAGCAGATTCTGTATTAGAATCTGCATTTGTCCTTTCCTCCAATAAGTCTTCCGCTGATGATTCATAATTTTTTATGTCAATAAAATCTACTGGTGCTATTTCTTCTTCATTTTGTGAAGACATTTCGTTATTACTGTCATAATTTATAGAATTGGACACTTCTTCTTCTTCCAGGTTTTTATCCTTAATAGTATCTTCATTAATTAAATTATCTAAATTATAATCGCCCAATATCTTATGTTCAAATTCCATTGATATTTCCTTCTTCACACATGATATTGGTTTTAATTCAGGAGTTTTAAGAGTATTATGTAGTATATTAAATGATTCTATAGCTTTTTGAAATAATAGGTACGCATTTTTAAGACCTCTACAACATGTTCTGCATAAATTCGGTGGCAAAGGATCTGAATCTAATAACAATAATAATAATAATGAGATTATTGAATGCATGTTTTAGCATTAGATTTATTATTATTTACCAATTGACTGCAGTTCTGTGTATTTGTAGTAACAATCTCTGTAGGTCATACCAGATATGTCGTCAAATTCTTCGTTCCAGTTTAATAATACCTTGCCCTTAAGACAAATACGACAACCTTTATTACTTAAATTCATTTCGTTCTTTAGTAGATTTTTCTTAGTTTCACAAATTTTATTGTAAACATTACAGGCATAGAAAAATAAATAGAAGTGTTACTGAGAGTAAGAAATATTACTCTCTCACATGTACAGGTTCTGTGTGAATTTAATACAATTGTATGAGTATTTTTATTTTTGTTTACATAAAATAACAAAAATATGAAAGTACAAAGTGTATCCGAATACATCATACCCTACCACTTTGCGAGTAAGTAGCAATAAGTTATTTAGTATTTTTTAATGTAGAAGTTATATTCAAGAGATTGATGTTTGCTTATATAACAATATATAAGCAAACATAGTCAAAATTTCGTATATATAAAATTTGTTGAGTCGAATTTGATAAATACCCTATTCTTGTTAGCATGTACCGCTTACAAAAAAGTTCAATAGGCTAATTTATGGGCGGATTACATCATTACATCGACGCAGGTGTTACAAACTTTAAGACATAAACAAAATACCAATAAACACTGCTAAAAGTTAAGTTTTCCCATAAAATTATTGAAAACATTTTCAGAAAAAAACAAATTTTTCAATCGTTTTTATTTTTTTAATATAATTTTCAAGTGTCAATATTGACTCAACCCAGCAAACACAAAGAGTTTATTTAAAATTAAGAATAATTTTTAATGAAGATCTTTCTTACATTGGTCAACTGATATTGAATAAAAATGGCTAATTCAAAACATTATTTCATAAAATATCGAAATATAATATCAAACAAAAATATAAAAACTTTTTAAACGAAAGAGTTTGTGTTTGTTGGTTTAAATATTTTTCAACTAATACATTCTCACGACTTAGGTTTTTGACAGCAGACTTAGGTTATGTCATACTCAGTTTCAGTTCTATGTATACCTTTTCTATGATTACAGGGTATACTCTGTGGTAAACATCTACAATGCTTCTTCTTTGTAGTTTGTTATTTATAATCAAGGCGAATTCATACAAGGTGGAGTTAATCAATCAGCTGATAAATTCTTTTTTGTTATTATTTACATTTTTATACTTAAAAATTTCCGTTATGTGGAGAAAAACTTCATTTATATTTTGAATTATTCAAGCGAAAAATCTAAAAATACCAAACATCTTGTAAATAAATGTAAATTTATTTAAATAATGAAATGTAAATTTATTTAATAATGCATACAAAAATTGTATTAAAAAAACTTTTTCTAACTAATGTTAATATATTAAACAATATAGTTTTATATTTTATATTAACATTGTGTACATAACGTGATTAACAAAAAATAATCTCTTCCGGAACTCTTTATGTTAAGAAACATATGAATAATAATTTAATTCAAATACAACTTGTATGTATAACCTTACTGTTCTGAGAATTGTTTACAAAGTAAGACTTATGTCGAACTTACCATGTTAGGTACAATTTACATGGAGACTTTTTATGTAATTTTATATGTTTAAAAACAATTATAAATTACACATTACTAAGGTTTATTTACATATTGATTAATCAACCATATGTTTTGAACATATGTTTAATAATTTTTACTGGGGAAAAAATATCCAGTAAAATTAACGAACTGTAATTTTTATCGCTCTCTACTCTTTCGTTGCAAGTTTTCAAAAGTATTCGAATGGAACCAAGTAATAATTGTTACACATTTTACATAACAATTATTTCAATTATTATTACGCGAAACGACCTAATATCAATAGTACGAAAGAGTGTAAAAAGGAATGTCAAAAACAATCATAAAAATCCCAAATAATTGTTTTCTTCTCTATGCTGCTCCCAATCAATCAGCGACAAACTTTTACAACAGGTAGGTAAACAGTCGTCTGGTCAAACATAAACAAAATCGTCGTGTAAATTGGGTGTTAAACTAGCATACCAAATGTCTTCATTTTGCTATTATTTTAAATTATTTATTTTGAAACAGGTACTACTATTTCTTGTTGTTGTATCATTAAGTGCGACATACGTATATTTGAATCAAGATATTCAATAAATTCATCATATTCCTCTATAGTTTTACCATGTACTTTTCTTAAATGTCGTACTACCCTATAATAAAAAAGAAAATAAACATTTAAACTATGTTAAGTATACGAACATTTTATACCTGTCTCTAGAAAAGAATTCTTTGTCGCAAACTTTACACTTCACCGGAGGTTGATTGAGATGAATAGCTTTATGTGTCTTCCATTTTGCAGTGGCAACTGTCTCATTACAATACTGACATTGTACTGTATATTTGGACTAAATAGAAAAAAAGAGTTAGATTATATTTATGTGACCATAATAAAAATCTTTTACCTTTTCAGCTTTTTTATGCAGAGGAGCTGTTGAGTGTTTTGCCAAATGTTTGTCTAAATCAATTTGTCGATAGAATTCTTTTGGACATAGCTTACACGGTATCATCTGGCCCAGATGTATACGTCTATGAACATTAAGGGCACCTCGATTATAAAAGGCTTTAACACAAAATTCACATTTAAATTTCTTTTCACGATTTTGTGCATGAATGTCCATATGATTTCTCAATGCCATTTTTGTATAGAACTTAAGTCCACACTGGGGACAGGTTTCACTACGTTTTCTATTTTCACTGTGTGTAGATTCATGAACTTTAAGAGATGATCTATCGTTGACTACTAAAGCTAAAATGTAATAGTTAAAGTTTTTGTTTGTAATATAAGATTACAAATATGAATAGCAAAAATACCTACAGCAATATGCACACAAATATTTCTTTTGTTTTCTCTTTTTACTAGCAGACGATGAGGTTGAAAGGTTTGAATAAGAACTTTTAGAAAACTCTTGACCGGAAGTCATTTTGTCATTTGATAAATTTTCATTTTCAATTGTTTCGTCTTCACTCATTTTAATTTCTCTAGTAATACAATTATGTATATTATTTTCAGTGCTGTCATTCTGTTCATTATCGTAATCACTTGTGTGGTCCAACAATTCCTCTTCTTCATTCGTAATTGTCGCATCATTTGTCAGAGTATCCTGCTCTGAGTTTCTTTCTCTAGTAATACTATTATGTATATTATTTTCAGTGCTGTCATTCTGTTCATTATCGTTATCACTTGTGTGGTCCAACAATTCCTCTTCTACATTCGTAATTGTCGCATCATTTGTCAGAGTATCCTGCTCAATTGTATCATTAAAATCACGATCATCAATAAACTTTATTTTAAATTTCATTGTTTCATCATTCACCAAATCACTTTCTAGTTCTATTGCGAAGAGATCATCACAGAGATTTTTATATGATTCGTATGCTTTTTCAAATAATAAATGAGCATTTTTAAGACCACTGCAGCATTTTGCACATAAATTAATTGGTAGAGGATATGTATCTAAAAATATATATTTATGTAGATTAACTATGTATGCAAAATTGTTAATTGCTGTCTAATTTTTAAATAGTTTCTTACCATCTTCCGGTATCTTTGTGTATTTGTAGTAACAATCTTTGTAGCTGAAACCACATGATATTTCAATTTCTTTGTTCCAGTTTACAGTTACATTGTCTTCCAGACAAATACGGCATATATTTTGATTGAATTTCGACGGTTCCATTATATTTCTTTCAAAATTTAAATTTTTTAAAGCAATTAACAAAAAATACGTACTCAAGGCGAATTGAGATAAGGTGGTGTTATTCAAACAGCTGATTTGATGGCTGGTACACACTGATGTCAGTGTCTATTATTGTTTACATTTCTATACCCTTCACCTTCGTGAGAAGGGTATATATAAGTTTGTCATTCCGTTTGTAATTTCTATAATATAATTTTCCTACCCTATAAAGTATATATATTCTAGATCCTTATACATAGCGGAGTCGATTTAGCCATATTCGTATGTCTGTCTGTGTGTATGTTGAAATCAGTTTTCAGAAGACCCCAGATATCTGCGAGATCCGAATTTTTAATAAATCTATCGGAAATACGATCGAATAGAATGCTATTTGAAATCAGCCTAGAAATATGAAATTTAGCATGTAGGTCCCTGACTAGATAAGAACCTATAAAAAGGAACTTTTTTTGTTCTACAAAAGGTACTTTTTGAATTTTCTATAGTATTGAACTTAGAATCATAAATTAAGGGGACTTTTTGGTACATTTCTATAATTGATCCTAGAAACATGAAATTAACTTTGTAGAGTCTGGATTAGGCAAAAGGTACATTTTGAAATATATATAATATTGAACCTAGAAACATGAAATTAAGTACGTATACGTACTCTATAGAGTCTGGATTAAGTGAGAACCCATAAAAAGGGACTTTTTGGTACCTTACCGTTTTGCAGTTGGTATTTTTTTTTAATACATAATGGTGAATGGTATATAAGAATTGACACTGCCGAATACAGAACTCTTACTTGTTATATTTGAAAATTCGCGTAAACTGGAAGAAAACTTCATTATTTTTAAATTATTTATAAAAAAATAAACTTAAGTAACAAAAAAGAAATTTAATTACCATGTACTATGTAAACAACTATTTTGTTTAAATAATGTCATAATTGGTATGTATGTATATACAAATTTTATTTAAAAAATATATTTTTTCATTAAATTATAACAAATTTAACAATATTATTGAATTTTTTTATATTTACACTTTGTATAAACGTGATTTACTAATATTAATAAAAACTTTGGTATTATTTTAACGTTTTTTTCAGAACTTGTCATTTACTTAGAATATAGTTGGTATTGAAACAATTATTGAGTCAAAAAATTATTTCGAATAATTTAGCTTTTCCTTTATAACCGCATCCTAAAAATCGTCCTTTAAATTACATCTGGAAGGACGATTTTTTAATCCATATGTTTGAAATACTGTTTCCACAGTTTCCTTAACTTATGATTGAATTCGGCCAATACCTTGCCCCGAAAAACAGTCCAGTATCTTTCCCTTTTGAAGACCTTGCAAATGTTCTTTAAATCTTAATTTGAACACGTTCAAAAAAGGACATTATCATCATAGTGATCATATATCCTCATATGTAAAGCTATTTCTTGTGCTTTCTTTTAGTGACTTTGTAAAATATAGTAATCTAAATTTTTTATAACTTTATCAGAAATGGTTTTCCTTTAACTTTATATAATAAATTTGTATTCTTGCGGTCTTCTAGGAATCCGCAAGTTCATATTCCTAGAATTTTTAGACTCAATTTTGAAAGGTCATTTGTGGTGCGGATTGCTTGGTGCTGGAATTGTTTGCCTCATGAACTACGTATTTTCTCTCACACGAACAATGTCTTTCGTCTTTTGCCAGTTTGACTTACGTGTAGTATGTAAGACTAATAAGATTTTACCTCCTTAATTCCTATCTGGAATTAATGTGTATATTGGAATGATTTAAGTTTATGGAATTTCTCAGTGTTAATCCGCAGGTTCTATGTCTTCAGTTTGCTCTATATACAAACGTGATATTCGATCCTTCTTTAATACGATTATGCAATCATCGAATTCTTCTTTCCGTTTTTTATGGATCCTTTTTAAATGAACACAGCAGCTAAGAAAAAAAATATTGTTATTATCCTTTTTGGACAAACAAGTTAAAATATAACGATATAACATTTTGAATGTATTTTTTTCGTATTTCTGCAAATATTTCATTATTTTTTTAATTAAAAAAAATATTTAATTTTATTAAATAATATACATTATATACAAACATACCTGCTTCGACTGTAATACTCGTTATTGCAGAGGGAACATTTCACTAGAGGAGTTTTTAGATGAGCAGCTTTATGAGATTTGTAACTTGTACTAAGTATGTTTTTGCCACAATCCTTACAGCGTACAAAATATTTTGACTAAAAATATATAAAGTTTAGAAAAGTTATTTATATATTTATTATATTCATTAATTCATTATCACATTACAAAGCCTATAAGGCCAAAATATAAACATGTACCTATGTAGGTATGAATTTCATATGTGATTAAAACTTGATGTCAAGAACGAAAATAATATAAACAAAGCTTTAAAGAAAGCTACATACCTATAAACAAATCATTAATTTTTCATAACCTGCCAGAATAAAAATCTTTGTATCACATTTACTTACTCTCTTCCTTATTTCCGCATTTAAAGCTATAGTTGAATGCGTAGACATATGTTGATTTAATTCGTGTTTTCTGAAGAACTCCTTAGAACATATATTACAGGCTACCATTTGTCCCAAATGTATGCGCCGATGTATATTAAGTTCTCCTTTTCTATAAAAGGCTTTCGAACAATATTCACACTTCTGTGTCTTTTCACGATTTTTATCATGTATTTCCAGGTGCTGAAGAAGACTATTCCTAGTATAGAGCTTAAGACCACAAATTTCACATGTTTCTTTACGTTCCCTATTTTTAGCATGTGTCACTTCGTGTTTTTTTGCTATACATTTATTGGCAAATTCTCTAGCTAGATAGAAAAGTAGGTATAACAATTTATTTTCAAAATTTCATTGATATAATATCAAAAACTTACAGCAAACGGAGCATATAATTTTTTGATCTTTTTGCTTTACACGATCCTTTTTGTTTTTAATATTCTTGCAATTATTTTTAAATTTACTGATTTTTCTATCTTCTGGTTTATCTTTGTTTTCATCTGGTGAAATTCGTTTTTCATTGTTATCCACATTGGGTTCACTGATTTCCCTTATTGCCTTACGTTTGCAACTATTTAGCATATTATATTTTAATGCTGCAATACTTTCATCGTCAGTGCTATCCAAATCAACAGATTTTATTTTATCTTTAACAGATTTATCGAAATTTGTGTGTTGTTCATTTGTTTCATCTACTATTTGTTCGTCCATTAATACAGTTTCGAATTCTGTTGGATTACACTTAATATCAATTACATCTTGACATTGGTCTTCCTCTATTTCTAAATTGATGAGATGTGTTTCTTCAAAATATTTATGCGATTCTATAGCTCTTAAGATAAGAGTATGGATATTTTGTAAACCATTTAAACAATTTTGACATAACATTGAGGGGAATATATCAGGATCTGCATAAGTAGATTGTTTTGCAAGATTATTATTTGTATTTGAGTAAAATAAAGCAAAATATTAAAATACCATTACAATCCAACTGGGTGTATTTGTAGTAGCACTCTTTGTATGTTATCCCATAGTAATCAAATAACATATTATTCCAGTTCAAAATAACGTTTTCATCCAAACAAATCCGACAAACTTCCTTTGTATTCTTTTGGTAATTCATTTTGGCATTGTTGTAAAATAAATGTAATGAAAAAGTTTAAATTAAAGTAAAATGATACAAGGGTCTATCAAGGCGAATTCACATAAGGTGGTGGCCATGGCGCAACTAATTAGGTGAAGTTATTTCAATAGCGGAATCATGGCATAATTAGAGAGGTGACGGTCAAATGACTGTTTGTCGAAAAGAGTCGATAACTCGACTATCGTCTATGAAAAAAGTCGACTTTGTAAATAAAAGTCGAAAAGTCGGAAATTCGGAAAGTCGAAAAATGTCGAAAAGTCGGAAGGAGTCGAAAAGTCGGAAAAAGTCCAGAAGTCGGAAACATAATAAAATAATAATAATATAATGTTAAATGGCAACATTATAAATTTATGCTTCTGGCAACTTTATAAATTTTTAACTCTGGTCGGAAAAAGTTAAAAATAATCCGAAAAAGTCGAAAATAGTCGAAAAAAGTCGAAAAGTCGACTATTTATAAAATATTAAAAGTCGAAAAATCGACTTTTAATCAAATGAAAAAAGTCGAAAAATCGAATTTTAACTAAATGCAAAAAGTCGAAAAGTCTACTTTTCATAAAACGCAAAAAGTCGAAAAATCGACTTTTCATAAAATGCAAAAAGTCGAAAAGTCGACATTTCGTTTCAACTATAAAACCCTATTACTGACTTGTAGGGATGTAAACAAAAACAACTATGTCAAAAGCATACTCTACACAAAAATAAAAAATAATTAGACCTGGTTCACACTGGGAAACTTTTGTAGAGAAACTTTTGATTTTGTATGTAAGAGAAAGAGATGGTTGATATTTCTTTCTCTTTCTCTTACACACCAAAATCTAAAGTTTCTCTACAAAAGTTTCCCAGTGTGAACCAGGTCTTAGCTGCTTTACCGCAGTCACCTTACTTTCTTATGGCATGAGCTGAATGTTATGAAATGAATTCACTTTATAAGTGCTTGTCCACACAAGGTTTCTATAAATCGACTTTCGAATAATCGACAATTTGTCGAAAAAAGTCGAAAGGTCGAAGTCGACCATTTTGTCGAATACTCGAAAATAGTAGAAAAAAGTCAAAAGTAGTCGAAAATTTTAAAAATGTGGGAAAAAAGTCAAAAACTCTAAAGTAGTCGAAAAAAGTCGATAAATGTTCAACTTTTTTAAAATTTTCGAGTTATCGAGTTTTTTCAACTTTATTCGACTTTTATTTACAAAGTCGACTTTTCTCACAGACGATAGTCAAGTTTCGACTTTTTTCGACAAAAAGTCTATTGTTCGATTATTCAAAATACTATTTATAGAACCCCACTGTGTACCAGGGATGGAAAATGATATTTTTTATAATATTAAAAAATTTCAAAACAAACTTTTTTGGTTAAAAATTAATTAAAAATTATAAGTTTTAATTAGATCTTAAAATTTTATTTTACAAGTTGTTATTTACAACAAACATGGCAAATACATATGTACATTATATATATTTATGTGCTTTGATATATAAGAAATGTGAACTGTCGAACATTTTGATACAAACGGCTTTAATTCTGTAGTTATTATTACTATAAATTTGTGTTCTGAATTCTTCAGATTAGGAATAATTTTGCCAATAATTTTAATTTACCTTCAAAATCATTATTTTTTTATTAAACTATCTATCATATTATTTTATAAATAAAACGAAATATTTGTATGTTTAACAAAGTAATCTTTAAATAGTAAGTTAAACAGTAACAGTAGAAAATTTTGATTTTTTTCATATTATTTATCATCAGGTTGTATATCAGCCGTTTGCTCTAAAAATAAATGTGATAAACGATTTTTATTATAAGTTATAATAAATTTATCATATTCTTCATTCGATTTTTTATGGATTTGTCTTACATGTTGTGTACAGCTAAAAAAAAGAGAAAAATATAACAATAATTATTGAACCAAACAGCAAGAGAGTTTATAGTAAACATACCAATCTCTTCGGAAAAATTCCTTATCACATATAGTGCACTTCATTAAAGGTTCATTTAAGTGAGCGGCTGTATGAGATTTAAAACTGGTGCTTAGAATGTTTTTATCACAATACTTGCAGCGCACCCAGTATCTGGACTAAAAGTAAAAAATTTATAAATATTTAAACAAAATCTTAAGAGTGTATACTTTAATAACATACCCTCTTTTTACCATTTGAATTTATCGATACCGCTGAATGCGAATTCATGTGTATTTCCAAGTCGACTTTGCGGAAAAATTCTTTTGAACACAAAGTGCAGGGTATCATTTGTCCCAAATGTATACGTCTGTGGACATTGAGTCCACCCTTCTCAAAAAAGGCTTTACCGCAAAATTCACACTTATGTCTCTTTATTCGATTTTCATTGTGAATTCGCATATGAGATTTGAGATAATTTTTGTCGAAAAATTTAACGCCACATTCAGGACAAGAAACCTTACGTTCACGATTTACGGCATGTGTTCTTTCATGTTTTTGCAATGTATATTTGTTGTTTAAAATCTTAGCTGCAACACAGGCATATGTGAAAATTTAAAATTGAAAAAATCAAATTTAAAATTGAAAAAATCAAATAAACTTACAGCATATAGAACACATACTCGGCGTATCATATTTATTTTTCATTTTTAGATTTTGATCATCAAATGCATCAGTTTCAGAAGTTACTTTTTTAAAACGACCTTTTCTTGGAGATTTTTGACATTTTTTCACTGTTTTGCTTTTGCACTGGTTACCAGAGGTATTATTTTTTCCTTTAGTTATGGCACACGCTCCTTGCGTGGATATTGGCTCCTCGCATTCTGAATACTCTGTTTTTAAAGCTAAATCAATATCACATTCCACATTATTTTCAGTGTCAAAAGATCTTTGGATTTCTACAGGAGAATAATTGTATGTCATATCATTATCATCGGAATGTTCACTATGAAAATAATCAACGGATTCTGTATCGATTTTTTCTACTAGAACTGTTTCAAAATTAGTCGAATCACAATTTACATCTTTTTCTGCAATATCTGTTATATCCTCAATGAACACAGGGTCATCTTGGCTATAAATATCCACTTCATTATGAATGCTATTTACATCCAGCAGGAAGTTATAGGAATCTAGAGCTTTTAAAATTAAATTGTGTATATATTTTAAGCCATTTGAACATTTTTGGCATAACATACAGGAAAAAGGATCAGTTTCTAAAAAAGAAAAAAAAAACAATTATTTTCTCTCATCGAAAACAGAATCACATGTGGGTGGTGCAATTTATCTGCATACTAACCAATGCATTCCAATTGTGTATATTTGTAGTAACAATCTTTGTATGTTATATCGCCATGTTCAGTCAATGTATTATTCCAATCTAAAGCTATATTTTCATCCAAACAAATGCGACAAACTGTATCTTTAAATTCCGAAGAATTCATCTTTGGTTTAAGAATAAACAATACAATTCTGTTTGACTCTTTTTTTTATTATCGTAAACAATTAATTCATAGTGAATTGATATCATTTGAATTGCTTGACCACGTTTACACGGTACTGTCAATATCAAGGCGAATTCATATAAGGTGGTGTAAATCAACCAGTGTACACTTAATAATTAATTAAGTGTACACTGAAATCAACCATTTGATAATTTTTTTCTTAATTCGCCTGGGTTTCCTAGCTGTCAAAGTTTGTTATTGTTTACATTTTTATATTTAAAAATGTCCGTTAAACAGAGAAAAACTTCGTTAATATTTTTAATTATTTATGTAAAAAATCTAAAAATACCAAGCATCTCGTAAAAAATTATCATTTTATTTAAATAATGGCATAATTGGTATGTATACAAATATTTTAGTTAAGAAAAATATTTTTTCTATTAAATGTTAACATATTACACAATATTGTTTTATATTTTGTATTAAAATTGTGTAGATATCGTGATTAATTAAAAAAATCTCTTCCGGAACACTTAATATTAAGAAACGCATATGAAGTATTTATCCGGCTGGCGGTAACTGACTTCTACGTTATGGCTTAATTTTGAAATCTATTAAATGTTAACAAATTAAACAATATTGTTTTATATATATACTATGTAGATAAAGAGATTAACTAAAATAGTCTGTTCCGGAACGCTTTATATAACATTATGGCCAAATATTGAAAATTACTCCGCCGGAGTAGAATTATCCATTCGCAACAAATATTCATTCATTTGTAATATAATATTTTCATGAATATGTACTTTTTTATGTTTATTTTTCACCAAAAATTAAGTTTTACTTAACTTAAGACACTTACTTAAATTTAGCAAATTAAGCTGCCGGAATAGAATTTTTCGATGGAAACAAACATTATTCAATTCAGATTATACTTTCGTCACAAATTTTAATATCTTTATCTTTTTTTTTAAAATAATATAAACATTTTACAAAAATTTTTCATCTAATGAATTGACATTTACGAAAACCAAAAGCAAAAACAAAATACATAGGAAATGTTGTTGTTGCAGAACTGCCACCACCTTATCTGAATTCGCCTTGGTCAATATTATTTTTAAGTCAAATTCAAGGCGAATTTACAAAGGTGATGACAGTATTCACTGCCAATTGAAAAAATCAAAAATTTATTTATATTGCAGCTGCCGCCGACCGGCTAAATAACTCATTTTATTTATAAAATATAAAAAAAAACGTAATATATTTTAGTTAAATGTTATATTTTATAAAAAATAAAAAAATCTAGAAATTTAAAAACCTTAGTAGTACATATTTTTACAACTTTAATATATAAAACTGATTTTAAATTAATGTATAAAAACACTTTGTTTCTTAAAATTTTAAAAAATAGAAAGAAAATTAATAAAATCGTTTTTTTTCAATTCCTTAATATTGTTTACATAATAATTGCATTTATATTCCCAAATGATATTAGTCTTACTCGCTTATTAAATTGTAAGTTTGTATATTTTTATATACTACTCATCACTAAATTGTATATCAGCTTTTTGCTCTAGAAACAAATGTGATATACGATTCTTTTTGTATTGCACAATAAAATCATTGTATTCTTCATTCGTTTTTTGATGAACTTTTTTAACATGCAAGACACAACTAAAAGCGAAAACAAATTATTTATAATACATATAAGCGCAACATTAACTAAGAATTGCAAAATAAAATGTACATACCTTCCCCGTCTGAAAAACTCTTTATTACAAATGGAACATTTCATTAAAGGTTCATTTAAATGAGCAGCTGTGTGCGATTTAAAACTTGTACTTAGTATGGATTTGTCACAATGTTGACAGCGTACAAAATATCTTGACTACAATAAGAATTGAATTAAACTTTTTAACAAAATTAAATTTACAAATTCACTTACTCTCTTTTTCGTATCAGTATTTATTGTTGTGGCCGAATGTGAACCCATATGACGATCTAAATCAATTTGACGAAAATATTGTTTGGAACATAAAGTACACGGTATCATTTGACCTAAATGAATGCGGCGGTGTATATTGAGCCCACCCTTATCATAGAAGGCTTTATTGCAAAATTCACACTTATGCTTCTTCTCCCGATTTTCTTTATGTATACGCTTATGAGAATAGAGATTACGTTTGTCATAGAATTTCAAACCACAAACTTTACAAGTCTCTTTTCGTTCTCGGTTTTCCATGTGGGTTTTTTCGTGCATTTGTACTGCATACTTGTTGTGCAAGATTTTTGCTAAAGAATATTTAAATAAATTAAATTTAATTCACGAAATTTAAAAACAAAAATGGTACCTAATCATATTTCGTTAAAATATAATTAAAACAAGTATGAATGTTTAGTCGGGCGTAGCCGACCATATGATACCCTACACCAGTCAGTATGTATGTATGTTAAAAATGGGGATTATTTTAAAAAATAAAGCATTTGGTTTGTGTTTTTAACTTTATTTCGGAATATTTTTACTTTTTTTTTGCAAAAAAAGAGATTTTTTTAAAAGGGCTTAAAGGGGTGTTTGTAGTGAATTTTGACCTTTAAGTCATTTTCTGAAGGGGAGTTTGTATGGGGGATAGGGTCAAATGAAGCCCTATCATTACAAAAATCGGTAGTGTCATTTAAAGTTCTATAAAACTAAGTTTTGTCGACTTTTGTTAACATAATAGATCATCTAGATTAATTATAAGCCAAAAGGCCCTATTTGGGGGGTACGGTTGTATGGGGGCTAGTCGAAATAATGGACCGATTTTAACCATTTTCAATAAGCTTCGTCCTTGGGCCAAAAGAAGCGTGTGTGCCAAATTTCATCCAATTATCTTGAAAATTGCGGCCTGTACCTTGCGCACAAGGTTTACTTGGACAGCCAGCCAGACGGACGGACGGACATAGCTTAATCGGCTCAGAAAATGATTGTAAGCCGATTGGTATACATTAAGGTGGCTATAGGACGAATATTTTTGAATGTTACAAACATCAGCACAAACCCAATATACCCTCCCCACTAAATTGGTGTAGGGTATACAAATTTCGAATTAATACAAAAGTAACGGTAACTTAACAAAATTAAATTTACTCACAACAAATTGAGCACATTCTTGGCTTTTTAATTTCCTTATACTTTTTTTTGACTTTGACATCTATTTGTGATTCTTCATTTTTGACTTGATCACATATATTCTCACTTCTAGCTTCCTCATTCTTCAGACCACAAGTATTTTCTATATCCTCTAAACTTTTCGATTTCTTTGTATTATTCTCCTTAACTTCTACTTGTTTTTTTGTTTTTCTTTTAGCAAACGTTTTATTACGAGTTTTTACTTGTTGTAAGTCCTGCAAATTATCATTAGAATTATCCGCTATTTTATCTTTTTCCATAGGTTCATCTGACATTTTGTTACATTTTTCATGATTGTGCTTTAAAGATATACAACGTTTAGATCGCCTACCAACTTTAGTTTTTGTCGGTTTAACCTTAAACTCTTCATCTGAGTTGTCATACACAAAATGATCTTCTATTACAGGTTCTACTTCTAATTTATGCACCAGTACTGTTTCAAATTCTGTTGGTGTATATTTTATATCAGTTTCAATATTTGTGCAACTATTATTGACAATTTGTGTGTTGATGTTTGCTGCAGATTCTTGAAAATATTTATACGATTCTAATGCTTTTAAAATTAGAGCATGGAAATTTTGTAAACCATTTGCACATGTTTGACATAACATGGGTGAAAAGCTGTCGGAGGCTGAATAAACCGAGATTTGAAGCATTTAATAAAATTTATTTTAAATATATACAATTTGGAAGACAATACAAACCAAGCCATTCCAATTGTGTATATTTATAATAGCAATCTTTGTATGTTATATCGCTATAATCATTTATACTATCGTTCCAATCTAATACTACCGACTCATCTAAACAAATTCGACATATAACTTTCTTAAATTCCTGGGAATTCATTATTTTGTTGTTAAAATTAAAATGAAAATAAATTTATAACTTTTTGTTGTTGCTTAGAAAAGTAAACAAAAAATTCACAGGAAATTGTTAGCACAAGAGCAATAACAGGAATGGCCTATCAATGGCACAAATGAAGAAAAATACATATATAATATGAGAAAACATTTAATTTTATTTCTAATCTGATTTTTAGTCCATTAATAATTTTTTTCTTTTGGTTAAAAAAAACTAACACAATGTTTCATAAAAATATAAATAGATAATTCAAAACAAAAAGATAACAAAAAAGTTTCAATAAAAGTTTAAATATTAATATGAAGACAATTTTCTAAATACAATTTTCTAAGGGCATATTTTCTCAAATAGAATTGTACAATTTAACCAAAAAATTATTTATTAAAATTTTGCTATGTAGATCGAAAACTCAAATATGTATACGATAATTCGTATGGTATTTCTGTTATTTCATTTTTATACCCTACACCACTATAGTGGGGAGGGTATTATACGTTTGTGCTGATGTTTGTAACATACAAAAATATTGGTTTAATACCCACCTTTAAGTATACGGATCGATTCAGAATCATTTTTTGAGTCGATTAAGACATGTCCGTGTGTCCCTGTAAACCTTTCAAGATAATTTGATGAAGCATGTTTTTTGGCACAGGGACGAAGCCTATTTAAAATGGTTGAAATAGGTCCATTATTTCACCTAGCCCCCATACAACCGAACCTCCCGATTTGAACTTTTTATGCCATAATTACATTAAATATTCTGCCATCTCTTTAAAAATTATCACAAATAAGTTTTATTTAAGTATAAATGACACTGCAGATATTCGTGAGGATCGGCCTATATTTGACCCTAGCCCCCATACAAACCCCCTTCAAAAAATGACTTAAATGTCTAAAATTGACTTGTAACCATTTGTATCGCAATGAAACTCAACAAAACTAACTGTTATTTAGAAGTATATCCTTTTCCCAAATTAACCGAGGATCGGTCCATATTTGAACTATATAAAGCCTCATTTAGAAATTTTAGTTTATTTTTCAATAAATTGCTTAAATATTTTGGAATTGTTAGTAATATTCAACATAAAATTTTCTTTATAAAAAATAAAAATTTTATAAAAAGTAAAAATTTTAAAAATATACTCATGGTGTAGGGTATTATATGGTCGGCCATGCCCGACTATACTTTCCTTCTTGTTTTATTTTAGTTATTTTTATATGATTTAACAAAAAAAAAGATCACAACTCACTAAACTATCAACTTTATGATAGTAATTCAATAAGTTACACCAAGTTACTTAAATAAATTAAAATTTTACGGTCACATCGAACCAAATGTTACATTTTTATAAAAGAAACAATCACCTTTATTCTACATCTTTGCATTTCGTATATGTATGTGTTTTAAATTCAAATGCCGGAACCTTGAACAATATCAAGTTTTTTTTTTTTTTTTTTTGGTATGCCACAAATACAAATTTAAAAAAATAATCTCCACTTAGGCTAAAATATATAAAACAGTGTCCAGTAAATAATCAAATGCAGAATAGGAGTGATTATTATATAGTATTTAATATTTTTCTGTATATACTTTTGTTATTTCTTGCTCTATCATTAAACGTGTAAGTCTTGGTTCAAATTTGGAATCCAATTTTTTTATAAACTTCTCAGAATCACTACCATTAACATCATGACATTGTCTAAGGTGACGTTTAATACTGAAATTAGAAGTGAAAGTGAAATAATAAAATATACTTTTGTGAATAGGAAATTTCATACTGAGTGTCGGGGAAAAATTGCTTATTGCATATTAAACATTCAATTTCATATTGATTTAAATGCTTCGCTTTATGGCGTTTCCAAGAGTTGGTATTGACTTTATCACCACATATATCGCATTCTCTAAAATATTTTACCTAGCAATAAATGTAAAATAAATACATGCAACAAATGTATTTTTTAAAAATATTTGACTTACTCGCACTTTTGGCGTTTCTTCAATATCAGCTTTTAAGGGCATAAGATCATGACTTTTCATGTGGCGATCCAAATCGACTTGACGATAAAATTCTTTAGGACAAATATTACATTTTACCATTTGTCCTAAATGAATGCGTCTGTGAACATTTAGTGCGCCACGAGCAAAAAACGATTTAGGACAAAATTCACATTTGTAATTGCGTTCTCTTTTATCATCGTGTATGGCCATGTGTGCTTTTAAGCCATATTTGCAATACATTTTTATGCCGCATATAGGGCAAACTTCAGTACGTTCTCGATTTTGTTGGTGTGTTTTTTCATGATTAGTTAAATGGGTTCGCGATTTAAAAGTCCATGCTGCAATATAGAAATAGTTGGAACTATATTTGTTCAGTTTATACATATACAACATATTTACTTTCTACTTACAACAGTAGGCACACATTAAAGTTCTTTTCTTTATCCTTTTCTCCACAGTCTTTTTATTAACAGTGGATTTTTTATCAAACTCTGATTCAGATGTTGATTCCGAATTCTGAGTGAGAGAAAAACCATTATCTTGTGACTCCTCGTCAGATAACTTATTTATATCTACATCTTCCGTTAATATCTTTCCTTTTTCATTCTTGTTCGTGTTTAAGTTATCCTCAGTATTTGTGTTAAACGAATTTTGCATATCAATTATTACTACTTGGTCTTTATTGAATTCTAATTGATTGTCCGTTATAATTTGTGATTGTTGATTCTTTAGTTTTAGGTCAGATGTTAAAGCCTTCTCCGAATTAAAAGAATTATTCATATCTTCCGATATTACTTCAACCTTTTCGCTTTGCAATAACACTTCTTCATTAATTACACATTTCTGGCTCTTTAATTTTTTGTCAGATGCCAAGGCTTTCTCCACTAGTATATAGGCATTTCTCAAGCCATTACCACAATCCAAACATAGCATTTGTGTGCGGGAATCTGTATCTAAAATGTATACATATTACTAGTTTAAAACTTTCCACATAACGACTATGTGTTACCTTGTTCCTGAAGTTGCGTGTATTGGTAGAAACATTCTTTGTAGGATGGGCCAGAAAATTCAAAAACAGCTTCGTTCCAATCAAAAAATATATTTGTTGTTAAACAAATCCTACAGGGACCTTCATTAGGATTCATGTTGTTCCGTTCGACTTAAATAAAAAATAGTAATATAATTTCTTGTTTACAATCGGTGAATGTGAATTTCATTCAGTCAGGAATGATATCATGTTAAAAACTACACTGAAAAAAAACATACAGACGTAATTCAAGTCTAAGTTAAGGAACAACTCTCGCGTCATCACGATTTTTTTATGAGGACGATCAGGCTTAGGGTTCTATAAATCGACTTTCGAATAATCGAACAATCGACTTTTTGTCGAAAAGTCGAAGTCGAGTATTTTGTTCCAAAAAAGTCGATAACTCGACTATCGTCTATGAAAAAAGTCGAAAAGTCGACTTTTTAAATAAAAGTCGAAAATAGTCGAAAAGTCGTAAAAAGTCGAATATAGTCGGAAAAAGTCGAAAAAAGTCGGAAAAAGTCGAAAAGTCGGAAAAAGTCGATGACGCTTCACTTACCTCATTGATGTTATGTTAGATTAAACTGGTGGAGACCATATAACACTTTGAATTTATAACTTGTTCGGAGCTCCAAATTTCTATATGAAGTTATAGGTCGATTGGGAGTCACTCACCGAACCAACGTGGAATAATTTGGCAATTTGAGTTTTTTTAATAATCGCGAACAAACTTTAAGAGTCAAAAAAGAATAAATCGTAAAATAATATGAAATATTATTGAATCAAAACTTTCTAATTTTACGAAAATAAGAAAAACTTTAGCCACACCAGTCACATCTGTACAAAATACGCCGCGCAGGGCTGAGCATTCTTCCCCAAATACAACAACATCCATCAAGAACATCATTGCAAATGCCAAGTATATTAAATATACCACAATAACGGTACCCCGGCATGGAAATCTATTACAAGGAGATAAGAGAATAATACTTCGTGATTTTAATGCTCACTCGAGAGTTGGTACTGACAGCTACCAAAAGGACCACACATTTCGCTGCTTCTCGGGTCACGGTAGAGAAGCCAGATAAGCGCACATTCGTAAACTTCAACAACTACAATACGAACTACATATGCATGTAAATATGTCATTTTAATTTTCGATCGTTGTGTAATTGAATGCAGAATAGAGATGAATAAAATATTTAAGTAGCTTAAATGATTCAAAATATTTCTATGTATATCGAAAATTCTATTACATTCGATAATATTCATAAGTTCCGAACGGTCAAAACACAATATGACTGTTAGCGTACTGGTCAGTTTTGCAGCTTTCAGTCAGAACAGAACAACTAAGCACATTAAAATTTTAGTACGGAAACGTCGTATTGTAAAATCTTGCCAAACCCAATCAAGTACGGAAACACACATAATATTTGCATCATAGTTTTAATATTTTATTTATTTTTCTGTATATACTTCCGTTATTTTTTGTTCTATCATTAAACTAGAAAGACGTGGTTCAAATTTATTATCCAATTTTATTAAATACTTGTCACATTCATTACTTTGAATATCGTGACATTGTCGAAGATGACGACTAACCCTAAAATTAAAATGAATTTGTAAATATGTATATAACAATTTAAGGAATATAATACTTATCACCATACTTTGAATGAGGAAAAAATGTTTTGCTGCAAATCAAACATTGTAATGTAGGCTGGTTCAAATGCTTTGCTTTGTGATGTTTCCATTCATTCCTATTGATTTTATTACCACAAATATCACATTTCATAAAATATTTTGTCTGAAAAATATGTCCAAGAACAGTATTATATATTACAAAACCCTTTGTGGTACTTTTTTTTAACATACTCTAACTCTTGGTTCTATGCCAGTGTCTGATGTTAAAGGCGTAACGTCATGACTTTTCATGTGATGATCCAGATCAATTTGACGATAAAATTCTTTAGGACAAAAGTTACATTTTATCATTTGTCCTAAATGTATGCGCCTATGAATATTAAGTCCACCACGCGCAAAAAATGCCTTTGGACAAAATTCACATTTGTATTTGCGTATTCTATTGTCATCGTGAATCTCCATGTGCATTTTTAATGTATATTTGTCATACAATTTTAAGCCGCATATAGTGCAAATCTCCGTACGTTTTCGATCTTGATCGTGAGTTTTCTCATGATTAATCAAATGTGCCCGAGTGTTAAAAATTTTGGCTGTGAAATACAAATTGAAAGTGTAATTTTTCTTACGTACTAAATTATTTTCTACTTACGACAGTGGGAACACAATAATGTCAATTTCTTCTTTTTTTTGACGGCACTCTTGGATTTTTTATTGACCTCCGATTTAGGTGCTGAATCCGAATTCTGTATACTAACATCAAATAATTCTTCATCCGATAACTTATTTACAGTTATAGCTTCCGTTAAAATATATTCATTTTCATTCTTGATTGTATTAAGAGTATCCTCAATATTTGGGTTCAGTGAATCTTGAATATCAGGTACTATTTCTTCTTCTTTTTCTTCTTTAAATTGTAACGGATTTTCTGCTATAATTTGTGATTGTTGATCTTTTACACTTAGTTCATGTGCTAACGTTTGCTTCCAATCAACTAGCTTTACTTCCTCCTTTTCAATTTGTAATAGATTATCTGTTTTAATTTCACATTTATAATTTCTTAATTTTAAGTCGGATGCCAATGCTTTCTCCACTAGTATATAAGCATTTCTCAAGCTATTACCACAATCTAAACATAACATTTTCGTGTAAAAATCTACCTCCAAAAGGAATGTTATTCTGTAGCACTTTTAAAATGTATATATAGACATTCTTTCTTTACCTTCTTCCTGAAGATGAGTGTACTGGTAGTAGCATTCTTTGTATGATGGACCAGAAAATTCCAAAACAGCTTCGTTCCAATCAAAAAATACATTTGCTGTTAAACAAATTCGGCAGGAGTTTTCATAAATATTCATTTTATTCAGTGCAATTTTAATTAGGTACAAACCCAATAATATTTGTTTGCTTACAAATTTTAACAATAATAGGACTGTTCGCGTACTTTCCAGTAAAAAAATTCCATTTACTTTATGATAGAGAAATTTTTTATATATTATAATAAAAATGTATACAAAATCGCTAAAAGAAAGTCACTACTTTTTTTAAAAACGTTAAATTGACAATATTTGTTATGATTTTTCACAATAAACAAAATATTCATTAATTTAAAAAGAATCTCCAACCACAAAGTATATTTTAAAAGTACGCGAAGGGAATCTTTTAAAAATTATTAAAAAATATCAAGTACGCGAACAGACATAATACCAGAGTTCTGCGCCGACATTTATTAACGACGGCGGAGGCTTTCAATTGACGTAAATCAACTTACAGTCAACTACGTTTAATTTTCAATGATTTTAAATAATATCGTAATATGAAGATAAAAATGTTGGATTTTGGAATTAAATATTTTAAAAATCGGTATTGTCTACCAGAGTATGAAATTTTTAAAATACTATTACTATTTTTTAAATACTATTTTATGTATTTTACTCGTTAAACATATTATTTTCATGAGATTTATTTATTTCAAACTCACAAGAACTGCTTTTTCTCGTGAGAATTCATACATCAAAAAACGTCAAAACGATAGAGTCCAAATAAAAGCAGCTAGCCGGCTAAAAATATGCATTGATATTTTATATAAATGTATGTATGGGCAATTTCGGTCCTCGATTTCGGCAAGACCCCCAATAAGGTCCCATCAGAAAATGATTTTAACGCTCTTACCTGGCTAAAGGAAACATATGTAGTTGTAATATTTGGCACAAGCAAGCATTATATAATCTTTTTGTAAAAATTTAAAAAGATCGGCATATAATTAACGCTCCATTCCATATAAGGATCACCCAGAAAATAACTTTAACGTTCATAACATAAGCATCTATAGCAATAAAATTCGACACGAATATGTTTTATAGGTCCCCTATTGATTTAAAAAGAGGTAAATGGAATTCAACATGAATAAGTTCAAAATTCTAAGGGAAGTCGTAGAGCGATAAAATTAATCATAAACATTATTTGTATAAACCGTTCTAAAATTTGAAAAGCCACAAGGTCACAGTTAACCCTACCGCCCTCATAAGGTCTCTGTCAGAAAATAAGCATTAATTATTTCTATCTTAACAATAGGAGTACAGCGATGAAATTTAATATAAAAGGGACCTGGTCCTGGTTTCTATATTTTTCCCAATTAAAAAAAAAAGTTTTTAATAGGATTATTGAGTTAATTTTCAAAATATACGCATTAAAATTAAACACCAAACATTTAAATTTTTTGTGTTCGTCGAACGAAAAATACAGAAACGGAGTACGGTATTAATAAAAATCGTTTTACCCTAACCACAGCGATTCTGTTTCGTAATAACAAAAGCATCGATTCTTCTGAGAATATTATGACTTATTTAGCAAGGATGTTATAATACTTTTCAAAGTTTTATGGTGTATTTATGTCTTGAATATATACTCTGACTCTACCAAACAATAGCAGCCGTGTTTATAAAAGCAACCCTGCTCAAAGTCTACAAAATATAAGTTTCGATAACACGATTACTTTTCTTCTTTATTTTTTTGTAATAAACGACAACAAATAGTTATCGAAAGTTATTGTGTATTTATTTCTATATAAAAAAGATTTTACCCTTTTTATTTCAATTTTATGTACAAAAGTTTAAGTTTAAAACAATAGACATAATAATAAAATTCTAATAAAATAATTGCTGTTTGGAAAACTAAGAAAAAATTGTTGGGAAAACGTTTCACAACAATAGCAAAGAGGGAAAATCCATTAAAATAAAAAGCCAGCTGCAACAGCAGACATTTTTTCACAGAGGCAAAAACTCTACAGTAAAAAGGACAACAAATACGGAAGAAAACAAATCAGAATAAATTGGGAGGGAAATACCATAGAATTGAAAAATCCTTTAACAAAAAAAATAACAAATTTAGCTAAAAAGATGAGTTCGGTAAGTTGGTTTATGTCATTATAGTGATTACATATTTCTTGTTTATCCAAAAAAGTAAAATGCCTACATTTATACCCATTGTAGGTTTCTTTCTTTTTTTGTTTGTGGTCTGGGGTATTGAGGTTTCTTAATAGAAATCGAACAAGAATATTATAACCTAACCTTACATTGTTTATTCCAGAAAGTATTAAGTTGAATTTGCCAAGTAAATTGCAATAATGGTGAAGCTGGAATTTTTCTAGATCTTTCTGCGGAAACTTTTCCTTAAGCAGATTAAGAATTTTGAATGTTTTGTATAGTTTTATACCTGATAGAATTCAGAATCAATTTTGCAATCAATACATAAAACTATACTTGGCCCAAGTCCCTTATAATGCATTTCTATGAAAACATTATTTAGACATTATAATTTTTTAAGCATTTTTTAAATATGGTCTCATAATTAATCACATTTTTGCTTTAATAACAATGAAATAAAAATTATAAAAAAATTGTATTTATAAGGAATAAATAAAAGACGAAAGTAGAGTTAAATACATTTATTTTAATCTAATATTTATGAAATTCTAAATACTTTACAGATCTCCAATGTAGAAAACCTCTCGCCTCAAACAATAAGACAAGTGATGAAGGAAATGCAAAGCATGGTAGAAAATCCCCTGGAGGGTATTAAAATACAAATTAACGATGCTGACGTCACCGATATACAGGCTCTTATCGAAGGTCCAGCTGGCACCCCCTATGCTGGCGGTATGTTTCGTGTAAAACTTACGTTAGGTAAAGATTTCCCTCAAGCACCTCCGAAAGCCTTTTTCATAACGAAAATATTTCATCCCAATGTGGCCCCCAACGGTGAGATCTGTGTTAATACCTTAAAAAAGGATTGGAAACCGGATTTGGGTATTAAACATATACTACTCACCATTAAATGTCTACTTATTGTACCCAATGCTGAGTCAGCTCTAAATGAAGAAGCCGGCAAAATGTTGCTGGAACGTTATGATGATTATTCGCAGCGCGCTAAAATGATGACAGAAATACATGCTTTAGCCGCTAAATCTACAGATTCCAAAGATGATGACGGTCCTAGTTCGAAAAAACATGCCGTCGATAAGAAATTACAGGATAAGAAAAAAGAAAAACTTATTAAGGAAAAAAAGCGTATGCTTAAGCGATTATGAGTGATATTTCCAGCATTAAACAACGAAATAAGAAAATAATTACGAAAAACATCTCTTCACGACATTTTGCAACAAAATAAAGAGCGCGCTGACTTACAAGGAAAACCTAACGCGTTGTGTTACCAACATTTATTTATAATTTAATACTTTACTGCTGCACCATATACTACATCATCTATTTACAACACTCCAGAACAGCATATACATATGTATCAACCAAACATTATTTAACATCATATTCATCATCATCATCCACAACTGTATTAGTTTAATTTGTATGTGTACATCGTCTGTTAAAGAAAACTTCTCTCTCAGCATTTTAAGTTAAAACAAGAATCTAACAAGAATTCCCTTTTATTTTGTATGTTGTTGTTTTATTTGCTTTGATTGCTATTTTTTAGTTTTTCTTCTATAAGCAATTATCCGGTAAATTTTGATTCTGCTTATATTTTAGTTTTTTATTTCGTTTTATTTTCTTTTTACTATAAAATTAACAAAACACAACATCTTAATTACATTATAGTATATTTAATGAGTACATAAACTTTAAATGTTTCCCCCTATTTCTTCTCTATTCATGTTAAAAATCTTATGTTTTACTCTTAAATAAATTTAATTTAAAATTAACAAAAAATATCTATATTTTATTTTTCATTTTAGTTATTAATGAGATATTATTACAAAGTTTATTTAAAAAAAGATATTTTTGTTTAATCGCAAAGGAATAAAACATAAACTTAAGAATAGTGAAACCTATTTGCATATAATGCTATTATGATACCTTTAAATATGAGAAAATCATACGATAGTTTTTATACCCTACACCACTTTAGTGGGAAGGGTATATTGGGTTCATAGCCACCTTTAAATTTACCAATCCGCCCTGAATCATTTTCTGAGTCGATTTAGCTATATCCGTCCGTCTGTCCTTCCGTCCGTCCATGTAAACCTACAGGTCGCAATTTTGAAAATAATTCAATGAAATTTGGCACGTGATCTCTTATGGTATCGTAGACGAAGCCTATTGAAAATGGTTAACATCGGTCCATTATTTCACCTAGCCCCCATACAACTGAACCCCCGAATAAACCTTGTAATGAATGTCAATGAAATTTGACACATGATCTTCTATGCTATCGTAGACGAAGCCTTTTGAAAATGGTTAACATCGGTCCACTATTTCATACAACTGAACCCGCCGAATAGGGCTTTTAAGTTCATAATTATGATTTTATCTCGTCAAAAAGCTGCAAAACCAAGTTCTATACTAGACTTGATGGTCCTCACGAATTCCGTAATAATAGATCCTCATTTGACCCTAGCCCCTATGAAAAGCTCCCTATCAAAATTTCACTTAAATGTCCACAATTTTAATAAACAATAAATGGCTTAAGTATGTATATCTGAGGCAAGGTACAATTCAACTTAAATGCTTTATTATGGCAACTAAATCATATATTATTTTTGTAAAAAGTGAAGGGTATTATATGGTCGGCCTCGCCCAACTATAATTTCTTACTTGTACGTATTATATTTCGTTGTTAAAAACATGATATATAACGAATTAGTAAAATACTATTTCTCCTCATAAACCACTGTACACTATTAATATCCACTATGTGGGTTGTTCTCTTAACACAAAAATGGTAATAAAAAAATATTCGGCCTTATAATAAATAATAATTTAATTTCCAATTCAATCAATTTAATGATCAATGAGCATAAGCAGCATTGTTTGTAATAATAATGTAGAAAACCTGCGCAGGTGCTGTGCTCTCAAACATGTTAAAAGATTCAATACACTAAATCACCAACATGTCAAATTAAATCTCAATATTTTTTTGCAAAGTGGTTTTCTAAATTTTTCTGAAAATACTTTTTTTTTATTATTTTATCTAGCCATAGAACTTATCTTTGCCGATGTTAATGAAAGCAAGAAATTACCAAGTTCCTAGATACTATGGCGAACAGATTTATAGCTTAAAATTTTATCTAAACAATAAATTTAATGTCTAAATATTTAGTTTATTTCATATTTCCATGCATTTAAACATGTAGAATATTTATGTATATGCATATACATATGTATATATTATGTATCTACATATTTAAAACATTGCATCAAAAAATTAACTGAAAGCTAACGTTTAGTAAGTTAACTTTAAGTTAGTTGAAAAGTAATGCTGAGTCGGACAACTGACTACTGCCTAGGACATCACAATGTTAAAATAGTTAGTTGTTTCAATTGAAAAGTAATCCAAGTGTCAGTCAGTACTAGTTGCGAAATAGTTAGCTTTAAGTTAATTTAAAGTTAACCCAGTTTCCGACAGGGTGTATATTAAAACATTGCTCTAATCTTGTCCCTCAAGCTTATACACAGTTAAAAACCATTCTGTTTATTTTTTAAAACAATTTTTAAATTTAAAGAACTGTAATATTGTCAGAGTTCTATACATCATAATTCTATAGTATGTGTAAGAGTAAATAAATAATAAATATGTACAAGTATTTGAAATTTTGTACGTTGGCGGTTAAGTGCGATTGATTGAAGCAAAATCGTATTGTTGCTGTTGTTATTGTCGTCGTTTTGCTGCTCCTGACTGTTGTTAGATGTAAATATGGCTTTGGCTTTGTATGTCTTAAAATGTGTGTTCGAAGGCGAATAAATGTCAACAACAAACAGCCGAGAGATGATTAGAAATTATAAACAGTGGTTCGTGTTAAAAAAAATTAAAGATCATATAAAAATTTAAATATATTATGGGAGTTTATTTCTTTTTTTCGCTTCCGTTCATGTAAGATACTTCTCCTCTATCATTTAGAAATAACAGATTTCATTCACCCTTAAAAAATTATTAACTCTTATTTACAAAAATCTCATATTTCCAACCTGATGTAAATCGATTTAAATTTTTAATGAATATTACTCATACCACCCGTAACACACATTGTAAACTCAGAAGGAATAGGTCTTCAAAGATCTTCTGTTCTAGTTCTGTTCTATTTCTGTTCTATTTCTGTTCTAGTTGTGTTCTAGTTCTGTTCTAGTTCTGTTCTAGTTCTGTTCTAGTTCTGTTCTAGTCCTGTTCTAGTTCTGTTCTAGTTCTGTTCTAGTTCTGTTCTAGTTCTGTTCTAGT
>NC_060951.1:59707955-59711842 GCF_022045245.1 Lucilia cuprina | reverse complement strand
TGAACTAGAACTGAACTAGAACTGAACTAGAACTGAACTAGAACTGAACTAGAACTGAACTAGAACTGAACTAGAACTGAACTCGAACTGAACTAGAACTGAAATAGACTACTTTGAGCATTCGATATTTAATTTATTAAAAATCACACATTTGCCTTATATAATTAGTTATAAATACTACAAATTTAAATAATTTTTGTATATAGTATCAACTTACCAATTCCTGATTTTGATCTTCAGCTTTATGTTTTTCCAATTGAAAATTCGAGTGGGTAGTTTTTAGTTTCTCCAGAGTGCTCATGTTCTTAAAACGGTAATTTTATTTTTATATTATTGATAAACTCTTTATGGATCTAATTAATTATAAAATAGTTTTTAAATTTGGTTTCAATAATTGCTTTTGTTTTTGTTTTAATGTTTGTTTATTGGTTATAGCACATATTTGACATTTTCTTTATTTTTTTATAACTGTTAAAAAATATTACAATAGGTATTTAAATAATTTTATAAAAGTACAAATTAGGTACATATTTCCGCCATTAATCACTTTTTTCACAACTTCTTAAACACTGTGCAAAAATGCTTTACAATGAATTAAAATGTTACTTTATGAATGATTCAACTTATTAAGAATTGTATAGAAAAACAAAACGTCAAGTAAGTACAAATAGTTCCACAATAAAAAACACATACATATGTATATACATAAACCCACTAGCGCCAATTTTTTATTCTTTTTCTGCTGTTTCTTGCGAATGTATCAAACTATTAAAACAAAATAACGGTACATTGGGAGAACACCCAAACTTCTCTCCTCAAAAAAATAAAATAAAAAAAACACACAACTTACAATTTTTGCATAAATATTTTCAAGGTCATATATGATCAATATTCCAAGAGCAAACAACACTTAACAACGAGTGCAATTGAGAGTGACAATATATACAACCACACTCATGCAAATTATTGTTAGATAGTAACAACAATAGAAAACACAACAGCATTTACTTACGACTAAGGAAAAATATAGGAGCAGTTTTATTTGACAGATATATTAACTGAAGTAAACGTAACTAACCATAAGAATGATAAAAAAAATATTAATGTGAATATTTGGAAAACAACAACAACAAAAACCGATAAATGTACGAGCTCAACCAGATCTCAACTACGGAAAAAACAGGTTACATTAGTGACCGCAAAACTGACTTGTAAGGTTGTTTATGGATGTCGTAGTTAATTTTGTTGTTGTTGCTGTTTGTATTACTATTTTTCATTTCAGTGAGGGGGAGTTAAAATAAAATATTGGGTAAGGTGTTAAGCATTTTCTGTGAGTGAACAGAAGATTCGTTTTCGAATAAATCTCCCGCTCATTTATCCATGAAATTAGAATATAATTAAAACTGAACTATAACAGAACTGGAACAGAACTGAAACAGAATTGGGACATAACTGGAACAGAACTAGAACAGAAGTAGTATTGAAATAGAATAGAACTAGAACAGAACTAGAATAGAACTAGAACAAAACTAGAACAGAAGTAGTATTGAACAAGAATAGAACTAGAACAGAACTAGAATAGAACTAGAACAGAGCTAGAACAGAACTAGAACAGAACTAGAACTGAACTAGAACAGAACTAGAACAGAACTAGAACAGAACTAGAACAGAACTAGAACAGAACTAGAACAGAACTAGAACAGAACTAGAACAGAACTAGAACAGAACTAGAACAGAACTAGAACAGAACTAGAACAGAACTAGAACAGAACTAGAACAGAACTAGGACAGAACTAGAACAGAACAACAACAGAACTACAACAGAACTAGGACAGATTTAAAATAGAACACAGGTGGTATGAGCAATTTTTAATTGAAATGTTATCGCAATATCTTTTTACATAATAATAATAATTCAAATAAATCATACGGACAAAAACAATGTCTGATGTAATATTAATTGAAATAACTTTTACCCCTTACCAATATTTAGTTAACATTCATCAATGAATCGATATTTTTAAGATAAACTTTGTTTTAAATTTCAATTTACAATAAAAACTAATTCATATTCAAAGAAATACAGGTGCATCATTTTTAGCAATAACTTAACTAGATTTGGTTAGAATTTAAAATTGAGAAGGCGTTAACAGAATGAAATAAAAAACGTTTACATTCCAAACACTTATGGTTATGAATTTGGTTTAAATTTAATGAAAACCATTCAAATATTTTGCCTTGTTTTGTGGAAGATCTGTTGAATTTTTTTTTTTTTTTCTTATTTTATTTTTTTGTTTACTTTTGTATTTAGTATGGAAACTTGTTTCAGCAACATTTTGACAGAAAAACAACAACAAATTGACTTGTTTTGGCCTGAAGTTTATGTTGTTGTTTTCAATTATTAGCAATTGATGACGATAGCGCGTTAACGGCGACAGTGTTTTTTAGCGGAGTTATTGTTAATGTATTTTATTACAAAAAATAAAAAAAACAAAAGAATTAACAACAAAAATAAAATTAAATTAAAAAGAACACTACGATATTGAAACCAAAACAGATGCTATAAAAATGACAATTTTATGCATGAACAATTATTTGTTCACTATAAAAAGGGCTTTAAACGTTCTACGACACTACAAAAAATTTATTTAATGCAAAAAATTAAAAATATACACATATGTATATATTTTAGTTTAAGTAACACTCAAATAATCAAATTTGTTAATTATTGTTTAAAACATACATATTTTTGCGCATGCGTCACCGTTTTTGTTTGCGTGTTTTCGTTTTCTTTTCTTTAATATTTTACGAATTTTATCAATTTTTTTATCTCATTTATAGAATTCTTTATCTTCTTAAGAATTCTTCAAAAAATCAACATCACATCAAAATAATTTTTTATTTTTTGTTTTTCTTAAAACTATATTTCTAACAAACCCCGTAGCGTAACACAAAAGAAATTAATTCTAAATAATATTTTTTACTATTTTTGTAAAAAAAGTGTGTGTTAATCGCGCAAGTATCGCGTCACAACTGATTTAACTCATAATATTGTAATGTCAATACGGCGGCAGTCCATTCAATAGCAACCACACGCATTTTACCGTCACTCCTCCAACCCCTTACTATATTGCTTTTGCACAGTGGTTCAATGAAAAAAGCTAGTCTTACCTCTGTCTGTAGATTTTTTTATTCATTCATTTAGCTATAAAGCTTTTGTTTTAAGTTTATTTGAAAAATATTTGTTAGAGGTAAATATTATTTTGAAAATAAAGAAAAAAAAACACACTTTTATAACTGACTTTATTTATTTAAATTTGTTTTGAGTAGTTGGATGGATGATTGGTTTTTGTTGATTCACCCTTGACTTTGTTGATTTAAAAATTTTATAATTTAATATATTTTTAACTACAGCTTATAATATATAAACCAGTTTGCTTAATATAAATATTAAACGTGATTTATTTTAAGCAAATTAAATATATATAAAGAGTAGAATTTTTAATTTGAATTATAATTTTTTTATCTTTTTCATTCATTATTTTAATAAAAACTGGGCCGACTTTTTTATTTCAAATTTGGTAATGAAGCTATATCGACCACCCAACATTTTCAAATTTAAAATATCACTTCCTTTTAAATTAGCAATTAACTAGAACAAAACTAGAATAGAAATAAAACAAATCTAGAATAGAACAAACCAAATCTAGAATAGAACAGAACTAGAATAGAACTAGAATAGAACTAGAATAGAACTAGAACAGAACTAGACCACAACGAGAACGAGAACAGAACTAGAACAGAACTAGAACAGAACTAGAACAGAACTAGAACAGAACTAGAACAGAACTAGAACAGAACAAGAACAGAACTAGAACAGAACTAGA
>NC_060951.1:59681325-59707855 GCF_022045245.1 Lucilia cuprina | reverse complement strand
CTAGTTCAGTTCTAGTTCAGTTCTAGTTCAGTTCTAGTTCAGTTCTAGTTCAGTTCTAGATCAGTTCTAGTTCAGTTCTTGTTCAGTTCTAGTTCAGTTCTAGTTCAGATCTAGTTCAGATCTAGTTCAGTTCTAGTTCTAGTTCTAGTTCAGTTCTAGTTCAGTTCAGTTCTAGTCCAGTTCCAGTTCATTTCCAATTCAGTTATATTTCTAGTTCAGTTTTTCTTAATAAGATTCATTGCCAAAAATAAACTACACTTAAGAGAAGATATAGTTTATTTTAGTTCATTACAAATTAATTATAATTATGTATACGCCCTAGTGTTAAAATATTTCACAAATAAAATCATTGATATCACATATTTGCCCTATTGTTAAGAGAGTTTTGAATTAACCCATTAATAACACATCTCTTAAATACTTAATTCTTTCTCTTTTCGTAAAAACAAATAACATCAATAAACCTATAAAATAATAAACAAATTGTTTATACAAGTGTGCTTTTACAGCAGTGGTTTAAAGCTTTTGAGAACTTAACAGTAAATAAAATAAAGTTAAGCTTGTGCTTAAATTTCAAGAGTCTATACAAAGATACAGGTGTGTATATGTATGCTGTTGTGGATTTGTGTGTCGGTGTATTTGCGTGTTTTTTTGTAAAGCTGCTGGAGGAAAATGAAAGCTTTATTTTATTTTGAATTTTCATGCATTTTTCCTCTACTTCTGGTATTAAGCGATGAGAAACCACAAACAAACTCTAATACACTGAGTTAGTAAAGGTTCAGTGCCTTAAGGTGCACGACGTGCTACGGATTATTAAACAAACAAACAAAAAATGAAATAAATTTGAAGAAAAGATTTTTAAATACTTTAATGAATTGGAATAATAAACAAATATTGGAAACTAATTGTTTGAAAAGAATAGAAAAAAAAAACAAATAATATTCAGTGATTAACAAAACAAGCTAATTTGAAACAATTTTGTTAATTGTATGTTTAAACATCATCATTATCATTTACCAAAAAAATAAATAAATAGAAATAAAAGCAAAAATTATTTAAAAATCAATTTGAAAAAAAAAATAACAAAAAAAGTGATTGATTTAAATTACATGTGTTGCATAAGTGTTTTATATTTTTTACTTCTCTTCATTTTTTTTTTGGCATTTTTTTTTTAATAAATTTTTATTTTTTTTTAACTAGTATGAAATTGTGTTTTTGTATTTGGCTGGTGTGTGTTATGTATTTGTAGTTAAACTGTAGATAAGCTAAGTGAATGAAATACAAATAAAATTTTAAGAAAAAAAACTCAGAAAAAAGCGCGCAAGAATAAGCAAGGGTCTCTTAGTATGAATTTCAAACAAAACTTAAACTTAATACTAAACCAACCCAACTAAAATATAATAAAAAATAATGAAAAAAAACTTGAACTGCAAAGCAGTTTTTTAAAGAATCAAATCGTTTGTATTGAAATACTTTTAAAATACAACAATAGCTGTTTCTTTATTTTTGCTTTATTTATAAATTTTGTTAATTGTTGTGAGAAAAATAAATACAAAAAAAAAAAAAATTTAATATTTGTCAAGCTTTTTAGGGATTTTAATATTTAGAAATTTATAATTTAATAAGTTAAAAGTTTAATAAAAACAATAATTTGTTTTAAAGCTTACCTTGACTTTAGATTTTAGGATAATCAGAGTTAATTTTAATAGTTTTTAAATTCTCTAAAAAGCTCGTCCAAAGTATTAGTCGTTTAATCATTAAGGTCGTTCAGTTGATTTCCATTTATTGCTACGACGTGTTAAAATCCACATACTTTAAGTATTTGGTTCTTGATAATTTTGGACATGTTAATTGAACGCTTTTAAATAGAATGTTTTCATTAGAATTTCTAGATTTTTTTCTTTTTTGTTCTTTCAAATAATGGCTGGGAAAATGTACCAAAGTTAAATTATCAGAATCCAAATGTTGGATTCCAATGTTCAAAAAGTCTGTTTTCTGAACAAAGTTCCTTGAAATTTTTAAATGAAGAATTTAAAAAAAATTGCTTACAAGCTTTTTTATCTAAGCTTTGTATTACCCACGATTCTGTGTGTCTACTCAAAAGGTTTCTCATTAAAGTTACATCAAAACTTTCAGCACTTTAAGTGGCCGTATTATCAGGCTTTTATTGTTCATTCAGTTCTCTTTGGATTAACTTCCTCGTTGGATTGCCTGCTATGCGATCATGCACCTGCGATAGACTTTCTTAAGTCGTTCCATCTGTCTGCCTGTACTGAAATCCATTTTGTTAAGACTACATCCAAAGTTTCAATAATTCTGTCACAGACAAGATCTCGAAAAGTTTCATATTTAAAATCAGAAGAATCGGCCTTTAAATAAGGCGAATATAAGTAAAAATCCAACATTTAAAAACAATGATACTGTGTTGGGATGGGGAATTGTGAATGAAGGATGGGAATAAAAACATAATTATAAAAAATTAAACAAATTTTGATTCTTTGTATTAAAGATTCGCAATTGTTTGGTTCAAAGTCCCTAAAAGTAGTTGAAGTCTGACGATTGTAAAACGCCGACGATTTTAACGTTCACCTATTGAAACTGAGACTATTTAAAGGACGAACATCAAAAAGGGGACAGTTGATAGGTCGACGATAGAAACATAGGACCACTGAAATATTTCACGAATACGTGGCAACGGTGTCCCAAGATTTTTTATTTTTTCCTTGATTTCAAGCGTTATTTTGAGTTAAAAGCTACAGTATATGGTTCCATATTTCCAAAGAAAAATACGTTATTTTTTTGAATTTTATGTCCTTACATGCTAAAAAGGATAATATCCTGCGATATCCTACTGTGTTCTAATTGATAAACTTAGGAATGGAAAATTGTTAATGGAAAAATGTTGCATTAAAAATTCGGCAATTGTCTGGTTCCAAGTTCTTAGAAACTTAGGGAGAAAAAAACAAAACCCTTTAAATACCTTAAAAGCTCTGATAGATGCAAACAAATGAATAAACAAAACCAACAATAGTTTAAGCAACGAATCAACGAACCAAACAACCAACTAACCCACCAACAAACAACAACAAAACAAAGTTAAGACAACAATTGTAACTTAAAAATTACGTAACAAGCAACGATCCTGTGAATTAGAAAAATCAAAAGAGAGAGAAAAAAAACATAAATAAAAACAACAACGAAAATAAAACTTCAATAAAACAAGTGCAAGTGATTTGTATATGTATGTATGTATGTGAGAACATAAATACATATACATACATATCTAGAAAAACATAAGTTGTTAAAGTATATTGTTGTTATTTTTACGTTTTGTGGGCCAAATTATATTTATACAAGTTTTTCCTGGGCCCCACAATAAAAAAAATCAATTTTCTTAAAGAAACAAAAAAAGCAGCGTGAGAAAATAATGTTCAAACAATATTTTTTATGACACCTTAAATGAACAACATTTATACAACGACTTACGTACATACATACATACATACATACATACATACATACATACATACATACATACATACATACATACATACATACATACATACATACATACTTACCAACCAACATTTTACTTGATGGTTTGTTGTTGGTGAATTATTTCTAAAGTTGTTGTACATAGTTAATGTTTGTTGCTGGCTGTTGGCTGGTTGGTTGTTGGTGGTGCTGTTGTTTTACTTTTTTTTTGCATTATTATGCAGCAGGAACATTAGCAAACTAACAACAGTCTTAACAACAGCCAGCCAGCACGCTGCCAGGCAGCAATAATGTGTAACTATGTAACAACAACAACGAGTAGAAAAAAAGCACCAACAGCAGTTAATACATAACAGTACAAATATAGTGTATTTTTAACAACAAATCTACAATAAACATTTATTCATTGTATATTTTTATTAAGCAGCCCGCTAACTGACTGGCATTCACTTCTAAACATGACTTCAAAAAATCAAGACACAATACATACAACAACAATAACAGCAGCAAAATTAAGATAAATAATCATAAATAAAATAAAAAAAACAACAACTGAGTAGTAGTATTAAAAAAAAAAACGTGTGAATTTCAATTTGACTTTAAAACATTTTCATTTTATTCTAAACTAAATACTTAATGTGAGTTTGTTATTATTTGTGGCAAAACAACAATAAATGCGAGACAATTGTTTTGTTTACTTAATATATGCAGAGAGTGAGAGAGAACTGTATGCTATTTTTTCTCAGTGCATATTTTCTCTTATGCATACATACATATATTATCGCTAACAAGTGAATTTCTGTTGCAAACAGCTGAGAATGTTTTAAGTTTGTAAAATTTGTTCAAAAAAACTACCTTAAATTATTCATCAAAAATCTTAAAATATCCCATAGAGTTCCATTTTTTTCCTTTAGGAAAAATAAATATTAGTATATTAATCGACATCTTCGTAAAAAGGTTACTTCTGAGTCCTAAAGATTGTTCAATCGATTTAACTATGTCTATATGTTAGTTCTTCTATTTGTCTCTACGTCTCTCTATCTGCATGTTGTATGTCCTTTTGTAAAAAGGATTACTTTAAGTCTGACGATTATAAAGAGCGCTATTTAAAACTGGGACTTTTTAAAGAACGAACACTAAAAATGGGACTGTTTAAAGGCTAACGTTAGAATAGAACCATTTAAATGACATCGATTGAAATTGACATTACTAGAAACCCTTCGATCGGAAAGGGTACTATATAAAGAACGAAGATTAAAAAATAGGACCACTTAGGGCGGGTTTCTTACTACTAAGTTAAACTATTCTTAACCTGCTGTTAGATTAAACTAGGAACAAATTTAGACGGACTTTAACTGATGATTTTGTTTTTCAGTCATGGATCTAGGATCAGTAACCTTTGTTAGTATTGCCAACTTTTCAGTCAAAAACATAAACAATGAACAGCTGTTTTTTTTTGCAACTATCACTTTTGTAAAATGTAAAATTTTGGAGAAAATATAAACATTTAAAACAATAATATCGTTAAAAGAAATCAGAAAATAACTATTTACTTAAATTATTAAGTTTTTCTTCTTCTTATTTTATTGATTGTGTGTTCTCACTTATAATTTAGGTTTAATAAGTAACTATACCGATTACTGAAAAACACAAAACATATATTAAACCAAGTTTAACAAAATAATTATGATGATCTTTATCAGACAACCTCGCCCTTAAAAGTCTAAGATTGAAAATAATATAATTTAAAGGTCCACTATTAAAATTTAGACTATTTAAAGGACGTCAATGATTGAAAATGAGATTATTGAAAGACAGATCACTATTGAAATTTGGAATAATAGCCGAAGATTGAAAATGGCACTAGTTGAAGTCTGAGGATTGAAAGTACGATTATTCAAAGCCTGACGATTGAAGTGGAGAATAGTTGAAGCCAGACGACGATTGAAAATAGAACCACTTAAGGATATACTAAAAAGCTTTAGTAGAAGACCCACTATTTCACTATTTAAAGACCGGTAATTAAATATTAAGGGAATATTAAGGGTTGAGAAAAGAGTGCTATGCCGATGGTTGAAAGTGGAACTATGTAAAAGTCGGCGATTGAAAGGGGAACTATTTAAAATTCGATGGTTGAAAAGGAAGCTATTTTTTATTAGTTAATTTTGTTTGCTAACTTCTTAATTAGTGCAAATTGTAGACGAGTTAAAACACAAATTAAAAATATATAATTTAAGTTTTCGGTAATTTTTATATTACACTTAAATAGTCTTCTTCTTTTTTATAAAACATGCATTGTTTTGATAACAAACAGTGAGGGATTCTATTGTTTTGTGAATCAATTAAGTTTTAAAATAACTTATCTGATTATTAATTGTCATTTGAACCCCAACTCTTTTACTTTTAAGAAGTAAATAGATTTCAAATATTTTCCAATTTTATTATAATTTGGTGAATAACTTGTGATAAAGTTATCAAGTTATGCATAAATACATACATACAAAAAATATTGAAGTATTTGTTTTATAAGGAAATATTGGATAATATTTAATTTTACAATAAAGCTAGTCGGGAAATTAAACACAATTAAATAGCTCTACATAATAATTAATTAATAATTTTCAAATTACTCTCGTATTTATAAAACTGGAAATATTAATTTCCAACGATATCCCAGTAAAAATTATCAATGATTTATTATAAATGACTTGATTTTTTTTGTTTTGCAATAATTTCCCTAATGGGAAAATAATAAAAAATTACGTAATTTTTGCATACAATAAAATTATTATTTATTTTTTTTTGCTTAAAAGCAATTAAACTAAAAAAACACCAGAAAACAAACAACTCACTGTGACTCCTATATAAAAGTCCAATGTGAAAAAGTCAAGTTATTAAAAAAAAAATAGATAAAAATGGGTTAAAATATATATGTACGTAAGTGTGGCTATTATTACACTATTAGAATTGAAATGCTAAAGGTGCTTCTGAATTAAATGCACACAACATGTACTTAAACAGTGGCTGACTATATTTGAATGTAAAAAATATCTTGACTTCTAAATAAAAATGAAATCATATATGAACACACCACTCAAGTAGTGTACCTTACATGGTTATGGGTAGATTTATTAGCATATAATAATTTTCATTCATTCATTCTTCATAAACACTCTATAATCGTTTGTCTTATGGCTAAAAAATCTAGTTGATATCTAAGTATTTCCACCAGACGTGGAAAATTTAAAACTACAGTAGATAGCCTACGGGGGCGGGGAAGGTAAAATTTCCCCTCAACACAAAACTTTTCATCCAAAATATAAAAATGGGAAACAAGAAAATATGGAAATGAAAAAAATAAATGTCTTCCCCAAAAACACTCGAGCTAAATCCGCAGCTGGTCTAGAGACTAGTCTATAGTCTAGTCTATAGTCTAGTCTATAGTCTAGTCTATAGTCTAGTCTATAGTCTAGTCTATAGTCTAGTCTATAGTCTAGTCTATAGTCTAGTCTATAGTCTAGTCTATAGTCTAGTCTATAGTCTAGTCTATAGTCTAGTCTATAGTCTAGTCTATAGTCTAGTCTATAGTCTAGTCTATAGTCTAGTCTATAGTCTAGTCTATAGTCTAGTCTATAGTCTAGTCTATAGACTATAGTAGAAGTTATAATTCTTTCGAAATTTTAATTTTCCATACCTGATCTTCATGTTCTTTTGCTATTAGTTGGTAATGAGAACCATGTACGTGAATGACACACTGTAGCATTAGCAGCATAATGTGTGTACGAATATTTTTAACTATTCTTTTAAACATTCATACATTTTAGTCGGTCTGTCCGCTTGTCTGTCTTTTCAAAAATATATAAATATAAGACCCGGTCACGAGCTGCTGCTGTTTTTATTAGACTTTAAGCAAAAAAGTTGAAAAAACAGCAACAATTTTATTTTTATATGTTAAAAAATTTTTTCAACCCATATTTGTTAAATTTTAACTTACACATTAGTCGTCAAATTGTTAAGAATTTTTAAGAACAATGCGAACGATTTTTGAATATTTAATTAAATTGCCACAAAATTTATAATTGTACAAAATGAAATTGAACCCAAACGAGTTCTTAGAGACTTTCTTGTGCAAATTTTACTTAATTTTTTTCTTTAAGTGTATTATTGGTATTTTAAATGAAACCGGTAATCAAAATGTGCGTTTAGCATTATAATTTTATATATATTTTTTTTCATATTGAGTTTAATATTTTTTTGAAAGTTCTTAAATTTGTTGTTGTATATGCGAGTAAAATATTAAAAAAACAAATTAAATGAGATTTTATGTTAATGTTATGAAAATTTATTTATTTTAAAATAGTACAAAATTTTTGTAAAATTCTTGTAACATATAAAGAACAGAGCTTTAATTTAATTTAAACCGAAAGAGAAAAGAATACTAAGCGATTTCCTAACTATTAATCTGTTTAAGAACTTGGCTTGGTTATGTCTAATAAACAAAGGTTTAAAATTTTTTGCACTTTTAACTATTTTAATTTTTAAAATAATGTTAATTAAATCGAAAGCAAACAAAATACAAATTAACTTAAAAATATCTGTCTTTAAGACTTAAAAGTCAAGGTTTCCTACAATTTAATTGATATTGAAACAAATTTGAAATTGAATTTTTTATAAGTAAATAAATAAAACTAAATTGCATTAATAAATCTAAAATTTAAAACCAAAAAATCAAGGTCCCCAAACTTTTACAAAATACATTTATATATGTATGTGAAAAAAACCAAAAACTTGAAATTTTCTTTAATTAATTACAATATTAAAAATAAACAAAACAATATAACGAATAAAATAATATTGAAGAAAAATTTCCCATAATAAATTAATCTTAAAAGTTAAGCAGGTATTTTCCTTTAGTATAACCTCCAAATCTTATTTTAACTTTAATATAAATAATAACTTGGTACTTAGTTAGTTTTTTTTTTATTAAATTATTAATTATGTAGTTTAAACCTGGGGGGTTAAAGCTTGTCATAAAAAGTCGCAAAAACACAACAACACAAAATGTATAAATAATAAAAAAAACTCTTAGTAAAATATAAGAAAATAAAAAACTGGCAAAAAAAAAACACAGAAATTTAAAACTTTTATAGTTAAATTTATAAAGAGATACTAGTGTGTATCCCACAATTGTATGTACGACAAACATTAAAATTTTAGTTATTGTTGTAGTTAGATTTGTTGTTATTGTTGTTTTTATTGCTATTGTTGGTAGTGCATATTTTATATTTTTAACTTGAATGTCGTGAGTCAAAAATCTAGGGCGAACTATTGAGTAACTCAACAACAAACTACATTACCACCAACAACAACAACAGCAACCTCAAAAAAGGAAAACTTAACAAAACCAAATACACACACACATTTTTCAAAAAAATAGATCTAAAAAATATAAATGACAAATACAACAAACTAGCAAAACAAATTACATTTCATGTGAGCAAAAAAACAATTATCAAAACATCAAAATCATCAAATAATTTATCCTCTAAACAGGAACTAAAACTACCAAAAAAAAAAAGAAAACAAAATCATTGGCATCATTGGTTTTGAATAATAAAAAACTAATAGTTTCGTGTGAATGAATAAATAATCGCAGTGATAATGATCATCAAAAATCATTAAATAATACAAAAACAAAACAATAATGTAGTCAAATGAATAACAAAAAACAATAAAAATAAATGATTGTATGATGTGTACTGTTAAATTGTTTTGAAAATAAAAAGAGTACAATCATATTTACAGAGAGAGAAAAAACGCTTTAAAACAGGAAAAAAAGAAAATTATGTTCTAGAGAAGTCATAGGCAAAGTGTAAATGAGCTTTTTAATTGGTTTGTTTTCTTAATATTATATGTACAAACAGAGAAAAATTTACTTCAATTACTTAAAGCAGAAATAGGCAAAGAGCTTTCTATATGTTCTCTGGCTGTCGAACATACAAAAGCTTACACAACTATGATTAATAAAAGCTACTTGAGAGCTCTTTTGACACTCTCTGCCGACAAGTTTATGTTCTACTCTATGGAATAGAGTCTATTTTAAGGACTAGCCTATTGACTAACCTATTGTCTAGATTAGTTTGTTTGTACTAGTCTATAGATTAGTCTAGTGAATATTCTATGGCCTAGTTTCAGACAGATCTATGAACTAGTTTGTGAATGTTTCTCTTGTTTATTCACTAGACTATAGATTAATGTGTTTCATATTATATGAAATAGTCTATAATCTATTTACAAGTCTTCTAGAATGTGGACCAGTGGACAAATTGATCTGTGGACTAGTCTGTTAATTGGTCTATGGACTATTTTATTGACTATTGTTTATTATATGGACTTATCTATGGATTGGTTTGTTAATTGGACTGAATCTAAGAACTAGCACATTGACTGGACTATGGATTAGTCTGTTGTCTATTCACTAGTCTTCTGACTATTCTTTTAATTGGTCTATGGGCTAGTTTATTGTCGAATATATAAGGACTAGTTTATTGACTATTGGCAATTGAACTAGTCTATGGACTTGTTTGTTAACTGCCTTATGGGCTAACCAATGGATAATTCTATCTAAGCACTTGTGTATTGACTGGTCTATGGACAAGTCCATTGGATAGTCTAATGCGTAAAGCTTTTTTGTTGTGTAGTCTACAGACTAGATTATAGTTTGTTATCTAGTCTAAGGGATAGTCAATTGATTGGTCTATGGACAGTCTATTTTCTCGTCTATGAACTAGTCCATAAACTAATTTGTTATCTATTTAAAGAACTTGTCCATTGGATATCTAAGGTCTAGTATATTGTTATAAACTATAGATAGACTTGTCTATTGACTATTAACTAGTCAATGAACTAATCGCTTGTCTGGCTATCTAAGATCTAGTACATTGACTAGTCTGTTGTAAACTATAACAACTGATCTATAGACTAGTCTATTGACTAAAGATATTTATATTGTATAGTCTACAGACTAGCTTATAGAGTAGTCTGTTATTAAGTCAAAGGAAATATTATTAATATTATATTGACTAGTCTGTTGTCAAGTATAAGAAATGATCTATGGACTAGTCCATTTGTTAGTCAATTGACTAAAGACTTTTCTGTTGTGTAATCTACAGACTAGCTTATGGAGTAGTGTGTTATATAGTCTAAGGAATAGTCTATTGATTGGTCTATGAAGTAGTCTATTGTCTTGTCTATTGACTAGTCTATTCTATTGTCTCTTGGCTATCTAAGAACTAGTACATTGACTAGTTTGTGGTCATGTATAAGAAATGATCTAAGGACTAGTCCATTGGTTAGTCTATTGTCTGTCTATTTTGAAAACTAGTCCATTGTTTAGTGTACAGACTAGCTAATGGAGTAGCCAGTAAGAAAATCTAAGGTTTAGTCTATTGTCTTGTCTATGGACTCGTATGTTGTTTATCTATTAAATGCTGTATTTTATAGTATATGAAATGTTTTTAAACAAAAATCAAAGTGATATGACTGACAAATAATTCTAAACTTTTAAACCGATATCATACTTTCTATTAGTAATACATTTTTCTCTCACTGTATTAAACAGCACAATTACAAGGAAACTGAAAATAGAAAAATTGAATGCAAAACTAAAACAAGTATTAAAAATAATAACAAATAAAAAATAGCAAAATTTGAAAAAACTCTCAACTATAATATTGTAGTATGAAGTCATCTTCCGTTAAAATTTGCATTATTTAAACAAAGTGAAAAACTTGCAAAACAAATAGCAATAATGATTTAATACAATACTAAATAAAAAGAGCAAAAACTAAACTAAATTAAAACAAACAAAAACAAAAACTAATTAATGCATTTTAAAAGAAAGAAAAAGAAAAAAACTAAATCAACAATAGAATAATGAGAAAATTACACTATTCAAAATGGCTAGACAATATTAAATGTATAAAAAGTAAATAAAATATACGAAAACCTTTAAACATTTTTCCAAAGTCAAGAAGAAAAAAAAGCACATACATAAAAATCTAAAACTATTCTTGAACACGATCAGCCTCCTTTTTTCACATAAAAAAGTTGTCACACAAATAAATGAATGAACTATTTCAAATGATCGAATGGTGGTGATTTTACTATTGCCGCCATATTCTACAAATGGCTGTGATGGAAGATCAAATGAAAGCAGCAGTCCTGCCACATCGACAACATCAACCGGCGAAACTGCCATACACAATATTGACTATAATCTACAACAACAACAAGTTTCTAATAGTAAATCGTTGGAAGATTATAACAATAATAATCAACAAATTGCTTCATCGTATTATTATACTGCCCCACCACCAGAACCACCACCGCCACTATTATCAGCAACAGCAACAACTGCAGAATATTATCCTTATAGAGAAAACGTTACTCCTCAGCATTATAATGCTGCTACTGCTTTATCAGAAAATACTACTAGTCATTATAAATATTCAACAGTTTCACCACCCCCGCCTACTTTACCGAAAAGTAAACCACCCACTTATGTTGCAGCTAGAAATCAACAAGAAGAATTTCTATTCTACAATCAAAATGTCAACACTGATCCTCGTAGTGACAGTATCAAAATATGTGCAAATATTGTACCAAAACCACCTCGCTGCCGAGCACAGTCACATCCGACTTTGGCCACAATACCAGAGCATTCTATACAGCAACAACAACAACCGATGCTCGCAAAGAAACAGCCACCACCGACCGCAGTATCCACAAATACACCTACATCCTCAACTCCAAATGTATTTCACAAAGCCCCTAGCAGCAATAACAACAATAAAAACTATTTACCACTCTCCAACTCTTCCAAATCTAAAACATTTACGAATTCTAATTATACTACTAACACCACTAATTATGTCCGCCACGTAACCCGTGTTAATTTCTATGATATCGATACTTCCCAGGTCGAATACGAATCGAAGGATTATGATGGCGATGATAACGATAATTTAACTCTAGATGATGATAATAATACGGAAGCTTTAACCAAAGAAGGTAAGTTGAGAAATTTTATTTACTTTTTACATTTTATTAAAAATTTTGATTTAGAAAGATTATTTGTAAAGTACTTTTTTATTAAAAAGTACAATAAAAATCCCTGTTATGTATATTATTTGTGTCTTACATAGTATGTATGGCGAAGTGTAATAAACAGAATTATTTCGCTAATTAAAAAGGTTGAGTTGAACAGTTTGTTTTTAGATTTAAATTAGCACTTGCAAGTTAAAAATTGTGTAATTCTTTAAATAGCTGCTAAATGTTGGATTGAGGCTAGCGTAGGTAATTTGAAAAATAGTTAAAAAAGTAAAAAAAGTCGATATCGTATTACTTAAATAAAGTTTATTTCTTAAATCTTTTAATTTTACTCATTCTCTCTCTTTCTCTCTTGTCAGTTTTAATTATACTAAAGTTTACTGCTTAAGTCTTCTGTTTTGCCAAGCAAATGGAAAGTTCGTTTCTTAAGTCTTTGATGTTTCTCATTCATTTTCCAAGTAAAACAAGTATGTTTCTTAAGTCTTCCCAATGAAATTTGTCAACAAAGTCTGTTTCTAAAGTCTTTTGATTTTAAAACATTCAAAGAGAAAATAATAATGTAATGGAGTCAAAATTAAACATTTTGTAATAAATTCACAATTTTGGACTAAATTTGATTTTAGATTTACATAATATATTTAGTACTAAGTATTTTTTTTAATTTGAATTTGTACTAAAATTTTAAATTGTACTACAATTTTAATATTGTACTAAATTTATATTTTGTACTAAAATTTGAATTCTGTACTAAAATTTCAATTTTATTTTGACACATCAATTTTGTACTAAAATATTACTTTTTTACACTAAAATTTCTATTTTTGTACTAAAACTCCAATATTGTACTAAAATGTCTATTTTGTATTAATATCTTAAATTTGTACAAAAACTTGTAATTTTGTACTAAAATTTCAAAATTGCTATTTTGTACTAAAATTTTAATGTTTTTTATATAATTTCAATTTTGTTCTAAAATTCAACTTTTTTACAAAATTTAATTTAGTACTAAAAATTTAGTTTTGAACTTTGAACTAACATTTAGTTCTGAAATTTTTTACTTCACTTTTAATTTTTTTATTACAACTTTGATTCTGTACTAAAAATTTTAATTGAATTTAGTACACGTAAGCGTAAAATTTAGTTCTTAAAGTAGAATTTAGTTCTAAAATATAAAAATTGTACCAAATTTTATATTTTGTTTAAATTTAAATTTTGTACTTAAAATTTTAAAATATTTATTTTGTACTAAAATTTAATTTTTTTTTATTAAATTTAAATTTTTTTCTAAAATTCAACTTTTTTACAAAATTAAATTTAGTACTTAAAAATTTGGTTTCGAATTTTGAACTAACATTTAGTTCTGAATTTTATTTCTTCACTTTTAATTTTGTATTAAAATTTTGATTCTGTACTAAAAATTTGAATTGAATTAAGTACTAAAACTTCTGTAAAGTCTTGTATTAAGCTTGCAATTTAAATCTCTTTTTAAAAATTTTGTTTTAGAATTTAATTCTTCAATTGATTGTTATATTAATTAAAATTGTAATTTTGATTTAAATTACCATTTCGTACTAAAATTTAAATGTAAGTAAAATTTTAATTTTATTAGAAAATTTCAAAATTCAAAAAAAAAATCAAATTTTATTACATAATTAAAAATTCGTTAAGGAAATTTTCATTGAAAATATTTTAATTAAAATCAAATTGTGTTAAAAAAGCTCTCATTTTCCATATGCAAATAAACATAAAGATAATCAACAAATATCTATGTATATTAACATGAATCTATTTAAACTAATGTTGGCACCCCTTGAGCTGTATGTCATGTTAACTGTGAGCCCCCAGTGTCAATATGTTTATTTATGACAGGTGTTTTTTTTTGTCTATAATTTTTTTTGTACACTACTTTATGTACGATCTTTTTTTATTAAAAGTGACCATGAATTCAAATTCAACAATAAATTTTCTAAGAAAATAACAATAACAATTGTTTGCTGAATTCATATTTCTTGGTGTAACACTAACAGACAGACCAACAAACATGAATATGTTTTTTTATGGCGCTTACAGCATAATATTTAATGACAGTGTTGGTCACTTTTTAACCCAAAGTTAAAGAACTAGTTTAGTTTTAATATTTTAATTAAACAGCAATTGCGATGTTAGAATTTAATTTGGTATGTTGCGAATGAATTGTTATTGAGTGTCATTTTCGAGTGTCAATTTGTTATGACAAGTGTTTTTATATTTAATTAGCTAGTGCATAAGTACATTTTCTGACCATCGGTTAAAATTGTAAAGGTTTAATTGAGACAATTAAAATGTTATAGAATGAATAGCAAAACAAACATGTTGCCGTCAATTAACTAAATAAGTATGTAAATAAATACTTTAAATTATTTACTTTGAAGCTTTGCTTTAATTCGTTTGTTTAGATTTTGAAATGCTCTTAAGAGTTATGATTTTATTACAAATATAAGTTAATATTTCTTATTTCTCATTTAACAATTTCTTTCCATAATTTTTTCCTTCCGCATTCAATATAAATTTATAAAATAAATCTTTTGCACAAAATGCATATTTTCATTGAGTTGTATGCAATAAAAGTTGCACACAAATTATGATTAAATCAAATCAGTCTCTCAGAAAAAAAATTAATTCAAATTAATTATTTGAATTTACATCAAAAATAATATTACAACGACTACAAGTATTAAAAACATTTTCAATTCATTTAACATTTAATTTAAATTGTTTAAGTTTTATTATTGGATTTTTTTCCTTTTCTATTCTCTGGCATTATAAAATGTAATTGATATTGTATTAAGTAGCAGCAAGAGTAGCAGCAGCAGCAGAGGACGGCGGTGTTGGTTGCAGTTGCTGCATTTAAAACTTAAAGAAACTATTAGATAATTGATGTTTATGCCACGGAATGTAGTTTTTATTGAACAAAATTGATACCTCTTCAAATATACAGAAGAAACTAAACGAAACGAAACAAAACAAAACAAAACAAACATAAAATGTACTTTAACTCATTTAAGTATGAGTCTGAAAACTTTGCGCATTCATGCACATGTTTTAAATTTTTCAAATATTTTTCTTTACTTCTCTATAAAAATACGTATGTATGTATGTTTGTATGTACGTAAGTAGGTGCACACGGGGTATTAGATTTGTACCCTCACATATTTGCCGTCCGTTGAAACAATGTAATGGTTTGTTGTTGTTATTGTTATTATTTTTCTATTTTACCGATTTGCTTGAGCGCATTTTCTTCTATTACATAATAATGGACGAATAGTCAAGAGTCTATAGCAACAACCTGATAAATCTTAAAATTATACACTGAAAGAAATATTTTCATTGAATAAAAAAAAACTAGTCTATAGTCTAATATAGTACAGTGTATAGTCTATAGTCTAGTCTATAGTCTAGTCTATAGTCTAGTCTATAGTCTAGTCTATAGTCTAGTCTATAGTCTAGTCTATAGTCTAGTCTATAGTCTAGTCTATAGTCTAGTCTATAGTCTAGTCTATAGTCTAGTCTATAGTCTAGTCTATGGTCTACTCTATAGTCTAGTCTATAGTCCAGGCTATAGTCTAGTCTATAGTCTATTCTATAGTCTAGCCTATAATCTATTCTGTAGTCTAGTCTAAAATCTAGTAGTCTAGTTCATTGGATAGTCTGTAGTCCATAGTCTAGTCTATATAAATACGACTTACACACTCTTTATTTGTCGTACGGATGGAATGTAATTTTATTTTTTCATTAGACTTTACTTATGTAAAGTGAGATCGTGTGAAGTGCAATTCAGTACTAAAATTTCCCTTTTGTATAAAAGCGTTTTTGAAATATGTATTGCTTTGTAAAACCTAAAAAGTTAACAGTTTTTCCATTCCCACTTTTTATAAAGTGTGTATAAATAATCTTGCAACATTTTTAACTTATTTAGCTACACATTTATCCAAAACCCTTTTCATTTCTTGCTTTATATGAAATACAAAAACAATTTGTCTTTGTAACGGTTTCGTTTGTTTGCAAAATTCTGGACACCCTTTTATTGCTTTTAAAATTTCGCAAAATATTTATTTAAATGCAACATTTTATAATTTTGAAAATAGTTTTTGTTGCTGTTTTTTTTTTTTTTTTGGTCGGTTGTACTATTATTGCATTTTAGTTAATTGTCTAGTATTTCATAAAAAGTACCGTAATGTGCAATTGGAATTGCTGGACCATTAAAGGTCGCTTGTTTTAGTTGTTGTTGATATCAACCAAATAGGAAACAGCAACGAAATATTTCCATGTAACTCACAGTTTCTGTCCGTCCGTCCCTACGACTGTCAGTGTGTTTTGCGATTTACACTGATAAATATTGTATTTGTTCACAGTTTTTTTTTTCTAAATGGTTTTTAAAACTGTAAAATTTTCGTATTCAAATACAACACAATAAAGAGTTAGAAATAATATGAAAAGTTTAAAATAAAAATAGAAAAACTTTACACGTTGTTGCTGAAGTTGTTGATTAAAGTTGGGTTGGCGCCATCTATCAACAAGTTAAGTTTAAGTTTAGGGCAGCAGACATATGAATCTGGTTAATTTTTTTTATAACAAAACCAAGTTGCGCAATTTATAAAAAACAATTGATAATTGAAATGCTTTTTATTAAAACATTAATAAGAACATAAATCTAGTCTAGTGCATAAACATGTTTCAATTAAAATTGTTTGTTTTTAATTAAAGGATTTAGAAAAAGAACTTTATTAGCATTTTTGTTGTGTCTTTCTAACCGCAATTTGACATTAAATGTCACTTTAACATTTGTTTGAGTAGAATTTATTTCTTATAAAAATTCATACAGCGCTTTTTGTTATTTTTTTCTATATTTAAATATATAGAAATAATTAATTTTCTTTTTATTGTTTTGTATTCGATTATAATTTATTTTTTTATATCTTACACGTCACTTTTAAATAGTACACAAATAGCAAATATAATAGTAAAAAAAAAAACATAAAAGAAATATTAATATGATGTCATATGTTTGTAACTAAAGAAAAAAGTACGAGTACTACATAAATGGTCTTCTTATTCATGCTTTTGGTTTTTAGCACACCCTTTTTGCCTGTTTACTTTTTTATTTATTGTTAATATCATTGATTTTCAATGTCTGGGGTGATCAAAATGGTTTATGCTGAGGTGCCTTGTAGAATATATAATTTTGGATCTAGCTCAATTCTAGTTCAGTTCTAGTTCAGTTCTAGTTCAGTTCTAGTTCAGCTCTAGTTCAGTTCTAGTTCAGTTCTAGTTCAGTTCTAGTTCAGTTCTAGTTCAGTTCTAGTTCAGTTCTAGTTCAGTTCTAGTTCAGTTCTAGTTCAGTTCTAGTTCAGTTCTAGTTCAGTTCTAGTTCAGTTCTAGTTCAGTTCTAGTTCAATTCAAGTTCAGTTCTAGTTCAGTTCTAGTTCAGTTCTAGTTCAGTTCTAGTTCAGTTCTAGTTCAGTTCTAGTTCAGTTCTAGTTCAGTTCTCGTTCAGTTCTAGTTCAGTTCTAGTTCAGTTCTAGTTCAGTTCTAGTTCTAGTTCAGTTCTAGTTCAGTTCTAGTTCAGTTCTAGTTCAGTTCTAGTTCAGTTCTAGTTCAGTTCTAGTTCAGTTCTAGATTTTTGTGTCCAATTCCTTTGTCTAAGTTTTCCTTTGCAATATTATAGAATAATATAGATACAATCTTCTTTTTCTTTATTCATATGGCCAAGAAATAAATTAGTTTTTACAATTCCAACTCTCTACTTCCAAACAAAAAAAATTAAATTAAAAATTAAATATAATTTCATTCAAAACGATTTAATTGATTAATTGCCATGAATTTAAATGAAGCATGAAAATAATTAATTAAAATTGTTCAAGTTATGTTAATTGCAATTTAAGACTATTAATTCACCACTGTTATCTTGAAACAAACTGTTAACATAAAGTTAAAACAAAGCTCACTCAAGCATACGTTTTATGTTATACTAATTCATTCAAACGTGGTCAAAACTTTTAAGCCCTAATTGACACTCAATACAATTTATAGTCAATTGAAATGAATAAATATATTTAGTATACTTTTAGGCCTTTTAGAAAAACACTAACTCATTGCACTCTTTGCTAATTATTTCAATTTTATTCTTTTTTGTGATTTTGCAGAAGAATGGATAACAAAACGAAAAACCGAATTAACAACAACACGTCAAATCGAAACTCATGTCAAACGTCAAGTGGTTTTCGAAGATGGCAAAGTAATTGAAGACAGTGGACCCATTGTATCAACCAATACCACAGAGGATACGGATAAACAAGAAACTGAAACAACAGAGGTAAGTGCAAGTGTGTGTGAGTGTGTGTTAGAGTGTAGACAAAATTGAGCAACTTTTTAATGTACAATTTACCAACACAAAACAACAAACTATAAAATTTGCATAATCAATACAATTTTATGTGTGTGTGTTTTTTTCTTTCTATTTTGCTGTCTAAACTTGTGGCAGAAACGAGATTTAGGTTTACCAGTTGCCTTAAATCCAAACGATATCAACAAACACAAAGGTGCTTTGCAATATGGCAAAGATACAGCAGCAAGAGCAGCCGAAGACGGAGGTGGCGGTGAATTGGCAGAATTGGAAAATGCTGGGGGCACATTAGTCAAGAGCATTGTACCTAGACCGGCTGATGGTCTAGTGAGAGAGATCAATGAGAAACGGGTAGTGACGCATGAAGAAATAAAAGATTATATTGAAACGGAAGATGTCAAACATATGGGCGATTTTTCCGATGAGGTAAGTTCTTGTTCAATTAAGCAGCAGTTGCATATGTTATATATAGAGAGGTTTTGTGTAGTGGCTCTGTGCAACATTACAAAATAGAAATGAAATAATAAATGAAAAGAAAAAAAAAAACAACAACTCAAAAACAAGTTAGTAAACAAATTATAATAATAAAATGAAAATCTTGTTGAAAAATAAAAAGAAAAAAAGGAAAACAAGAGAAGAAACGTACGCATTGCTAACATCTTCTTAAATCATCTTAATAATGAGCTAAACCAGTAAACAGTGGGTTTAGAAAGAAAAAAACACTTTGTTTGTTTTATAAAAAAAGCTTTATTTCAAAAATGTTCCCATTATAATTAGTTTACAAAAAGACACAAATAAAAGCTCCGAAAATGTAACCATAACAGCTTTTAAAAATTTCAGAAATATTTATTGAAGAATGGTTTTGAAATTTTATTCTTAAGCTTTATCGCCAGAAAATATTTTTGACAAACAACTTTTTAAAAAAGTAAATATGTATATCATAAAAAGCTTAAAGAAAGTTCTTTTTAAAGCTCTTCTTATAACCTTGTAGTTTTTAAATAAACGTAAATAAAGACATTTCTTTAAACTGAACTCTTTTCTTAAAAAAAAAACGAGTTCGAGAAAAGGCACTCTGTTACTAGAAAAACCTTTTGATAGGAAGATTGTATCAATTAGTATTTGATTAGAAATTCTAATCATTAAATATTAGTCATTTTTGATGAAAGCTTTAGAAAGAAATTTTTTACTGATCACCCAGCTTTGTAATACAATTCTTTTTCATTTTCTTTATAATTATAAACTTTATGGAAAAGGTTTTAGAAGAAATACAAGAGCTCTGATTATATAAATAAGCTTTTGACCTGAAAGCTTACACAAAACTGAAAAAATATTTTAATATAATTATGCTTTACAAACACATTTTTTAACAAAACACTATTAAAAACAATGTTTCATAATTATCTCTGAAAAATAAAGAAAGCTTCTTTCAAAAAAGTTATATTCTTAAAGCTTTTTTAAAGAAACCTCTATTAAAAACAATGTTTCACGATGCTTCTTTTTACAAAGTTATTTCCTTAAAGTGTTCTGCCTTAAAATGCTCTTTAAAAGTAAATTTGCTTACAAGAAGCTTATACACTAAAAGCTTATTTCAATGAAGAATTTTTAGAAGCTTTTCGAAAAGTATTTCGGTTAAGCATTTAGAATTAAAAACAACTTATTATAAACTTTTTTTAATTACTATTTTGTTTAAAAACTGCACGCCAAAAAGCTTGTCACAAAAGTTGTTTTATAAAAAACCCTTAACTTCAAAAAACATGTTCATGCAAGAAGCTTTTTTAAAAGAATCATTAAATAAAAAGCTTTTCACATTTAAACTAAAAAAGGACTTTGGATTTCGAAAAAAACAGAATTTTTATGAAACTTATGAAAACAATTTTAAAAAACTAAAAGCCAAAAAGCTTTTACAAAAAAAAAAACTATTTAAAAAAAGCTTTTCATATAAAAAATTCTTTATAATACTTGACACCAGAAAGCTTTTACAGAAAAACTTGTTTAAACAAATATAATAAAAAGCTTTTCATATAAAAACTTTTTCCATTTATGCTTTTAAGGATAAATGAAACTTTATATATAAGCTTTAATTGAAAACGCTTAATACGAAAAAGCTATGTTTAGAAGAAGTTTTTGTGCAGATTCTTTTAAGAGTATACAAAAAAGTTTCTTAAAACGAAACATTTATTAAAAAGCTTTTCACATATAAACCTAAAAAAAGGAATTTTGAACTTTGATATAATGAATAAGTTAATGCAACTTTGTATAAAAGCTTCTATGGTTTTATTTATAACAAATTAGATTTAAAACATTTTGAAGTGACTAACTTATGACTAAAATAGAGTGGGATTATAAAAATTCTCCCACTGTGCCATAATATACTTTTAATAGAAACTCTTTAAAAGTAAAATTTGTGTGTCTGTATATGAGTATTTCTTTTGAGAGTAGTTTATACGAAACTCTAAACAAGAAATAACAGAAAAAGAAGAAAACAACATAAACTTTAAAATAGCTACAGAATTATTAAAGTATCATTTTGTGGACAGCAACATAAAATTGTTGGTTTTACGCTCAGTCTGTGATTGGAGTACAAACCGTAAAGACGTCAAGGTTTTGCCACGAAAGACGTTACGTTACGGAGAACGCGTTTATTTTTTCAAAATTGTTTTCAAATAAATAATAATAAAAACAACAGTAATAAAAACACAAAAAAAGAGAAAAATCATAATAAATAGGAAAAGAAATAGAAACAATTAGTGTTTGTTTTAATTATAACAATAACATAAAATATTAAAGAAAAAATCCAACAACAACAACAAATAATAATAAAAAGTTATTAAAAATATTCAAAGAAAAGAAGATATACATAATTTCATATTTTTCCACAATAAAAGAAAAATCGTGCCTTAAATAAATTAAGAAAAAACAAAAGCCTAGATAAGAAAAAATAATAATAAATTATAAGAAAAATAAAATCGACATAAAAAAATATATATAAAGAAAAAGGTTAAATAAAACGGTTTGTAAATTATTTCTTATACTTGTACAATAATTTTGACCTTTTGTGAAAGAAGATATTAATGTTTTATAGGTTGGAGTGGTGTTGTTGATAATGATGATGTTGAGTGGATGTTAAAACAGAAAACAACAGCAACAACTATAACTGAAATTTAAGAAAAAAAAAAAAACAATATAAAAAGTAATGAACTGAAGTGCTGTGCTGTGCTGTGTGTTGTTGTATGTATATAAACAGGGATTGTTTAAAGTTGTATGTTTGTAAACTTAAAACAAAGTTCATTTTAAAACTGAAACAAACAAAAGACTTAAGAAGCAAACTTGTCTAGAAATGCCAACATTTTTGTACTAGAGAGTTTGCTAGATTGTGCATGTTTGTTTGTGTCTGAATCTTAAAACAAAAGACTTAAGTAACAAACCTTAAACCCAGACATGTAATCTTTAGTCGTCAATATTGTTGTTGCTGCTGCTGTTGTTGCTGCTTCTAAACTACTGCTGACTATTGTTGTTGTTGTTATTACATATTATCAAATCTACTTTTTTTGTTAAAGTTACCACCTACTTGCCTTTGAAAAATTACTTCAAACATGATTGTTTTAAAGCCCCTCTAAATTAAAAAAAAATCTTTCCGAAAAAAATCTGATTATAAAGGTTTAATCTCCTTCATACATTTAAATACCATGTTGTGGTTGTTTTTTTTTTTTATTAACAACACAAATTTTAACACTATTTAAACACTTTTTATAAGAAAAAAAAATCGATTTTAAAGGCCATTGGTATACATTTTTTTAACAACAAAATAATTTTAAAAATGTATAGAAAATAAAAACCAAATTCATTTGAAATCAAATAAATTTTTTAATGTATAACATTGTTTAGCATTGACAGCATTGTTGCCAAATAGCTAATAAATGTTAGCTGCAAAAAAAAAATGTTTATAAAAATAGCAACAAAATTTTGCTATTAATACAAATTTTGAACATTAATTTCGCTTTTAAATTTTTAAACGAAATATTTATTTAATATCTTTCTATTTTCCTTGTTTAGACAGACATTTAAAATATACAAAAAAAAACTCGTTTTTCTTCGGTTTAACATCATTAAATGTTTGCACTTTAATAATCTGAAATATCAATCGAAAATGTTTAGTAATGAAGACTAACTTGTTTTTTTTTTTTTTTTTTTGACTGACGTTTTATTCTAAATTTCCAAACTAATCCTCCTTTTTGAATCTACATATAAGACAACAGAAAATGCTTATTTAAAAAAATCAAATTTGCATCATTTTACAAAATGATCGTTAGCTTCAAGGTAAACACTTTTTCACAATTTCCACAGATAACTGTTTTAATCACTCTTCATCAAAAAAAGCTTTTAACGAGATCTTTAAAGAAACGTTTGCAGTTTTCTCTTGCAATTGAAACGTTTCCAATTTTAATAAAGTTTTATTTAGAGCAATGATTTCTTGAAGTATAAAAGCTTAAATCAAGCTTTACTATTACTTCTTTATTTTAATAAGCTTTTCAATAACAAATGTTCTATAGAACAAACTATTTAAAGTGTTCTTTATATAAATATGTAAAAAGATTTTAAAATTATTTAATGATTTATAAAAATAGTATTGTATAAAAAAGCTTTAAATAAGCTTTTCTTAAATTTGTTTTAATATGTTTTATAGAAAAGTTTCTAAAAAAATCTCTAATAAAAATCTACAAAAGTTTTAAGATGTCACCTTCAATAAAAAGTTTTGAAATAATATCAACAAGTGTAAAAGCTTTAAGCTTTACTATTACTTCTAATACATATCTTTCTTTCTATTTTACACTACTGAATAATTAAAGTAAAAATAAAGTTAAAAAAATTATTTTTTCTTATTTGTAGCTTTAATTAAAGAAATGTGTAATTTATATAAAAGCTTTCTACGAGCTTTCCTCTTACACAAGTTTTGTATAAAATTTCCAACCAGTTTTATAAAAAAAGTTAAATGTTTTCTTTTGCAATAGAATTTGTTACTTTTTAATCATAAAAGCGTTTTCGAGGAGTTCTTTATGTAAAAGTTTCAAAAAAAAGTTTTCTAAATTAAATCAAGTTCTCAATGAAATCTTCAAAAAAATACAGAAAATTTAAGATTTATTCTATAATAGAAAAAGTTTTATTAATGTATAGAAAGCTTTCAAAAAGGACATGCATTTTCGACGAGCTTAAAAGAAGTTTTAAAATTACTAAACAATATTAAGTTATTCATGGTTTTATTGAGGGTACGGTTTAAAGCGAGTATTTTAGGTAAAAGCTTTAAAAGAGCTTTCTTTTTCTAAGAAAAGTAAAAGCCTTTTCGACGAGTTTTTAATAAGTTTATCTGTCAATTCCTAAGCATTCAATAAAACTTTTCATTAGAATGGTTTCGACAAGTTTCTTAAAGAATGTTTAATGACTTTGTCAATTCCTATGTTTTTAATGAAACATTTCAATAGAAATTTTTCGACAAGTTCATATTAGACATTTTGACTTTAAAATAATACAAAGAAAATTTAAAAAAAGTTATTACACCAATATTTCAACATGCTTTTTTCCTGCACTTTCGATGTAAATTTTTCGACAAGTTTCTTATAAACTTTTTGACTTATAAATTGTAAAAAGCTTTAAAAGGTTATTCTATATGATAGTTATTAAAAAGCTTTTTATAAAATAATGTAGACGAGTTTTTTTTTGACGTTATAACAAGATCTATAAAGTAATTAAAAGAAAATTATTTTAACAGAAGCTTTTCGACGAGTTTTCATTTTGTTTATCTAACACTTTGAAAAAGATTTTAATGTAAAGTTTTCTATTAAATGATTATAGACTAAGTTTTCTAAATAATTTTTTGACGTTGTACGGAGATTTCTAAATTTTTTGACAGCAAAGCTTTTAAAGTAATTTTTACATAAAAAGTACTCTATAAAATTTATAGAGGAATAAAACTAATTAAAAAGTATAAATAGAATTGTACTTCATACAAAAACAATTTAATTACTTTTATATCAATTTCAGAAAAAAGTTTTGAGAAAATGTTTAGGTTCACGTCTCGGCTTAATTTTTAATAACAAATTTTAATAAATTTGGTTTTACAAAATATTCGCAAATTACAATTATGGTAAAAGATTGCTAAATATGAATATTGCAAATTAAACGTCAACATATGTCAATGTTAAGTTAACACCCATCTAAAACCAAAAAATTAAATTGGGGCATACGTGCTATGAATTTTAAAATAATAAACATGCGAACAAAATTCCCATGAAAATAGTTTAAAGATTAAATTAACATAAAAGTTCGTAAAAACTATAAGAAAGATTATGCAGAAAAGATATATTTGTTGTGACAATCGACCAGATTGTTAATGAACTTTAAAAAACTTTGTAATGCTTACAAAGACAACTACTATCCCCAGTACTTTATATTTTACTTAAGTTTGGCTACCCTAGAATAATACTGCAAGTACATACATACATATATGAATGTATCTACATACCTTAGTATTCATTATTATAATCTACTTGTATTTATCTGTATGCCAATGTACTTCAAAGTTAAGACATAATTGATCGATTCAAATTCATAGCAAATCACTCTTAATAAAATTGTACCAAGAAATTGCTTGTTGTAGTGTTAATAATAAAAGTGCGTTGTCGTTGTCGTAGTCATCGACATCGACATCTACCTCGACAACAGAAAAAACGGCATCATCACCATCGCCATCGTCATTATAATCGTGTTCTACCTACCGGTCCTTAGTGTGATTATGATAAAGAGAAGAAAAACCAAACAACAAAATTTCTAAATCATTTATTCTATTCCATGGATACCACCACAACCAGTAGTAATAGTTCATACTTAAAAGTACTCTTTCAGTACAAATACCTATACGGTATTTAAAGTTGGTGGCTGGCTGACTGTTGTGGCTTGTGAATGTCATTAAAAAAATTCAATAAAAAAGTAACAAAAACGAAACTTATACATACTAGTGTTATTGAGTAGATTTAAGTTTGGTTCGGAGTAGAGTGGATTGGAGTGTAGTTACTATTCGAAAAAAACCTGTTGTATGGATACAAAAAAAAAAAAAATCATATAACTAAGTTATTATAAAAAATAAAATATTTTATATAAATTGAAGAAATGGAAAATAAAAGGCTAACTGCATTTAGTTTTTTGTTGTTAGTAACGCTATTGGTATTCAAAAGCCTACTATTAACTGCGAAGCAGCTGTTCTAATAGAATGTACTCTTTCGAACTACATCTTACCGATAAATAAATCTTGGGACAGTTACCGATAATAAAACTTCGAACAGTTTATTAGTTGGTAAGAAGAAGCAGAGGGTTGTTTTGAATATATCCAACAAGTTGGTTTCAATATATCCAACAAGCTGGATCAATGGGATCAAAGGACTGAACCTGAACTAAAACTGAACTAGAACTGAACTAGAACTGAACTAGAACTGAACTAGAACTGAACTAGAACTGAACTAGAACTGAACTAGAACTGAACTAGAACTGAAC
>NC_060951.1:59678930-59681225 GCF_022045245.1 Lucilia cuprina | reverse complement strand
TAGTCTATAGTCTAGTCTATAGTCTAGTCTATAGTCTAGTCTATCGTCTAGTCTATAGTCTAGTCTATAGTCTAGTCTATAGTCTAGTCTATAGTCTAGTCTATAGTCGAGTCTATAGTCTAGACTATAGACTCTATAGTCTAGACTATATTCTATAGTCTAGTCTATAGTATATACAATATTTTAGTCTATAGTCTAGACAATAGTCTAGTCTATTCTATAGTATAGTCTATAGTTTAGTCTATAGTCTACTTAATAGTCTAGTCTACAGTCTAGTCTAGTGTATTATATGTTAGGAAAATTCGTTAGGGAAAATTTTTCTGGTTTTACCATATTTAAACTTGTCCTGTTAATAATATGTAATTGTATTATTTTAATTTAACATTTTCTCTTCTCTTAATTAATATTGAAAAGCTACTAGATTATAAATATTAAAGAGCACTAAATTTTAAAAAAAATCACTTAACTGACATTTACTAATTATTTTGCATACACAAACTAGTTTGTTTTTAAATATATTTTTAATAATGTTGGAATCTTGTTTAATTTTCAAATGAGGCGCATAGATAAATAACGATTTTACACGAATATTATTTTTTACATTTATTTTTCGTGTAGTATATTAAATGACTAATGACTTTCGGTATTAAATATCGATGGTGAAGAAAGTAAAAATTACATTTAACCATAAAAAGAAAAGATTACGTGGTATCCACTTGTTGGTCTCTAATTATAACAAAAAGTTAAATTTGAAAAAAAAAATAAATACCATAAAAGTAAAAATAAAATCACCAGTTACAGCAGCAGTAACTTATGAAGGCAAATAAAAATAAGAAAAAACATTAAAAAAAGCAATAATAAAATTGACAGTTAACGTGCCTTCACTAATGATATTTAAAAATAAATCAGAGACATTACTATTTTATAATTTTTAACTACTATTATTGTTATTATTATATAATTTTGTTAAAATGTGTTTGATTATGTTGTTTTACCATAAAGACACAAATCATTAGAGAAAACAAAAATAAAAAATTAATTTAAATAAACACCCATGCTTAATTAAAATATTGTTGTCAATTAAAATTGTTGTCAATTGTTTATATCGGTAAATATAAAAATATTAAATTTATTATTAGCAAATATTTTTATTATTACTCCTTTTTATATTTTTTTTTATGAAAATCTCTTTTAACTAAATTTTAATATTTTTACATATTTTCGGGTTAATGTACGTTTTTTTTTTAATTTTTTTCCCAATACTTGTTTGCCTTGGAACATGTTCAATATAAAATTGTCTGTTTGTCTTAAGTTTTAGCCTGTTTGTCTGTCTTATAGCCGTCATTGGATTTTTGTTGTAGTGTTTAAGGCTCTGCTGCTCTTTTGCTTTAATAGATATTTTTGGTATATACATAGCAGAGGGTATTTGTACTCTTATTTTATAGGTAGACAGTTGGACAGACGTTTGTTTGACTTTTTTGAATTTAAGTTGGAGTTAAATGAATTTTGTAAATATGTATTCTGCATGCAAGTCACAACTTCAGACAAAACACAGTGGGTAGTTTGAATTGAAAATAATAAGTATGTTTAAAATTAGAGTACAAATTTGTTATTTTAAATGCCTCGAAAAGCCCATTTTCCTTCCTCCACACAATGGTGGAATGGCAAGAAGGAAACTAATTTTAATTAAAGCTTAGTTCAGGCGGGGATCTTCGGGATGAAAAATGGAAAAACCGAAAATTTTCCGTAAAAAATATAAAAATGAGAAAAAAGAAATTAAGCAAAACAAAATTAGTTTAATTTTATCACGAATCAAAGTATTCACCCTTAAGAAGGCTTCTTAAAAGTCCTCACATTTAATAGCTCAAACTTTGCTATCAATAAATGTTTATAAAGCCTCTTTTCTTTACCACCTACAGACCCATAGTGTTGTCTTAAATAAATTCGTTTTGCTTGCATTTTTATTTGTTTTGCACTCTCTTTCTGCTACTACAACATTTTCTTCTTATTTTCATATCTGTTGCCCAACTACAGAAAGAATAAAAAAAAACTTTTCTCTAGTTTCTTTTGGCCACAACAAATGAGTATTTTTTGATTTCGATAATCGACTGGCTGAGTGGACTTTTGCTTGTTTTTTAGTTGGTTGATCAGAGATTATAAGGAATTAATTTTAGTTCTGTACTACTGCAGTTCTAGTTCAGTTCTATTTCAGTTCTAGTTTAGTTCTAGTTCAGTTCTAGTTCAGTTCTAGTTCAGTTCTAGTTCAGTTCTAGTTCAGTTCTAGTTCAGTTCTAG
>NC_060951.1:59646467-59678830 GCF_022045245.1 Lucilia cuprina | reverse complement strand
GACTATAGACTAGACTATATACTAGACTATAGACTAGACTATAGACTAGACTATAGACTAGACTATAGACTAGACTATAGACTAGACTATAGACTAGACTATAGACTGAACTGAACCACGAAAATGGGGTTTTCTACTATTTTCCCTCTCAAAGATATCACTTTTGACAAGAAAAAACATCAAATTGGCAACTGTGAAGCCTTATCTCTCTTATATCTTTGAAACTAAGTTTAATAATCAAATACCACTCAGTTTTAGATAATTTATATATTCACTAAGACCTCCTTAAATTTGAAACTTCTATAAAAAGTTTCTACCTTTAGGCAATACAACAAAAGTTTACAAAACTTAAAAGTGGTGTAATTTATGTACATATGTATTTGTATCATAAACTACAAACAATAGAGCAACAGATGACGATAATGATGTCTTTTGTATGAAATATTTTGTATGAATATTTAATAAAATGCAAAACTGTTACTACCAGATGTATTGATATACTAATATCAATATTATATGCAATTTAGCTCGTGTCTAATATTTTATAATTTCCAATAAATATAAATCATAGACCAAAAAAAAAACTCAACACTAGAAACTCCATTGTGGTTTTAAAACATAATTTTCGTAAAAAATCCATTGTTGAGTTGCAAATGATTTCTGAAAAGAGATTATAATTTCATTTATAGTCATTTAAGATGAATCATTTGAATACTTATTGATTTTGGTTGTTTTTAGTTTGGTATTAATCATTTTATTTAATTTATAGACAATATAGACAAAAACAACATTTGACAAAAAAAATTAAATATGAATTTATCAGACTTCACATATTTACATCATAGTGAATTATGAAAAAAATGCGGACTTATACGTCAGACATTAAGAGCATTTTTTCTTCTTTGTTCATTTTTAGACTCGATCGATTGTGTGTCAAATGAATTGAGTAAAATTATAAAAAACAAAAACTTTGAAATATGAGCAGCCTACCGAAGTAGTAGAATTTATTTTTGTAAGCAAAGCGGCTCCTCAAAAAGATCTGCTGAATAATGCAAGAAGTTGAAGATGGAAATGAAGATAAAAAATTTAATTCTTTGTTTTTGTTTGAAAGAAAAACGAACAACAAAAATTTAAATACAAGTAGCTGCTTGTAACGAGCAAACTATTAAGTTTTGTGATAGTTAATAGTTTAAGTTGCATTTTAATATTTTTTTTATATTATTTTATGTTTGATGTTGCTGTTGTTTGTTTATTATTTATTTTGCCTCTTTGAAAATTGTAACGCATTGTGGTTTTCGGTTGTTTTGCTCTAGATAACGCCCTTGCATTGCAAAGTGATTGGAGTTTGGCAGTTGTTGTTGTTATTGCAGTTTGACAGCACCAACACCACCGACACCAACATCTATACTAAATGGCTTACTCTGCCTCTGCAATTTAAGAAACTAATGCACAGTGTTTAGGAAGAAAAAGTAAACAATAATAAGCCTTTTTGGGACTAGTTACGTGACAGGTCCCTGGTTAGTTTTCCAACACCAACTAGACTATAGACTAGACTATAGACTAGACTATAGACAAGACTATAGACTAGACTATAGACTAGACTATAGACTAGACTATAGACTAGAATATAGACTAAACTATAGACTAGACTATAGACTAGACTATAGACTAGCATATAGACTAGACTATAGACTAGACTATAGACTAGAACCATTTCGATTCATTTGATTAAAGGGGAAACAATTTTATAAAATTTTTAAAGTAAACTAATCACTGTAAAATTGGCAACATTTGTATAAGAAGGTGGCAGGTAGTACTTTACTGCCATTACTTGTTTAAATAATGAATTGTTTATGAAAAAATAACGAATGTTTATGTAATATTATATACTTTATTTTTATTTTCAACACCTTCCAATTAAGTTAGTTTTTTTCACAAAGATTTTCAAAAGAATTTCATATGAGTGTGTTCATGTTATAACATTCCATTTTTTCTGTCTTTGTTTGCACAGGCCTTTGTAAAAGCTGTAACTAGTGGTGTAGAAAACGTCGAAGAAGTCTTACTATCGCCAGAATATCAAAAACAATTAGTGCCACGCGGACCACGTATAGTGGCCGATAAAACGAAGTCTTTTAAAACCATAGACTCGGAGAATGTGCAGAAGAGATCTTTGGCTCAGGACGATGGTAAAATAATAACTGAATCGAAAAAAACCACCGAGCACGAGGTTATAGTAGATGACGAACTGTCAGACAATAAGTCGATCGAAAGTACAGAACAGATTAAAACTTTAGTAAGTAAAGTTATGCAATTAGAAAAGAAAACTAATAAAATTTAACAAAAAATTTCTAAAAAAAAAACAGGAAGCTAATCAGAGATATTTTAAACAACGCGATGAACAACATGTGGATATTATTAAAGATGGCAAAGTGGTAGGCACTGAAATGAAATACGCTGCCGAGACCATGCACATGGAAAATGATGATATGCTGGAACGTCCAGGTGATTGGGATAGTTTATCAGATCGTATGAGAAAAATGCGCAAACCGCACAATAAATCTATAATGCAACACCCCAAAGGTAAGGGCAATTAAATAATTTATCCTCAACAATAATACAAATAATAATACTAAAATACTTTTTCTATTCTCCTTTAGGTGGTGTTTTAATGGATCGCAAGGATGCTCTTACCAAACGTCCTTTAGATTTCGACAAAGAAGAAGAAACTCGCAAAGGTGAAACTATTAAATGGCTAGAATCACATTTTGGCAGCGAATCGACTGCTTCCAATGATTCACGTGAGGAAGATGGAGCAGATGTCATTGAACCAACTAAGAAAACTTATTTTAATGTTACTATAAAATCTAATCAAAATCACACTTCTACCAATGCCCACTATGACGCCAACGACAAAAAGCCGTATGTCAAGCGTGGTGTACCCCTTGATAATCCACCTCCCGCAAATAATGGCGCAAAATATTATCAAGGTATTTCAAATTGGAATAGTCGCAATGAAACGGCTATAACGCCCACAACACCAGCTAATCATTTTGCTTCAAAAGCATTTCGTGATGATCTCCATGCTTCCATAGAACGTAATCAATTGAAAAAAACGAGTGCTGTGTATTCAAAAAAGGATAATTATATAGCAGAAAGTAAACCTTACATAAAACCCATATCCAGTGATAGTTATGTTAGTCGTGAAGACATTTTGCAACAGAAGAGACAAAGTCTTTCCTCACAATTTTTAGCAAGATCCAGACAAAATTCCCGCGATCATTTAGATGATTTGGATAAGCCTGGACCGGATTCTTTCGAGGATAGCCGCTATATAAGTGGCTCACGCACTGACCTGCACTATGGCATGAATATTAAAGATAAAGAGAAACGCAATTATACTAGAGCTGAAATAATAGATGACGTAGACTCGCCAGTATCACCGCGAAAGAATTCTTATGTAGAAGAGAGATCAAAATCATATGAACGCAGCTATATAGAAAATGCTCGCTATAATTCCTTGCGACGAGAATCACAGCAACATGATTCTCCCTCGCCGCATCGGGAAGTGAGTACTTTAGAAAGACCCACCGTGCCTCAACGTAGAAGAAATGGCGAGAAAAAGTTACGTCAACATACTGAGGTGTTAACAGAAATAAAAACTCCTCTACAGCAAGTGCCAATCGATGTGGCTGAACCGCCACCCGACTATTCACCACCACCCAGAAGTCGGTCTTCCTCACCTAGAGAAAATTACAATCATCACGGCTTAAGGACCAAACCTTATGCCCATTCTCAACAGCAAATGTATACACCTTCAGCACAAGTCGACCAACAGCCGAGGGAAGCTCAAACTTTGAACAGGAAACAAAACCAACGCACTAGATTTGCTCGCAATACACCATCACCACCTGTTGTCATCTCACAACATCAGACACTAAGACCCAGCATGTTAACACAAACCACGCAGACTACACCTTCAACCATTTCAACATCTACCGTGGCATCTCATCGCTCTAGTAAAGTAGGACAGGCTATAGGCAATTCGCTGAGAAAACTTGTTGGTAAATTGAGATCAGCCAGTGTGGAACGTAAATTACGCATGAAATCAAAATCCAAGTCTCGAGAACAATCTCCAGCTCCAGCCACCCATCAAGAACAACAACAACTTCGTACTTATCAGCAATACAATGTCATTGATAGCCATATAGGAGGAAATCATCATACCACCTCTCATGATGAGTCTGAAGAAGAATATAACAGTCAACAAAGAAGTCATTATCCACCGGGACAAGAAGCTACAAATAAGTCGAATGCTAGTGCAGATCGTAGAGCTCTTCTGCACTCAAGTTCTTCCCATCCAGTGGGTAATAATCGCGACAATGGTTATAGAGTAATGAGTCCTAAGCATCGCTACTATTTAGGTGAAGATCCTTACTCCAGTACTCTGTATGGTAAAGAGAATGTACATGAGACTATGAAAATGCGCAATGGAGCTGCAGCGCAGCCCTCAAACTACAACAATAGAGAATCTTCCACCTCTTCCCATACTCTAGGGCGTTATCAAAAGAGCAATCAACGTATGTCGGGCTCTACGCCTAATCTCAATCAGGCTTATCGCTCCACCCAAACATTGCCGCGTAAACTCAACGACCATCCATCAGTACATCATTATGAAACACAAACCGTTAATATAGCCCGTTCAAATGCTACTAGCAAGGTTCAAAGCAAATTACGGCAACAGCAACAAGCGCCCTCAGAACAACGTATATCCTATCAGCCGATTAGTCAAAACACTGGACCACTTAAGCCGGCCAGAACCTATGCCAAGTCACTCAATCGTAGTAAATCATTTAGTGTTCATGTCATGAACGGTAGCAATGATCCTAGTCCCATTTATATGGAAAAATTAACGAGCAACAACTACACAAATAACAATCTACACTCTAGCCAGGCGTATAAGTCAAACCCTCATCTCTACTCTAGTTCCAAGGAAAATACATTGCAACAAAGTGCCCTCAAAAGTCCATCTATTGTTAATCTAATAAGTCGTAGCCAAAAGGATTTAACAAAAATCGGAACAAATGACGACGACACTGATCATTATGCCGAAAGACAAATGTATACCAACAACAATCGTCATTCAATCACCAAACAACAGCAATATGACGAACGAAAAGTAATGCCAGCTTATAGATCTGGTTCGTATATAGAAGATGATTATAAATATCGACCATCTCCACATTATCAATTACAACAGAAACATTCATTAGAATCTCGCGGCTCTGTGGATATAAACAAGGATACTGCTAGTATTATAAGACACGAAGAATATGTTAGGCAAAAACGAAATCCACCATCTGGATCCACCATTATTAAAGTACGCAATATGGATTATAGAAAGTGAGATATTTTTCTAAAAGAAAATATTTCTGAAAGAATTTATAAATGAGAACTGAATAGTTTAAACTCGTAATGAACCTCCCACTGCAACACCAACCTGCTCAGTTTCCGATACGTGGGGCACACACACACACAAATAGAAACCGTATCGATTACTGAAAACCCTTGCTTTTGGCTTTAGTTTCATTTGACATGTTAGCAAATAAAAATCCAAAGCCATTTTAAACGAATTTTAACGACATACATATGTTCGGATTTTTAATATCCGTATCCTAATACTAATAACTACTATTTTTATAATAAAACATCATTTAAATAAAACGTTAATGGCTTCCATTCTTAATTTAATACAAAAAAATCTAAATTAAAATATTTAACCTTAATTAAAATTTAAACAAAAGAAGAAACATTTACTTTTTAGTTAAATTAAAAAAAAAACAAATTAATTATTGTATTAATATTAGTTAAGTAGTCTAAAATCATTTGTTTAAAAGAAATAATAATATAATAACAATTAATTATAATCTGCTGACATTAAAACATCAAAAAAATTGTATTAACCTATGTTAAGTATAATACCATTTATTGTGGTTGTCAAATGCAATAAAGTGCCAAAATTTAATAAATTTGAAAAATAATGATGTGTTTTCTCTTTTTTGTTAGTTAATTAGTTAGTTAGTTAGTTAGATAGATAGATAGATAGATAGATAGATAGATAGATAGATAGATAGATAGATAGATAGATAGATAAATAGATAAATAGATAGATAGATAGATAGATAGATAGATAGATAGATAGATAGATAGATAGATAGATAGATAGATAGATAGATAGATAGATAGATAGATAGATAGATATATAGTTAGTTAGATAGATAGTTAGATAGTTAGTTAGTTAGTTAGTTAGTTAGTTAGTTAATTAGCTAGTTAGTTGGTTGGTTAGATAGTTATTTTGTTATTTAGTTAATTAGTTTGTTAGTTAGTTAGTAAGTAAGATAGTTAGTTAGTTAGTTAGTTAATTAATTAGCTAGTTATTTTGTTAGTTAGTTAATTAATTAGCTATCTAGCTAGTTAGTTAATTAGTTAGCTAGTTTAAATATGTTCTTTTTAAAGAATTTTTGAGACAACAAAATAATTTTATAAACAAATACTGCCACAAATGAATCTACGAATTTCCCAAACATTTTTTTATGTGTAAAATGAAAAAAAAAACATCTGGCTACCTTACTATTTTAACACAATCATCTGGTATCACTAAACAATTTGACATTTCACTAAAAAGCCAAAATAATTTGCGTCGAATACATTTTTTGTTTATTATAAACATTTGTTGTAAAATTTATATAAATTAAAGCTTAAATTAAAAAAATTATGGTTGTTGAAAGTAAAACTACGCAAAATACCAGTGAAACAAACAAAGATGAACACATGAAAGAGTCTGAAGAATGCGACAACAAAAAAGAAGAAAAATGTGACAGCAACAATGCGTTCAATACTAAAGAAAATACAAATAGCAACAACAATGAAACGGCTGTCCCAAACAATACAGCCCCAGTGGAAAAAACAAATGTAAACACCACAGCCGGTCCTAATCAAGAAATGGAAATTAACATTGGAGATGTTTATATGATCAAAAGAACGGATGGTAATGTTCATGCGGCACAAATCATACAATCAAGAGAATGTGAACAGGGCACGAATCCTCAACAACAAGAATACTATGTTCACTATGTAGGATTAAATCGTCGTCTAGATGAATGGGTTTCGAGAGATCGTATAACAGACTGCACGGAAGCTGAAGGTGGGGGAGCTGCAGCAGCAGGTGGTCCAGATGTGGCAGACTCTGTGGGAGCCAAAACCATTAAACAATTGAGTAAAGAACAGATAGCATCATTGGAAAATCCCTCTGCCGTAGAGAATAGTGATCGCAAATTAACTAGAAATCAAAAAAGACGTCATGATGAAATAAATCATGTGCAAAAGACATATGCTGAAATGGATCCCACAACAGCAGCTTTAGAAAAAGAACATGAGGCCATTACCAAAGTAAAGTATATAGACAAACTACGCATTGGAAGATTCGAGATAGACACTTGGTATTTTAGCCCCTATCCGGATGAATATGGGAAAGTAGGCACATTATATGTGTGTGAATATTGTTTGAAATATATGCGTTTTCAAAAAACTTATCGTTACCATGCCTCTGAATGTACTCAAAGACAACCACCGGGCAATGAAATCTACCGTAAAGGTACTATATCCATATTTGAGATTGATGGCAAGGACCATAAGTTGTATTGCCAAATGTTATGTCTCATGGCAAAACTATTTCTTGATCACAAAACTTTATACTACGATGTGGAACCGTTTTATTTTTATGTTTTATGTGAAATTGACAAAAAGGGTGCACATATAGTGGGTTACTTTTCTAAAGAAAAGGAGTCGCCGGAAAATAATAATGTTGCTTGCATTTTAATTTTACCACCCTATCAACGTAAAGGTTATGGCAAACTTTTAATAGCTTTTAGCTACGAATTGTCAAGACGTGAGGGTGTTGTAGGCAGTCCCGAGAAACCTTTATCCGATTTAGGTCGCCTGTCTTACCGCAGCTATTGGGCCTACACTTTGCTGGAGTTAATGAAAGATTGCCGCACTACTACGCAAAGCATTAAGGAATTAAGTGAACTTAGCGGTATTACTCACGACGACATCATCTACACATTACAGTCTATGAAAATGGTTAAATACTGGAAGGGTCAACATGTTATTTGTGTAACACCGAAAACTATTATGGAACATTTACAATTGCCCCAATTTAAGAGACCAAAATTGACCGTTGATCCGGCCTACTTGAGATGGTGTCCGCCTAAGCGAGCACCCGGCGGAAAATTTAGCAAAAAAGCTTAAGTTTAGTGTTTAGTATGAGAATTTATTGTTTAAAATAAATGATATCCCATTAAAGAAAAATAATTGTAAGCTGTATTCTTTCTAAATCTATATAAATAATGTTTGTTCGTATTTGATGAACTCAGGAACTACGCACTTCTTAGGACCAAATTTCAAATATATGTTTCAGAGGTCGTAAGAAGTGTTTCTGTAAAATTTTAAATATACCCAACAGATGACGTCGAAGTTTCCCCATAACCCTTACCAAAATTAACGGCAAAAAGTTGTTCACCAAACAGTGATGCCAGTGTTGAAGCAAAACTTTTTTACACAGGGTAAAACACTTATTAATAAAAGTAAAAAAATAATAAGGCAACACTTAATAAAAACAAAAACAACAAATCAAGATTTTAACTTTTTCCTTTACCGGAGAAAAATTTTGTAAAAAAAAACTTAAAATCTTATTTAATTTAAGCATTCCATAAACATGGGACTTTTATCGGATCCCTCCTTGACACCACGCCATAAGTTTGGCAAAATACTCACCAAATATCATTCCAAATTGGGCTGGCTTCTATATTTGTTGAGTATTGTATGGTTTGGCTGTCTGGGTCATAAGGACTTTAATCATGGTACTTATCTGTCGGAAAATGCTTTATCACCTGGTAAGCAAATTAAAATATTTAATAAAACCATAAAATTTATAAAAAAAAACTTACACATGTACTTAGGTTTGGTCTATCCCGAAATTAAACAAGACTCCAGTCGTTGGGCTCAACAATTGGTGGACGAATTAAAGGCTGAACGTGAGACCCACAAGTCTACCACACCACATGCTTGGATCTCAGCTAAAATGAAGCAAATTGGTTTAGAAACTTATGTTCACAACTACACTCTGCGTTATCCCTTCGGAGGAGGCAAAGAGTTTCATGGCAAAAATGTTTATGGTATTTTGAGAGCCCCACGCACCAGCTCCACAGAGGGTTTAGTATTTTCTGCACCCTACAGACCGCCTTCATCATATCACACTGATATTGTGGCTAGTGTACCAATTTTATTGGCATTTGCAGATTTTGCAAGAAGTAACCAGTAATCTTGAGCATTTTTTGTAGTTTTTAATGTATTATGTTTGTTTTCTAGAGAAAAATTACTGGGCTAAGGATATTATTTTCCTAGTAACTGAACAGGAACAATTGGGCATGCATGCCTTTTTAGAAGCCTATTTTAATACTGAAATGGATGAGAATACAAAACAGAATACTTTTCTGAACTATGGAAACTTGCCGGCACGAGCCGGTTCACTGCAGGCCGCTTTGAATATAGAAGTACAGGATTTGGATATAGGTAATGAAATAGAAAACACACGTACATTTTTCAAACACAATTTCCTATTCTATTCCCTTTAGCTTTAATTCAATATTTATTAAATTTGAATTTTGTTTTGTTTTTTCCTTTAAAGATTACATTGATGTCAAGATTGAAGGCTTAAATGGTCAATTGCCCAATTTGGACATGTTCAATTTAGTACAACGCATTACCGCCCGTGAAGGCATAATTTCCGGCTATAAACAAACACCCATAAAGAAACGACGTTCCTCGCAATACACCTCGGTTGGGAGTAATATAAAAAACTTGCTCAGCATGCTGTTGAGTCAAACTACTGGAGTGCCAAATGGCAATCATGGTCTCTTTCATAGACATCGCATTGAATCTTTAACCCTGGAAGCAGTTAAAAGACCCAAAACAGGCAGCAATCGTTATAATAGTGGTCTGCCCTTATTAAAAACAATAGAGGGAATTTCACGAAGTCTTAACAATTTATTGGAACGTTTTCATCAAAGTTATTTCTTTTATATATTGGCACAAAATGATCGTTTTGTATCGATTGGTGATTACATGCCTTGTCTGGTATTGTTGGTAGTGCCTTTGTTTATCAAATCATTTCTCATGTGGCTTATAGCTGGTGGTCAGGTTAAGGATGGTGATAAAGAGGATACAGAGGAGCAAGTTACTTATATTACAGATAAAGAGCATAATGAAGTACAATTAGTTCCTGCCGTTATGTTTATTATTTATGCCTGCGCTATAGGTTATATGTGTCAACAATTACTAGCCCTAGAATTAGTGGTGAATGCGCTCTCCTCTTATGGTCTAACTACTTCCCAAAGTGTTACTGTTTCTATGCTTTTATGGGTAGTATTGGCTATTTGTTTGCCATTTATCTATCGTTTGTCGGTGACTGCCATGCATTGGTTGCATTTAGCATCTTTAGTGGGTCTAGGTACCGTTTTGGTGGTAGTGGGTCTTCTTAACTTTGCTTTGGCTTTTCTAATTGCCTTGGTTTGTGTACCATTGGCTGTGGGTATTAAACCCAATATGCAGAGGGGTTTTCGTAAATCATTTCTTACGTTTTATTGTGTTCTATTGAATCCTATAGTATTTATTTATGGTTTAGTTTTCATTTTAACCTTGTTCCAATTTCCTGAATTGAAAATGAAGGAAATTGCTTTGCGTGCTGTCAAAGCTAGTATGGATGCCATAACATTTTCTTTAACCGATAATTTGGTAAGTAAATTTTTTAAAAAATTGATTTTTTTTTATAAATTCTCTTGATTTATAGAAATATTTTTTAATCGACTTTAAAATTTCAAAATAAAAAAATTCTCTAAGAAATGTTTCTAAAAAGGTAATGGAATTAATTTGTGAATTTCTTTTTTAGATTTACAACAATTGGTTGTGCACAATTGTCACCTCAGTATTATTGCCTTTATGGTGCTGCTTTTGGACTTTGGTTTTAAACAAAACTAAGAGTGAATCTTTACTTAGCTCAACTAGCAAGAAAATGGACTAAATTATTAATTTTACAACAAGTCCTAAAACCATTTTTTTTTAATTAAAATCTAAAAAGAAATAAAACTAAACTACCAAAAAACTTTAATAAAAAATTCAATACAACTTTTATATATTTTTTATATAAATTTTTATTTTTTGTTTATTTATACTTAAATATTATGTTTTTATAATACAATAATATAATAATGGATATTTTTTACGAGTAAAAAAAGGAAGAGGAAATTTACATATATTTAAGTTTTATTCTTTAATTGTTAGTAGTTAATATTGATAATATAGTATAAAGGGTGCATATACAAAAAAAAAATTTCAAGTTTATATGCAAAAATATAATGACAATGAATTTTTGCTTATTCATTTGGTTTGTTTGTTTGTTTTGCCTTAAAATCAATTAATTAATTATTTATAGGTTGATTATTGTTATTGAGGTCTTACATTATATCTTTAAGTTTTATATAGACTTGGTGCAGAAAACAAAAATAATAAAACAAAGGAATTGTTTTTTATACTTAAACTTAAGATAGTAAAGGTTAAAAAAAATATAACTACTACGGTTTAACGTATGATACTTCAAAATATATGTTTATATTAATTTTTGCTCTTAAAACTAAAATTTCAAAAAAGAAACTATCAACGAAATGTTAAATATGGATTTGTATATGCTACTCGTAAATCTCGTATATATTTTAAAAATCAACGAGTAGTTTAAGAGTTTTCAACTTGTTACAATGATAGAAAATATAATAGTATTAAAAAAGTTTTACCAATTATTGTAAAAAAAATATAGTTAAGCAACAATCTACAACTATTTGCCATTATAAAATTATAAAAAATGTTTATGTTTATATATGCATTTGTTTACATTGCCAAATAGTGTGTATAACTGTTAGTCTAACTTTTGTATTTGCTTCAGTTTTTAATTGATTTCATTTAAAGGTACATTCTTTACATCCCCTCCTCCACCTCTAAATCTGCTGACTACTTTTGCTTTTCGAAATTCAATGATCTGGGCATTAAGGCGAGATTCTTAAGACAAGCATGTGCCTGTTGCACCATATACTGTTGATCTTTGGTTTGACCACAGGCCATTTTCTCCCATTTAGGATCTAAATATTGTTGTGAATTTCGCTGGCGTGCCACCACAGTGTCCAGCTGTGGTCTATTATTCTCCTTCTTAGCCTCTTCATCTCTGGCCTCATCATCATCGAGTAACAAATCATTTTCACTGCACAGTGTATCACGCATTATGCTAGATTCACCGGATATTAAAAATTTACTAGGGGTTTCTGTTTCAAATGGTTGAGATTTTCTATCCATTTTGCCATCGTTGTGTGAAGAGTGATTTGTGGGCATAATATTTTCACCCCAGGAAGTTATAAGAGATTTGCGTGCTTTCTTTGTGGGTGGAGGAAGTTGAGAGTTATTAACATTGTTACCACCATCTGAACCGGTTGTTGTCGTTACGGGTATGTTTTCCTTTTTGACTGTAACTTTATTTGATTGATTAGTGTCATTTAGTTGCTCGTCATGTATGATTTCGGCCAGATCCTCAACTAAACTGGAAGGACTTGGTGGAATGTAACGTTCACCACGACGTTTCTTACCCAAGGCAGCCAGTGCATTTTTGAATGGTGTTGGTGTACGAGGACCAATAAAGCCTGCAAAAGAAATGTTTTGAAATGTGAAAATTTTTTAAGACAAATTTCAATAAATTCTTTTATTATAAACAAACTTCGATAAATTCTCTATTTATAGAATACTTTCGTTAAATTCTCATTTTATATGAATTTTTTTTACACAAATTGTAAATTTTTAGAAAATTTTCATTAAAATAACCCAAAAAAAAATTTGATTTATCTATCTTTCTATCTACCTATCTATCTATCTATCTATCTATCTATCTGTCTGTCTGTCTGTCTGTCTGTCTGTCTGTCTGTCTATCTATCTATCCATCTATCTATCTATCTATCTATCTATCTATCTATCTATCTATCTATCTATCTATCTATCTATCTATATATCTATCTATCTATCTATCTATCTATCTATCTATCTATCTATCTATCTATCTATCTATCTATCTATCTATCTATCTATCTACCTATTTTTTCTATAAATTTCCATTTGAAGGAACATTTTTGATAAATTCTAATCTTATTTTATAAGATTACAAATCTCAAATGAAATAACTTTTAGCAAGTTAATTCAAATTATAAATGCAATTATAGAAAATAATGCAATTGCTAGGTAATGAGTCACTTCTCTCTATAAATGTATATTTTGATACGATATCAATTAAACGAGTATTTGATGCTAAAAACAAAACCACAAACCAAAAGAAACAGTTTGCTGTACATACACGTATATTTAGCTTATTTAACTTATTTACCCTCAAACAAAACCTGTGCCATTGATAAGCAACTTGAAATGATTTTTTTTCTAAAAAGCTATATGAGATGTAGAATTAAAATACCATATAAAGCAAGACAACATAATTAAACGAAAATAACAACTTTTTACAAAATCCTAAAAATATAACCTTGTTAAGAACTATTTTTTTGGAAAACACTTACTTTTATGTGGTGTTTCTATAGAAGAATTTTCCAATTCTTTTTTCATATCAGCACCAACACGATTATGATTCTTGTTGACGGGTGTACTGGCATGCAAATTCATATCTTCGAATGTAGTTAGACAGGGTGAATTCAAGAATTGACTGGGCGAAAAGGGAAGAGTCTTAATGGGTGTTATTACTGGTGAATCTGGTAATTTGAGTTCACTTTTGATGGATCCATGATAATGACTATTAAGATTGTAATCCTGTGTTTGTTGATTTTGTTGTTTGGCTCTTTTTAATATATTTGGTGTGGGTCTGGTGGACATTTTAGCCATGCTAGGTTTCTGCTCTGTGGCTAGATTTTTATTTTCATTGCGTTGTAAGATTTGGGCAGATAAAACTAAACCGGGAGTCATGACAGCACCAGATTTGATGAGAGTTTTTAGATGTGATCGTGAAGCTTTCAAGTCTGAACAAGGACGTGAAGATTTGCGTTCATTATCATAATATTTGCGACGCATGGTGGAATTCCAATGATTTTTTATAGCATTATCCGTACGTCCTGGCAAGAGTTTAGCTATTTTAGCCCATTGATTTCCCCATTGCATGTGAGCTTGATAGATTATGCGGTCCTCTTCTTCAGTCCAGGCAGTTTTCTTAATGTTGGGATTGAGGTGATTGTGCCAACGTTCTCGGCACTGTTTGCCAATGCGTCCATTAAGATAACGCGCTATAAGTGTCCATTTTTTGGGACCAAAACGCCTAACCAGTTCCATGACTTTTTCATCTTCTTCCTTAGTCCAGGGGCCTTTAATCAATTCGGGATTTAGAACTTTAGCCCAACGTTGCTGAACCTGAGGCTCAGTGCGATCTTTGAAATGTGGAGCTATAAGATCCCATCTATCACCATGCTGTTCTACCAGTGTTTTAAGTAGAGTATCCTCCGATTTAGACCAACGCTTACCAAAGCCACCCGAACTGCCATTATTATTGCGGGAGCTAATGCTGCTGGCATCATCATCACAACGTGCATCAACATCTGAATATTCCGACTCGGCCGATTCAGCACTCACACTGTCCCTTTGTTCGCTGATGGACACAGAATATGATTCATATTTCATCATCATTAATTATCTTCTCCCCTTTTCCAACGTAAACAATTATGATAGTATTTTACTTGCTGCTCGCGATTGTGGTAATACTGGTGAACTTTACCTTGACAGTATAGACAATTGGCGTAATGTCTTAGGTGTGGTCGTTCACGATAATGATCATAGACTTCTATGAGAGAAGAGGATTTAAAATTTTCCCCACAACTTAAACAAGTTAGATATTCAAAGCCCTCTATTACACCGTCTCGCAAACGGAAGTGTGTAGCATCCCTTTCAGTTAGGCCTGGTGGTTCTATATTTGTTGTTGTAACTGATAATGACGTAGTTGTTGAATCTTCTACACCAGTTATAGCTGTTGTGGATGTATTTATAAATTCCCTTGTTGAATGTGTATTATTGAAGTTGTTGTTAAAATTGTTGTTGTTTAAGTTTCCATTTTCGGCCATTAAACGCAAGCGTAACTACCCCCCTACCATCAGCAGCAGAAGGTCTTTTCATCAAAATATATTATCAATATTAATGATAGTCCCAAATCAAGCAACACACACATTCACGCACAAACTATGAATACTTAAACATCTCCTTTGGATTGTAAGTTTGTCGTTTAGCTTGCTTTAATGAATTCTAAACAAAAACTCAAATTGTGTGCTTGTTTATCTTATTTATTATAAATTCTCAAAAATGTTTTTTCTTTCTGTTTTTATCCACACACACGTACGTTTAACAAATACTTCACATACAAGCTGTTTGATTTTTTTATTCAAAGCTAAAATAGAAAAAGAAAATGACAGTTTATAAAATAGAAGAAAAAAATAATAAACATGATGAGGCAGCAGCGAAGTCGACGTAGAAGTAAAATTTCATTACTAAAGTCGGAGGCAAACATTTAGTTCTACCATTATTGTAAGCAAGACCTTAAGCTTTAGGTGTAACATAATGAACACTTTTAAGTTAAATTTTATTAAAATGTTTGTATAACTTCAAAAAACATTTGAAACAACAAACGCTGCTGCAGCGTAATTTTTTTTCTCTGCCTCAAAAAAAAAAAAATGACAGCTGCTTGTAGCAGCACGCTTTTTTCCTCATACAATTATTGTCTGTCGTTGAACAACACAAATTTTCTATTTCAATTTTTAGTATTTCTTTCTGCAATTTTATAAAACTTTCAATTTACCCGAATAAAACTCTTCACGTACTTTTAATTTATATGAAATGTATTAATTTTTGCTTAATTAAAGCATGAAAATATATAAAAATTTATACGCAGTGAAAAAAATTCTTCTTTATAAACCGTTTATTATCGATAATTGTAGATGGCCATTTTGAAATTAATGATAAATAGAGTGTTGCCATACTGTTAGAAATGTCAAGTGGTAGCATTGTTCGTAATATAAACAAAAGCTAAAGACTATGAAATAAAATTAATCGAGTTAAATAAAAAATATTTTTTTTAAATTAATATTTAAAAAATGAGAGGTATACGGAATTACTGCAATAAACCATTTCAATATGATATGTAAAAAATAAAAAACAAACTATATTCCGAATAAAAGAATCTTTGTTACTAATGGGAAATTCTACTTCGGCGAAGTAATTTTCAAAAAATAAAGTCAGCAGCCGCCAGCCGAAAAAAATACTTAATAAATTTGTGTTTTGTTATATAAAGCGTTTCAGAACAGATTTTCTAATTGATCATTCTATCTACACCGTGTAAAAAATATAAAAATGTATTGTTTAATTAATTAATAATTTGGCCAAAACGTAAAATTCAGCTGTTGTCAGACGGGTTAAATACATCATATGGATTTCGTTATGTAAAGTGTCCCGGAAAAGTTTTCTAGTTAATCGCAAATAAAAAATTAAATAATATTGTTTAATTTGTTAACATTTGAAAGAAAAATTATATATTTTTCTTAAATAATGTTTTTTATATGTATTTATGTACCAACTATGTTGTTATATAAATAAAAATAATAATTGTTTACAAAATGTTTGCAATTTTCTGATTTTTTACGTAAAGAATTAATATAATAACGAAGTTTTTCTATGTTTTAACGGAAATTTTTAATATAAAAATTCAATAACAAACTTGTTGATATAATACTACCTTATGTGAATTCGCCGTAAGCTGGTAAAAACACGGTGTAAGCTTGATAAGCCGCCGCCGAAAAAAAGTGAACGGCTTGTTTCTCTTTTCGGAAACCCCTCGAAAAGTGTTGCCGTATTTAAAAAAGTAATCCAATAATAATTAGGGTTCTATAAATCGACTTTCGAATAATCGAACAATCGACTTTTTGTCGAAAAAAGTCGGAGAGTCAAAAAAAGTCGAAAAGACGAAAAAAGTCGGAAAAAGTCGAAAAAATCGGAAAAAGTCGAAAATAGTCAATAAAAGTCGAAAAGTCGGAAAAAGTCGAAAAAAGAAAGAAGTAGAAAAAACTAAAAAAATTGCAACAAATAGAAAAAATATAAATAAATTTTTTTATTAATAATAATAAATAATAATAATAATAATATAATGTTAAATGGCAACATTATAAATTTACGCTTCTGGCTTCGGAAAAGTCGAAAATCGGAAAGTCGGAAAGTCGGAAAAAGTCGAAAAGTCGACTATTTATAAAATATTAAAAGTCGAAAAGTCGACTTTTCATAAATGCAAAAAGTCGAAAAGTCGACTTTTCATAAAATGCAAAAAGTCGACTTTTCGTTTCAACTGTAGAACCCTAATAATAATGTCAACATAATAAATATATATACGTAACGATTATAGTTAATTTTGCCAAGAACACAGCAGTGGTATTTTGGTATTTCTTATTAAAATTTATGATAAGTTATATATGTATTTTAGGGATGGCGCTACATGATATCAAAGTAGGGATGTTTGAAAAACAAATTTTGTTTGTTTAATTTATTTTACCAATTATTCATCTCCCCTGTAAGTTCAGACCCAGTTGTAGGGTTCTATAGTTGCAACGAAAAGTCGACTTTTCGACTTCTTACATTTAGTTAAAAGTTGACTTTTCGACTTTTTGCATTAAGTTAAAAGTAGACTTTCGACTTTTTGCATTATATAAATAGTCGACTTTTCGACTTTTTCTGACTTTTTTCGACATTTTACGACTTTTTCGACTTTTTTGGACTTTTTCCGACTTTTTCGACTTTTTGACTTTTTTCGACTATTTTCGGCTTTTTCCGACTTTTTTCGACTTTTCGACTTTTCGACTTTTTTCGACTTTTCGACTTTTTTCGACTTTTATTAACAAAGTCGACTTTTCGACTTTTTTTCACAAACGATAGTCGAGTTATCGACTTTTTCCGACTTTTTTCGACTTTTCGACTTTTTTCGACTTTTCGACTTTTATTAACAAAGTCGACTTTTCGACTTTTTTTCACAAACGATAGTCGAGTTATCGACTTTTTTGGAACAAAATAGTCGACTTCGACTTTTTTCGACAAAAAGTCGATTGTTCGACATTAATGAAAACTTAAATTTAAAATATATTGTCCCCATAATTTATAATCGATAAATCAAACTTTTTAATGTTTATTTTAATAAAAATTGTATTAATTTTTTGGCATCAGATGCTTCACTTTTGCATTTCTTGCTCAAGTTGGGCTCTTAAACTATCAAACAAATTATGAAACAACAATTTTCAAAGATTAATTTAAATTTAATAAAAAATCCTTCACCTAATGATTGGCCTTTAGAGTTTACTCTAAAACATGCACAGCGGGTCTTTGTGGCCACTGAAATACGGTACCAATTACGTCTCCTATGTGCTATTGCCGTATCAACAGAGGCATCTCAGTAGTTGAGATTGGATAGTTGATTTGATAGATCCTGAAGGTTTATTATTATTTATATTTATTTAACATATTTCACCCATTAAACTGATTTAGGGCGAGTTTTCCCGATAAAGATAATCTTCATTCTTTGGTTAAACCTGGTTTAATATATGTTTTGTGTTTTTCATTTATCAGTAAAGTTACTTATTATCTTAGTTTAACTGAGTGTAATTGGCAAATTAAACTCAAGTTATAAGAGAGAAAACACAATTAACAATAACAATAAAACAATGATTTCGGAAGAACAAAAACTAAAAATTTTAAGTAAATTGCAATTTCCATTTTACAAAAGTATTGTTTACAAAAAACAGCTGTTCATTGTTTATGTTTTTAAGTAAAAACTTGGCAATACTAACAAAGTTAACTGAGCTTAAATCTAAAACTGAAAAATCTAAAACTGAAAAACACAATCATCGGTTAAAGTCCGCCTAAATTTGTACCGAGTTTAATCTAACAGCAAGTTAAGCCTAGTTTAACTGAGTAGTAAGAAGCCCGCCCTTAGTAATTAAATAAATATGCAATGAGTTTACTTAATTTTCAATATAATTTAATACAATTTAACATTAATAACCCCTTTTACTTTACCATCCCTTCTACATATTTACTATATAGTCAGCATAAAAAATATTACAATACTCGCTGAAAAAATAATCAATAATTCAAGTCATAATTTGTGAAATTCCTTGTTAAATAAGTGTACAAGAGAGAAGGAACTAAGTAAGGAGGTAAGAATATAATTCCAGCCAGCTGTGGTTACACTCAAGTATTGGTTTAACTTTGTTTTGTTTATTTAGTTTAATGTGGCATTTCTTAATCCTATCTATGAATGAATGAAATAGAGAAAATAATAATGTATATTGAAAAAAGAAGGAAAAAACACTTGCCAACTGAAAAACTGTAGGATTAGGTTATTGTAGTACACCATCAATTCATATATAATTTGGCCAAAAACTTTTTTCTTTAAGAATTTCTATTAACTAAAGATTGGTTGTCATGTTGAGGTTTTAACAATAGAATTTCAACAATTATCTGTTGTTAAACATGAAAATAATACAGAAAAATTAAACTTTTTGTGGTTATGTAAAAAAACAAGAAGTATTCTCTATAGAACTCCAAGTAACAGGTCAATTAAGGAAAAGCAGGCCATCTGTCGTTTATTAGTAATATGTCAAAATGTTATTGTTGCAAAAATGCTTAATTTTGATTTACCCCCTCTCACTCCCACTGTAAAACATCATTGTTGCAACAAACATAAAATCTGTTAAAAATTCATTTAACCTTTATTTATTTGTCTGTCTGTCTGTCTGTCTGAAAGCAAAGGAGGGAAATCCTGGTGGCCACAATAAAGGCGTTTAAACAGCGTGTAGTCTTTTTTATATAATTTACAGCATGTGTCGAGTACTTTTGGTTTTGTTTGCGAGGAAAGAAAGGGAAGAAACAAAATTAAATTCAAAATCAATTCCATTGAGACCCGGAATTTGTCGAAGCATGAGAGTTAAAAGGTAATACAAAATCTATTAGTGTTTTTGACAAAATCCTCAAGTCGTCGTTGTTAGTAAAATGATGAAGAAAAATTGTATGAAAACCCCCCCTTTCTCTTTACTGCTTTTCCCGTTCGCTAATAAAATACGATTGTATTGTTAACATGTAATTGGAAACCTGTTGGTTGATGAGCAGTGAAGTACTTACTTACTGCAAAGTAACATTACACACAAACAAATAAGTACTTATTTATTTATTATATGAATATTGTAAGTTGTAGCACAGTGGGCTAAAGGGTTTTTTTTGGAAATTTTCAAGGAGACAAGACCTATGCGCCTTTGGTGGAAATCTGAGATATGTTACACTTGATGAACACTAACATACCGGATTTGTTCCCTTTTATATATTTCACTCCTGACACCTGTTGTAAACTTCTTAATATATCTGAAATCAATTAATACGTAGTTTCAAAAACAAAAGTTTTTATGTGTGGACATTAAGGAAACTGCAAACGTGAATTATGAAAAAGTTTCTCAGCCAAAGTTTTCTAGTGTGGACCTGGTATTTGTTGATGTACGTGTGAGAAGAATAACAAAATAAGTTTCCGAGTACGAGAAACTCCTCACCGCGAGAAAGATGGATGATATTCATTCTCTCCCACGCAAAATCAAAAATTTCCTGGTGTTGGATGGCACTTTGATGTTTTTGAGTAGAAGATAGGGTTCTATAGTTGAAACGAAAAGTCGACTTTTTGCATATTATGAAAAGTCGACTTTTCGACTTTTTGCATTTTATGAAAAGTCGACATTTCGACTTTTTGCATTTCATGAAAAGTCGATTTTTCGACTTTTAATATTTTATAAATAGTCGACTTTTTGACTTTTTTCGACTTTTTCCGACTTTTGACTTTTTTCAACTATTTTCGACTTTCCGACTTTTTCCGACCAGAGTTAAAAATTTATAAAGTTGCCAGAAGCGTAAATTTATAATGTTGCCATTTAACATTATATTATTATTTATTATTAATAAAAAAATTTTATTTATATTTTTTCTATTTGTTGCAATTTTTTGATTTTTTTCGACTTCTTTCTATTTTCGACTTTTTCCGACTATTTTCGACTTTTTCCGAATTTTTCGACTTATTTCGACTTTTTCCGACTTTTCGACTTTTTTCGACTCTTTCCGACTTTTCGATTTATTTAAAAGACTTTTTTCGACTTTTATTTAAAAAGTCGACTTTTCGAATTTTTTCATAGACGATAGTCGACTTCGACTTTTTTCGACAAAAAGTTTCGATTATTCCAAAGTCGATTTACAGAACCCTAGTACAAGATTAAACTTTGCAGTGTTGCCATACAAAACAACAGAAAACGTCACTGTTTGTTAACAAAACAATGCATGTTTTCTAAAATAGAAGAAGACAATTGTAAATGTAATATGAAAATTAATGAAAACTTAAATTAAGAACCAATAACTATATTACGAAGTCCCTATAATTTATACTAATTGATAAATAAATCATTTTAATGTTTATTTTTATAAAAAATATATTATTTTTTGTATCAGCTGTTTACCATCTCCATTGGGCACTTAAACTAGCAAACAAAATTAGCTGATTGAGTATTCAAAAACAACTTTCGAGGATTACTTTTAATTTAATCCCTAATCCTACACCCAAAGATTGGCCCTTAGAAGAAAAGTTGAATTTGTTTGAAATACAACTTTCCAAAACACTGTGCAAGAGAATGTACGCAACTTCTTTTTCATGATTGCTAGTAAAAAGCAATAAGTACGTACGACTACACTTCAAATCATTGGAGGGTAAAATGTGTTTTCAATTTAATACCTCTAACAATGTCAGCCTGGCTGGGCTGCTTTGCTTATGTTCCTCTCTCCTCTTAACATACTGTGTGTTTCCCTTCTACCAACTAACACACACACACATACAACTTGATGCAACCAACTTGTTAATAGTGGCAGGCTAAAAACTTGACACAAGTCTATCGAATCAGACGGACGCAATGAGCATAAAGACAGTAGAGAATAGATAGTGAGGAAGTATTAAATTACAGTTTCAGTCATTTAGGGTGGCAGTCAGGCACTCATATGAATATTTTCCTGTATGAAAGAACATAAAAAAGGAAGAAATATTGAAACGGCACTTGCCGATTATTATTGCTAAACATTGAGGTAAACATTTGCGGCTTCAGTGTTTTCCACTGTGTCTCTTGTTATTATTACAGTTCTTTTTCGTATTTTTTGTTAAAATTATTTGCTCATAGAGAATCTTTTCCTACTCATCAGTTTGTATGTTTTCGCTGTTGTTGATACAAATTCTATTTGTTTCTGTTTTCATTTTATGTCATGCTGACAATAGTCCCCAAGGAATGGTGAAAAATTCATTAAACTCCAATCATTCATTCATTCGTTCGTTCCTTCGTTTATTGTATTCCATTCACACAGTCGTCAGCCCATTTTCTTTTCAAGTCTTTTGTTGCTTGTGTGATATTTTGTGCCTTTTTCTTTTCAATTTTGTTCTATTATATTCTTTATTTTATATTTTAACATTTGCATTAGTTTTTTTTCTTTTCCTATATGGATTTTTATGTTACATTTTTGTTCAAATATTAAATTTCATTTACAATAGATAGATAGTAGTCGTCTGTTAAGTTTGTATTCATTTAGTATAAATAAAATATTTATTATTCTGTTTTAACGAAACAAGTAAACAGGCCTACAGGTTGGGGGTGTTATTTGTCCAAAAGGGAAATCTAGTCAAAATATATTGAATATTTCAATCTGTTAAGATCGATTAGAATACACATGTCAATTTAAGCAATAATAGTTTCTCCCGTAACTTCTAATAGGTACTTTATCTTCGACGTAAAAAAGAAGGATATTAATTACATCATATCCAAAGAAATATACCTAAAGGTCTATGTAATCCTTAAAAAGAGTGTTTGTTGTGTGAGTTGAAACCCGACAGATATCAAGAAATATATATTACGATATCATTATGTCGTTAAAATAAATCTTGAACATTCTTCATTTTGACTATAATTGACACTAAGAGTGGGTTTCTTACTACTTAGTAAAACTAGACTTAACTTGCTGTTAGATTAAACACAGAACAAATTTAGGCGGACTTTAACTGATAATTGTGTTTTTCAGGGCGAGTTTTTCTGATAAAGATAATTTTCATTCTTTGGTTAAACCTGGTTTAATATATGTTTCGTGTTTTTCAGTTATCAGTAAAGTTACTTATTATCTTAGTTTAACTGAGTGTAACTGGCCAATTAAACTCTAGTTATAAGTGAGAAACACAAAAAAGTATTGTTTGCAAAAAACAGCTGTTCATTGTTTATGTTTTTGAGTGAAAACTTGGCAATACTAACAAAGTTAACTGAGCTTAAATCTAAAACTGAAAAACACAATTATCGGTTAAAGTCCGCCTAAATTTGTTCCGAGTTTAATCTAACAGCAAGTTAAGCCTAGTTTAACTGATGAGTAAGAAACCCGCCCTCAGTTTCAGATCTAAAAAAATCAATAAACTTTTATCAAAGTTTTATAAAACAAATTTTCATATAAAATTTGTTCTATAAACCTTTGATAAATGATTATGAATAAGGCAGTTAAAATATAAAGTTTTTCTTCTTCCGAATTCATTGTTTTTGTTGATTATGTTTTCTCACTTATAAAAATGGTTTAATTATACGATAATACTCAATTAAACAAAGATAATTAGAAACTTTACTGATTACTGAAACACACAAAACATATATTAGACCAGGTTAAACCAAAAAATGAAGATTATTTTTATCAGAAAAACCCGCCCTAAAGGACTTAATATATTTGAAATACCAATAAGGAACAACGAAAAGACTCATCAAAAATAAAACGAAATACTTCCAAAAGAATAACATTTATCACCACTTGAAAAGTAGCACTAAGAGAATTTGTTTAACTTCTATGAAAGTTATGTTTATTCATTTCCAAAGAAGCGAAAATAATCCAATTTTGTTTAAAATTGAAAGTATATTTTGTTGCACTGAAATTTTTTGAATTAAACTCATTTTATCTTGATGTTGATTGATAAATACGTGTTAATTATTTATGTTAATATTATTATTTAAGTCAAATTAGTTGTATTCTATAATACTACAATTTCACTTCTTAATAACTTCTAAAAAATTAACATAAAAATTACTTTATAAGAATGACTTCAGATATAGTGAATTTGGAATCAAATAAAAAGAACATCCCTCCTATGACAAGCTTGTGTTAAAATCATCACTTGTTCAGGTCTTTTTCAGTACTTCCATGCAGAAAATTCTACTTCTTTTTCGCTTCTTTGGAAGTTCTTTTTTGCTAGAAATTTGTTCGCTGGCCAAAAATATTTAAGAATGTGATGGGAGTAGAAGTAGAATTTTCACCACAAATAACATTGGAGGGATGTTGTTCATTTTTGACAACTATGAACTACATCTAATCTTATTCATAGATGCAATAAAAATCCGATATTTGGATGTCAAAATAAACCAAATTCGTTCAATGACATGCTTATGTTAATTTCATTGGTTTTTCAAGTTCTTCGAATATGTTATTTGTAGTGACTTTTGTACATCTCCTTCCTTACTTTTAACTAGGTTTTCATTTGTAAGGAAATATTTGGTTTATAAAAGCGAAAAATATATAATCGCATTTTTAGATGTGATTAATATGTCGTTTGTAAACTATGACATTAATTATTTCAAGCTATATCTAACCCTGTTAAGGCTTTGCAGTATTAAACAAACTGAAATTTAGATCAGGAATCACGATTTTCCCGAACATATTCCAGAGAGATATCAAAACGTGTTCAGTCCAGGATTTTGGACATCTGCTGATAGCATTACTAAAATAATGAAATGTTAGGTTATGTATTAGGAGGATATATTATTACATCATATATCAAATTTACCGACAGTTCAATATTGCAAACCCAATTCCCCAAACTTTTTGAGAACAGTTTGTCTTAGAATGATATGTTATCGGAGTTGTTGTTGTAACAGGCAGGCTATAACTGGATGTTCTTCTCTCGTGTAAAAACTTCCGGTTAATACAGCTGTTGCTGAATTTACAATCTTTGGCCGATTGAGAATCGGGTCGTTCCGGAGCGTAGATCCAATTGTCGTGGCAATGTGTTATCGGAGTTAACATCTTCAGTTTCTTACTTTTTCTCCATTTAAATTGTTTTGAATTCTCGACGTTCCCATGACTTGTAGTAATAAGTCTCTATCCTTTAGAATTGGGAGTCAATGAGACCCAATTGATTTGTTAGGTTCTTAAAAAGTCGTTTGTTGCAATTTTGTGCAAACATTAAAAGCTCCTTTATAAAGTCGTAATAAAAAGTGCTTAATTGAATATTAACATTCTTTCAAATACATTATTTACCTATTCCAACCAAACAACATCAAACGCCAATAAGTCCAATTAATAAAATTGTACAAAAAAAAAGATCTTTAATGAAAGCAATTTTTGATCTCACACTGAGATTGTGTAATAACATAAGTCCTTTGAGATTTGATAGAACAATATTAAAAGCGGCAAATAAAGAGTTTTGCAAACAGACATTGGCAAAAGTATCTAACAAGTAGCATTGCAGTATAATGAGGTTTAGTATCTTGTAAATGACTTTACCTTTTCTTTAAAATAATAAGCTACACAAAAAACGGTGAGTATGTGTATGAGAGTAATTTAAAAGTCGTTTAGTTTTATGAACTCCTAGATGTGTGTCTGTATATTCTCTTCGTATGTATTATGATTGCATTATTGACATACAATTTTTATAATTCAGTTCTTTTCTTTTTGTAATACTTTGTTAGATTTTTTCTTTTTCGTCTCCGATTTTTATGAATGACATGATATTAGACAATAGAGATTTTCATCTCAATGTGCATGCATGATTGTTCATTAGATTTGTTAGGAAAGATAAAAATTCCCACAGTTGCTTCAGTAGAAGAGCGTAGGTTGTTCCTACTACTCCATAAACCAAATATCAATAGTTCTTTTTGTGATTGTATGTGTTTATAGGAAGTGCAGTGAAAAATTAACCCAATTTTGTGTGTGTGTGTGTGCCGCCAAATATTATAACAAATTTGTATCCAAAATTACTACCTGCCTGCCGACACAAAGTCTAGCTCTGACATTTTAAAAAAGGTAATTTCTGTTTGTCTAAATAGAATTGGTACAAAAAAAGAGAAAATCCTCTATGATTCCCATAGACTTTATGCGTTTTTTTAACATTCCAATTCTTTGTTTTCATTTTGGTTTTTTTTGAAGTCTATCTATTGATTTCAAACTATTCATGTGTCATTGCTTTTGTTTAACTTTTTTCAGTTCATTTTAATGCATACAACTAGTTACTGGTTTATAAAATGTTTATAATTTCCCTTAAGGTTCTATTCGTTCCACTCCCTTTACACACATACGCATTTTAAATTTTTACTTTATTTTCTTTTTTGTGTTTTTTTGTATCTATCAGTAATATGTATATTGTTGTGTTTGTTTTGATATTTTTGTTGAAATACTTAAAATGCATAAAATTGCCGGCATCATCAGAGTTTAGAAATGAAAAAAATATGCTCATAAACGGAAATATTTATTTGATTATTTAATATTTTGTGTAATTTGCTCTATATAAATAGTAGAGCAATTATAATTGCTTCGATCTGCATTTCAAAGTTTGTTTTGATTCCAATTTGCTATTGTTGTTTCAAAATTGTTCAAAATTTTACATTGGTAATTGTGATTATACTTCCAGAGGGAGAATTAATATCCTTTGATTATAATAAGATTCTTTGATGTTCTAGGTTTGAATACACTTACAAAATGTTTTTAATTGAAGTTGTTATTAGAAAGTAATTCATTATTTGAATCCTTATGTCTTTAATTGATATCGCTGAATACAACTAGATTTAAGATAGTTCAGTTCTAGTTCAGTTCTAGTTCAGTTCCAGTTCAGTTCCAGTTCAGTTCCAGTTCAGTTCTAGTTCAGTTCTAGTTCAGTTCTAGTTCAGTTCTAGTTCAGTTCTAGTTCAGTTCTAGTACAGTTCTAGTTCAGTTCTAGTTCAGTTCTAGTTCAGTTCTAGTTCAGTTCTAGTTTAGTTCTAGTTTAGTTCTAGTTCAGTTCTACTTCAGTACTAGTTCAGTTCTATTTCAGTTCTAGTTCAGTTCTAATTATAAAAATTACATTTAAAAGAATGAAATAGTGTAAAATTATTTCTTCCAGTGTATATTCACTAAATAAGAACAATTTTTATTTCCATCATATCCCGACTTCTTTTTCTAACGAAGGAAGTGCGAAAGGTTATAAATCGAAATAGAGGAAATAATGATCGTGTTATAATTTTTCCTTTTACATCATCCATCTATTCATATAGATTTTTTGTTTCTTTTCCCATTGTTGCTCCTTACTAACAATAGTTTAGTAGTTTTATCTTCCTATTAGTTTTTTGCTTTCCTGTCACGAAAGCGATCGTACGAAAATCAATTGCCTTCAAAATTTATTACCTGTCAACAGTTTATTGTCAATAATTGTTTATTGTTTACATACAAAGTCATCGAGCGGGGTGAAGTAATCATTATTCATTATTTTCAAACAGAAAAATTGTTATTTACAAAATTCTTAATTCCCATCAGGTGTATTGATCATAACATTTTGGAACATGATTCAGCTTTTAATTAACTAAGTAATTGTTGGAAATATTTATCATTTACTCTTTTCTTAATGCTGGTAATATTTATAAATTATAAAAGTGAAGAACAAATTAAATGTCATGTAATTTTTGGTGATGACTGTCTGACAAGAGCTTAATTATTTTACGTTTTTTTTGCCATTTCATTTATTAGATTTTTTATTTAACTTTCAAAGGTTTTCATGTGAAATTTACTTTAATTAAGTTTGTAAAAAGGTGGGAACATTGAAAACGAACATGATTCAGTAGTTAAACATTTGAAAGATTTTTTTTGCAATTAGCAATGGAAAGTTCTGACAACTTAAAATTATTAAACAGGAACAAATATTCTATTCATATAAGAGATCTTCTAAATTTTCAAACGAAAATTTTCCGTAGAATAACTATTTTAATTGTCACCTTAAATATTTCAACATCTTTCAGAGTCTGTCTGCTTTAAATATTTATAAAATACATTTTCTTATAAAAACAACAAAACAAATAAGAAAAGTATTTCGATGCCAAACAAAAAACTATCTGTCAAAAAACTGAAGACGGATTAATTGTTTTTAGTGTCTTTTTTGTTTTTTGCCTTTTTGTCTCAAAAGATTTCCAATCAGATGTGTTTTGTGACCTAATGGACAGATACTTTTTTTAGATTATAATCTCCACACTTGTGTGAATTTGATTCCAACCAACTTAAAATCACAACAACACAGTAATACGGGAGAGTAGTAGAACAGAGTGCAGCAATAAAAACTTTTAGGAGTAAATAGGTACCCGGCAGTTTTGAAAATTTTATATTTTTATAGAAAAATATTCGATACATATACTAGAGTATAGACTAGATTATACACTAGACTAGACTATAGACTAGACTATAGACTAGACTATAGACTAGACTATAGACTAGACTATAGACTAGACTATAGACTAGACTATAGACTAGACTATAGACTAGACTATAGACTAGACTATAGACTAGACTATAGACTAGACTATAGACTAGACTATAGACTAGACTATAGACTAGACTATAGACTAGACTATAGACTAGACTATAGACTAGACTATAGACTAGACTATAGACTAGACTATAGACTTAGTAAGGAGGCAGGTAACTAGTGTTGTGATTCATTGTTGCGTTATCAGTTCCTAGAATGGCAGGGGTTAAATACTTGTTGTTAATTTTTGATAGTATATGTGTGCGTTAAAGTACAGATTTAAAACTGGTGGGGAAAAAACACTTACTTAAATGAATTTTCAATATTGTGTGGTTTTGATGCACAAATAGTGTGTGTGGTGGAGTCAAGTGTAAATAAGCTAAAATCCCACGATTCGGGTGGTACATTTATTTATTTTTTTTTCATTATTAAGACAACGCACTCTCGTATTTTTATTTTAGGTGTCTTTTTTCATTAGAAGACATACGCCATATCAGTTGTCAATTAGTCTAAATAAGTAAAATATTATATAAAAAAAAAATAAGAACAACAACAACGAAAACTTTATGTATAAATAAAATCAGACAGGAAGTCAAGTTTGTCAATATTGGATTGAAGAATAAATTGACATTATCGTCCACATAAATATTTGACACTTGACATATTGAAGACCAATAATGGAAAGATAATACAGAGACATAAACGTATAACTTTAAATGTTTTAAAGCAGCAGTAAATGTCGCTGCAAAAGTGCCTTGAATTTGTTTGTCACTGAATCACAATTAAAGTCAATTTTTTTTTAATTTTGATTTTTTGACTGCTGCTGTCGAGTTTTTTTTTTAATATTAAATACCACCAACTGAGTTGAAGTGTCAATAATATTGGCAAATTTTGAGGTCTGCTTTTTTTATTATTAATTTTGCAAAACGCAGGTTTTGAGATTAAAGTAAATATTGTGAAACAGAAATATAAAGGAATGATTTGCTTTTTTTTCTAAATAAAATAAGAATTTTCTTTTCTTTACATTATTTTACTACAACCACTTGTTAAACCCTTAAGTATTTTGTACTTCAAATAGGAAACAGGATTTGGCACCAAATTTCCGTTTAATTCAAAAATCTCACTTACAAACCCGCAGCCACCAGCCAACAAACACACACATACTTAAGAAGGTGTGCAAATAAATTTCGAAATTAAAAAAAATGTGAACACTCAACCGACTGTTTTATTTATTTGTTTGTTAAATTAGCCAAAGGAAAATAAGAAAAAAATTCAAATTAAATTTCTAAAAAAGGGGTTGTTTGTTGACTTGTTGTTCTCATTTCAAAATTTACACAAAAAAACTTTGCATTGAACAAAAGAAAAGAAAAAAGTTAATAACAAATCTTGACATTACACAAGATGTATTCAATGCAATTGTAAAGTGTGTTGAATTCATTGCTCTTTTTTTTTTTTTTGTTATTCATCAAAAGAACACTTTTATTTGTTTGGTTTCTTTTATTAGAAAATGCATAAAACTGATTTCAAGTGTTTGAATTTTTACAATACATAAAAAAACAAAATTTAATAATAAAATAGGCAATAGAATGAATGATGGTATTGTTAACTTTACTATACATACTAATGATGAAGGGACTTTTTGCGAAAGGAAGAAGCTAGATGCAAAAAAAATCACTAGTTATTTCTCTAAAAGAATAGTATAACACAGAAAATTAGAAACTATGTATACATACATAGTTTCTAATTTTCTGAGATTGATCGTAAATACGATGGTCCATTTTTAGGGGGCTTATGACAAAACAATTGCAATACGAAGGGTATTTTTCGTGTTAAACTCTCTTTTTATTTAATGTTTGTTTAACTTCTCTTTTTTACAAAATTTAAAACAAATATATTTTCATAAAAAAGTTATATTGTCTTAATATTAAATATTTGTAACCAAAACAGATAGATATATAGATAGATATATAGATAGATAAATAGATAGATAAGTAGATATGTAGATAGATAGATAGATAGATAGATAGATAGATAGATAGATAGATAGATAGATAGATAGATAGATAGATAGATAGATAGATAGATACATAGATAGATAGATAGATAGATAGATAGATAGATAGATAGATAGATAGATAGACAGATAGATAGATAGTTAGATAGATAGATAGATAGATACATAGATAGATAGATAGAAAGATAAATAGATAGATAGATAGATAGATAGATAGATAGATAGATAGATAGATAGATAGATAGATAGATAGATAGATATATAGATAGATAGATAGATAGATAGATAGATAGATAGATAGATAGATAGATAGATAGATAGATATATAGATAGATAGATAGATAGATAGATAGATAGATAGATAGATAGATAGATAGATAGATAGATAGATAGATAGATAGATAGATAGATAGATAGATAGATATATAGATAGATAGATAGATAGATAGATAGATAGATAGATAGATAGATAGATAGATAGATAGATAGATAAATAGATAAATAGATAAATAGATAAATAGATAAATAGATAAATAGATAAATAGATAAATAGATAGATAGATAGATAGATAGATAGATAGATAGATAGATAGATAGATAGATAGATAGATACATCGATAGATAGATAGATAGATAGATAGATAGATAGATAGATAGATAGATAGATAGATAGATAGATAGATAGATAGATAGATAGATAGACAGATAGATAGATAGATAGATAGATAGATAGATAGATAGATAGATAGATAGATAGATAGATAGATAAGTAGATAGGTAGATAGATAGATAGATAGATAGATAGATAGATAGATAGATAGATAGATAGATAGATAGATAGATAGATAGATAGATAGACAGATAAATGGATAGATAACTGTTGCAGAATAAAGGATTGAAAACAATCATATAATCTAAAAAAATTACAAAAATGAATCAGAATTCACTATTAGATAATAATACACTTTAGATTAAAACTGTAAGATCCTCTATATCTTATTGAATAAAAATTTAATCGGATGAATATTGTCACAACATTTTTTTAAGAAGATTAAAAAGAAATGTTGTAGTTTCTTTAACTGAAATAAATATTTACATGAAAAGAGTATTTTAAATTTTTCCCACCATTTCTTAAAAAATTAATAACTTCCTACCCACAATTTCTTCTACATCGATCAAATCAAACTAAAAACGTTTAAGCTTATAATTTGACTTAATTTTCTATAATAAAATAAACAAATATAAAAATATAGTTTCAAATATAATTTTATGGTTTATTTTTTCTTTTGAAACCATTTTAAAAGCAGCCGTTATACATTCATTTGTAATCATTCGTTTTCGTATTTCTATTTATTAATATTATTGTAATATTTATTTTATTTATTTTAAATCGGTATTTACGAGTGTAATTTAATGCAGTTGTTTCCTTTTGTACATTTGACTTTTCATCATAACTGTTGGTTGGTTTGGTATTATCCGCACGCTTTTAAATTAATTAAATAAATAATGATTAGTGTGTGTGTGTATGTGTGTATAAATACACCTACACAATTCATT
>NC_060951.1:59576467-59641467 GCF_022045245.1 Lucilia cuprina | reverse complement strand
TTCTCTATTTTACAGAAAATTTTCAAGAATTTGCCTTTTTATAGAAAATTAAAAAAAAAACTTGAAATTTTTCAAAAATGTTCTTCTTTATAGAAAATAAAAAAATCTCTTTATATAGATAATGTTCAAAGAATTTTTTCTTTTATAGAAAACTCTAGATAAATTTCTCTTTTTATAAATCAAAAAATTTCTTTTTGAAATTTTTCGGGAAAATGTTCTTTTTTATATAAATTAAAATTCTCTTTTTATAGAAAATTTTAGGAAAACTTCTCTATCTACGAAAAATTTAAAAAATTTGTCTTTTTATAGTAAATTCTTTCTATTGAAATTTTTCGAAAAAATTCTATTTTTTATAGAAAATTAAAAAAAAAACTCTTTTTATAAAAAATTTTAGGAAAACTTCTCATTTTTAGAAAGATTGTAAGAAAATTTCAGTCTCTGTAGAAAATTTTCGAAAAAATTTTCTTTTTAATAGAAAATTTCAAGAAAATGTCACTTTCTATACAAAATTTCCCTTTTCAAAGAAAAGTTTTTAAAAATTTCCAATTTTATAGAGAAAATTCCAAGAAACTTTTTTTATTATCAAAAACATCTATTTTTATAGATAATTCCACTTTTTAGAAACTTTTTTCACAACGAAAATTTTAAAAATTTCTCTTTTGACTATTGATAGTATTTTCAAAAGTTCCCTATTAAAATGAATTTAATTAAATGTTCCTCTTCTCTTTGATTAAATACAAATGTATCTTTAAGTTTTTTTTTATTTTCATTATAACCAACATTCTACATAAATACAATTAAGACTTAGATGTTTGAGTTGTATGGTAACGTTTACTACCAGTATGTTTATCTAGACCTATAACTATGTCAAAATTTCGATGTTTTGTAAAGAAATATTATAGTCCTTTTTTACAATTTACAAAATAACAAGAACAAAAAAAGTATAACTGTAAATATAACAAGAAAGGAAACATGAAAAAAAACTAAAATTTCCTTTAAAAATCATTCAGTATGACAATTAGAGGAGGAGGAGGAGGGTAGGAGATAGGAGCCAAGCAAAGGAATATAAAAAGCCAATTTCTTATAGTGAAACGCCCCAAATATGAGTCACAATGAGCAAAAAATTAGAAATAAATGAAAGAAAAAAGGGAAAACCAAAATTAAAAGAAAGAAAAAAAACGTTTATCAACAACAGCTCGAGGATAGTGACAACAAACGTTAACGACAACAATCTCTAACGATGATGGCGACGGCTTTCATTGTTGTTGCTGTTGGTGCTTTTAATGATAATGACGATGATGACGATGGTGGCTTATGTGCTCAACTGAAGAATACTTGTTAAAGAACAAATAACCAACAACAATAGCAGCAAAAGACTAGAGAGTTAATAAGTGTATGTTGAGTATGTATACAAAAATACAAGAGTCCTCTCGTACATACAATAATGCGAATAAAAAAGCAAGAAAAAAACACACTTAACAAACAGCAACGATGTTCATAGCTACAACAACAAATAAAAAAGGAAGAAAGGAAGAAAAACGAACAATACTCTCGCATACGAAGGATGCCCAATCCCATTGGATGTTTGCTGGGCAGACTCATATGCTTGTTGTACTTTTGCAATAAACTTGCTCTGTATTGTTTATTTACATCCACCCACACCCACACCAACACCTACTCTCTCTCTCATTCATTCCTTCATTCTTACTTAATGGCTTTGGTTTGCGATTTATGTTAAGGACTCTTTTATTGCAGAGTTGAGAGCAATATTATTTGTTTGTTAATATTTTTTCTTATTTGTACTCATAGAATAATAGAAAGAATGGTGTTGTTTCTTTTGTAAAGGTGATTTTTTTCTTGGTTAAAGTCTTTTTTGGGAAAAAACAAACATAAATGTTGTAAGCGCTGCCAGATTAGTATTTCAAATTGAATTGTTATTGAACGAATAAATCTATACAAATAAACATGTAATGTTTGCACGTAATCGATAGACTCAAGAACTAGTCTAGTCTATTCTATAATCTACTCTATAGTAAAGTCTATAATCTACTCTATAGTAAAGTCTATAGTCTAGTCTATAGTCTATAGTCTAGTCTATAGTCTATAGTCTAGTCTATAGTCTAGTCTATAGTCTAGTCTATAGTCTAGTCTATAGTCTAGTCTATAGTCTAGTCTATAGTCTAGTTTATAGTCTATTCTATAGTCTAGTCTATAGTCTAGTCTATAGTCTAGTTTATAGTCTATTCTATAGTCTAGTCTTATCTATATTATAGTCTTTTGTCTGGCTTAGTACATAGTGTAGACTCTTTATTACTAATAAAGTTATTTTATTTTTTGTAAAAAGTTTCCATTTTCAAATAAGTTTTATTAAATACATAAGTTACAATCGATCTGGCATCATTCAATGTAACGCTTGTTTGTATACGTTTTCTTGCTTTTGTACATTTTCATTACGAACTAAAAAAACAACAAACAATACCAGTTTATGAGCAGACAACAAAACGGAAATACATACAAAATACACTTTATATTTCTTTCTCTGTCCTTCCTCATGTAACTGTAAAAACGCAGCAACAATGGCGCAAACGAATAACAAAAAATAAACAACGCCTTTTCCTGTTAAGAGAGAAAGAGAGCAAAGATACACAGTGTTTTGCCTATAACAACCAATATCTCTTTCTAACAAATTGTTTTGCAATTTAACTGAAATATGGGAACAGTTTTATAATTTGAGTACAGTTTTTGAATACATTTGAAAATTATTTTTTCTTTTGAAATCGATTTGTATAACAGCAGCAGGCAGCAGCAAACTAGGAGAATATTTGTATGTTGTATGCTGTTTTTGTGTGGGTTTTTGTGATGGTGTATTTTGGGTAAGATGATGTTGGTACATTTAATTAAATTTAAAATATTGTCCTTAGTTAACTATTCAATTTATTAGGAATTTCATATTTTATATCAAATACTGTTGAGTTTTATATATATTTTTTATAAATTGTTTCTGTTCATAAATACATACTCTTACATACATACATACTTACAGTTCGAAATAAAAGCATTAGTGAGGAGAAATACATTAAATTTCTATGTTGTAATGAGATTTTTTTTCTTTGGAAAATTTAATTTTATAGTAAATTGCCTGAAATACCATTAAAGCTTGAGAGTATTTTAGTACGTAGAAATGTAATTAAACAAATTGTTTTTGCTTTTTTGGGTTTTAAATATTGTTGTTGCTTTTGCAGCAAATCAAATGGATTACATAAGAAAAATAAACAAAATTATTTTGCAGGATTTTCTTGTTTATGTCTCGAAATAGTTTTTATTGATTAATTTGTTTGTGTGTTTTTTTATGTCTGCCCAGGTATAATTCATAATTTATTTGTTTTAAATTAAATATTTTTTGCAAATTTATCTTATTTTTAATTAATATTAGAAATTATATTTTTTATTTTGAAATGAATTACTAATTAATATGATATTATTTAAAATAGGAAAAATTTTCTTAGTTTTTGTTATAATAGTCTAGTGAATAGTCAAATCTATAGTTTAGTCAGTAGTATAGTCTATAGTCTAGTCTAATAAAACATTTAGGCTATACAATAGACTAGACTATAAAAAAGACTACTGACTCAACTATAGACTAGATTATTGAGTAGACTATATACTAGTGTACAGGTTAGAATAAACTAGACTATAGATGAAACTTTACACTATAGAATATACTGTGCGCTAGAATATACTATAGAATTACAAACTAGTCTATGGACTAGACTATAGACTAAAATATAGACTAGACTATAGACTAGAATATAGACTAGACTATAGACTAAAATATAGACTATAGACTAGACCATAGACTAGAATATAGACTAGACTATAGACTATAGACTAGACTATAGACTAGACTATAGACTAGACTATAGACTAGACTATAGACTAGACTATAGACTAGACTATAGACTAGACTATAGACTAGACTATAGACTAGACTATAGACTAGACTATAGACTAGACTATAGACTAGACTATAGACTAGACTATAGACTAGACTATAGACTAGACTATAGACTAGACTATAGACTAGACTAGACTATAGACTAAAGATTCCACACCTCCTGTGCATCAAAAAAAAAAAACAAAACCTAAACCTATATATTGTCTTGCCTAGTAAAATCTAGTGTAAAGACTAGTCAATAGTCCAGTGTATAGACTAATTAATATTCTTGTGTTTAGACTAGTCAATAGTCTAGTCTATAGTCATGTCAGTTGTCTGGTCAATAATATTGTCTAGTTTTTTTCTTTTCTCTAATCTAGTCTATACTGAGTTTTTTGTAGACTAGTCAATAGACTAATTTTAATTCTAGTCTTGTCTAAGTCTGGGGTGAAGTCTATAGTCAAGTCTACAGTATAGACTATAGTTTACTCTAGTATTAAGTCTAGTTGATATTCTGGATTTTTTTAGGTAGGTTAGTCAATGTATTCCGCTTCAGATTAACTCGAGTGCGGACTATTCAATGCGTTTTTTTGAGTGTAAATAATGTTTGAAAATATTAATTAAAAAAACTATTAAATTTCTATGCCACATAAGTATGTATTTTAATATATAAAACTTAATTAATTTATTTTCAACCAATACTCATTAAATTAAATAAAATTCAACTTAAACATCTACATTTAATTATCATTTATGATTAATAGATAGAATCACAGATTATATCGAATAAAACTAAAGGATTTTCATGATTAATAATACATTTATAGAAGAAAATGACTGAACGTTTGCTGCTTTGTTTTCATCTCATTTATCGACATTTAATTAGCCGGTACAAAATGCCAAACAAATGACAACGGACGTCGTCAGCCACAAATAAATGCCACAAACTAGATTTGTAAAAGGCTGGAAAATTGTACCCTGGAGGAGGGGGATTGGCGTTACGGCTGTAAGAGGATAATCAAAGTGATGTTTTAACAAATAAATACATTGGAATACCAAAACGACACTTTTAAAACTTCTTCAAATTACTACGTTCATTTAGTTGTTTTTTTTATATTTTCTAAGATGTATTTGTTTGGTTGCTGCTGTTGTTGTTGTTCTTGCGTTGGTCCTTGTGACCAGAAAAAGACACGTGCCACAGCAGTTGGCTGTCGAAATGTCAGATATCATCTGGCAAAAGTAAGTGGAGTGTGGTATTAATAGTAGAATATATTTAGTTGTTTATTTTTTCCATTGGATCGTTGGAATATGAGCGTGCATACGTTCTTTGGGTAATAGATTAAAATCAATTTACTCTAACACACACATTTTTAACATCATTGGCAAAAAATTCGAATAAAAATTCTGAAAAATATTTTAGCATTTATCAGCAGCTACTTGTGGGTCACACTGCGAAAACAAAACACCAGCAAACACACACAAAACATATATACATACATACATCCATCTATTCATCTACACAGTTTCACTAACTCAAATACTCTAATAGAAATACGAATGGTTGGATGACTGGCTGACTGACTGATGAAGAAGATGATTATATGTATGGTAGAAAGGAACGACGTAGAGTAGCAAAAGTCGAAGCCTCATAAATATGAAATTAGTTGGTAATTCTATAAGCAACACGCGTCCTGTTTTAGTTTTTCCCCTTTTTATTATTTTTTTCTTTCTTTTAAAGAACTTCATTTGCTATTTTTACTGCTGCCGTTTTTGTTGTTTTTTTATTATTTCATCAAAGTGCGTGGGAAGTGTATGGGCCTTTTCTCCCTTTTTTGTTTCGAATTTCAGCAAATAAATTGGGTTTAAATATTTATATAAATGAAAAGGTATTAAGTATGTTAATGGAATTTTTTTCTCTACATTTAATGCATCACAGAATAAAATTGAAAAAAAACAACAAAAACAAACGAATGGGTTTTGTTTTTTAAGTGAAAAATAATGCGAATGAATAATTTATATTGAAATCAGAAGTCATTTAATAATAATTATGAATATTTTGTAGTTTTATTAAAAATTGCTGTAGTGATAATAATTAGTTTCATTAAATTTACTTTTTGAAAAAACAATCTCGAAATTTTAACTAACTAACTAATTAGCAAAGTAGCAAACTAACTAACTAACCTACTAACTGACTTACTAACTAACTAACTTACTAAATAACTAACTAACTAACTAACTAACTAACTAACTAACTCACTCACTAACTATCTAACTATCTAACTAACTAACTAACTTACTAAATAACTAACTAAACCCCCTTTTAGGGGTTCTCATCTAATTCTGAATCTACATACCTAATAAAAAGAATAAAAGTTCCATTTTATGGATTCTCAACTAATTCAGACTCTACATACTTAATTTTATATTTCTAGGTTCAATATTATAGACAATTCAAAACTAACTAACGAACTAACTAACTAACTAACTAACTAACTAACTAACTAACTAACTAACTAACTAACTAACTAACTAACTTACTAACTAACTAACTAACTAACGAACTAACTAACTAACTAACTAACTAACTAACTAACTAACTAACTAACTAACTAACTAACTAACTAACTAACTAACTAACCTACTAACTAACTTACTAACTAACTTACTAACTAACTAACTAACTAACTAACTAACTAACTAACTAACTAACTAACTAACTAACTAACTAACTAACTAACTAACTAACTAACTAACTAACTAACTAACTAACTAACTAACTAACTAACTAACTAACTATTTCTAGGTTCAATATTATAGACAATTCAAAACTAACTAACTAACTAACTAACTAACTAACTAACTAACTAACTAACTAACTAACTAACTAACTAACTAACTAACTAACTAACTAACTAACTAACTAACTAACTAATGAACTAACTAACGAACTAACTAACTAACTAACTAACTAACTAACTAACTAACTAACTAACTAACTAACTAACTAACTAACCTACTAACTAACTAACTTACTAACTAACTAACTAAACCCCCTTTTAGGGGTTCTCATCTAATTCTGAATCTACATACCTAATAAAAAGAATAAAAGTTCCATTTTATGGATTCTCAACTAATTCCGACTCTACATACTTAATTTCATATTTCTAGGTTCAATATTATAGACAATTCAAAACTAACTAACTAACTAACTAACTAACTAACTAACTAACGAACTAACTAACAAACTAACTAACTAACTAACTAACTAACTAACTAACTAACTAACTAACTAACTTACTAACTAACTAACTAACTAACTAACTAACTAACTAACTAACTAACTAACTAACTAACTAACTAACTAACTAACTAACTAACGAACTAACTAACGAACTAACTAACCTACTAACTAACTTACTAACTAACTTACTAACTAACTAACTAACTAATTAACTAACTAACTAACTAACTAACTAACTAACTAACTAACTAACTAACTAAACCCCCTTTTAGGGGTTCTCATCTAATTCTGAATCTACATACCTAATAAAAAGAATAAAAGTTCAATTTTATGGATTCTCAACTAATTCAGACTCTACATACTTAATTTCATATTTCTAGGTTCAATATTATAGACAATTCAAAACTAACTAACTAACTAACTAACTAACTAACTAACTAACTAACTAACTAACTAACTAACTAACTAATTAACTAACTAACTAGCTAACCAACTAAGTTATTAACTTCCGTATATCCTGTGGTAGTATTTTTCTCATAGATGCTATAGTGTGATGTCATGAAACAGCCGGAATGCCTAAGAGATCTACGTTAAAATGATTTTGATTGAGATTTTGAGAAAGCATTTGACAGGATTAATAGAAAATAAATATATTGTCAGCATTAGAAGGGAAATACGAGAGAAACTTATTTCACTACACAAGGGCGAAATATCTGAACTTTTTATGTTCTCCCCTGTTTTTTGGAGAAAATGGATAATGAACAATAGAGAACAAAAGCCGGGGAATCCGGTGAAAAATCAACTATCAATACCTAGATTACTTGGCCTAGGCAGATGATATATGCATTAATATCTAAAGTTGACTATATTGGATCTTCGGAAATAATAAAATGTACGGGAGTTAAAATGAACACCGGCAAACGAAAAGCTAATGAGAAAATAAAGGATTGGTATAGAACAATAACAAAGGAAGATGGAAACAGCTGTTTTACTTTATTTATATGTGTTTACATATATGTTTTTTGAATCATTTCAAAAAATGAAGAGAGCTATATAACTGTCAAATTTTCCATACGTATTCTCTCTCAATGTGTGATGACTTCACATTGATCCAATCTACACAAAAATTTTGACAGATCATATAACTTATGTGGTCGTGTAAAGTCAACTTGAGTAAAACAGAACCTTTATGAGTAGAAGAACATTTTTTTAAATAGTGGAGTTTACGATTTGAATGTTGATAACAAAATCAATAAGGCAAGAGCATCCATTTGTATATTGTCCCTTATATGGCAAAGTTATAATATCAGCCTTTGCGCTAAATTAAGAATTTTCGAAGCAAACATCAAGTCGATAATTCTCTATGGATTTACAGCCTGTAAAGTAAGTCGTAGCATTACCCACCGACTATAAACTTTTGTAAACCATTGGCTCAAAACAAACATTTTCTGGTCTAAAACCATTTCAAACTCGATGTTGCTATCACAAACTGGCAAAAATGCTATATCTGCATTAAGATGGAATGGCCGTGCATGCGTTAAGATGGAACCCATTTCACCACGTAATTCATAGCGTTCCACTCAATCCGAAATAAACAACCTAGACTTAACCTGAATGAATAGGAGCTATCGCAAATAATCTGGTCCGCTGGCGGTCGGCAGTTACTGGCGCCCTATGCTCCAGTGGGAATTAGAGGAAATTATATATAGCCAACAAAAACAGAACTTCCTTAGATGCGAAAAAATCGCATATGAATTTAATACAAAAATTCGTTTATTGGGGCAACTCATAGAACTATATTCTTGAAATTTTTCACGAATAACTGTAATATTCATGTAAAAATTATTTTAGGCGGTGGGAGGTTGCGGTTTGGAACTACATATATTAAATATATGAATTTGTATATCTGAGAAACTATAAAAGCTAGAATTTTCAAATTTTACTTGAAGAACTTTGACATTTATGTAAATAATTAAAAGAAAAATTGCGAATTGGCTTTAGGGCTGCAAAGCATAAGTAAGAAGTATAGTCGAACGAGGCTGACCATATAATACCCTACACCTGTATGCGAATAAAATGTGATTTAGTTTACATAATAAAGCATTTAAGTTGAAATGTACATTGCCTCAGATATACTTAGGCCATTTTTAGGCTTTTTATAGGGGCTAGGATCAAATAAGGCCCTATAATTATAAAGTTCATGATGGTCATCAGGGCTAGTATAGAACTTGGTTTTGCAGCTTTTTGTCGAGATACGAGTATATTAAACATAATTATGAACTTAAAAGCCCTATTTGGCGGGTTCAGTTGGGACCTAGGTGAAATAATGGACCGTTGTTAACTATTTTTAATAGGCTTCGTCTACGACACCATTAAAAATCATGTGCAAATTTCATTGAATTATCTTTAAAACTGCTAACTGTAGTTTGATTATAAGGTTTACAAGCCCTTTTCGGGGGTACAGTTGTGTGGGGGCTAGGGGAAATGATGAAACGATCTTAACCTTTTTCAATAGACTTCGTCTATGGTATAACAGAAGATCATGTGCCAAATTTTATTGAATTATCTCCAAAATTGCGACCTGTAGTTTGATTACAATGTTTATAAACCCTTTTCGGGGGTACAGTTGTGTGGGGGCTAGGTGAAAGAATGAAACGATCTTAACCATTTTCAATAAGCTTCCCTGGGTGAATAGAAGATCATGTACCAAATTTCATTGAATAATCTTCAAAATTGCGACCTGTAGTTTGATTACAAAGTTCACAATCGACTTAGAAAATGATTCTGAGCCGATATTATTGTGCGTTACAAACTTCAGCATACACCCAATATACCTTCCCCACTAAGAAACCTATGTTGAAGTGTAATTTGTTAAAAAAGCTCTCTTATATTTATAAATAAAAGACCATAATTTATATTTTTTTATTATTATTTTTATATTTTTCTTTATATATATTTATATATAATTTTTTACATTTATTTAGTTTTTGCATTTATTTTTTTTCTTCTTTAATTATAATAAAAATAAATTCTTACTTAAACTTTAAGGAATAATAATGAAAATATATGAAACTAACTTACAAAAAGAAACTGCTACTCAAAAAAAAGAACGTAGAGTTGAAAAGGGGGAAGGGGTTGATAGCGAAAGTTTGGTTAGGAAAAAACTAAAATTATTAACTAAATAATATATTTAATGTTGGTTTTTTTGTTTTTTAAATTTATTTAAAAATATTAAATTGTTTAAAACAAATCAAATTAAGAAAAATAATATATATAAAATATAAATTCATTAAAAAAGGAATGTTTTGTTTTTAGTATTTAAAAAAAAAAAATTAACATAAAAAATAAAATTTAGTTTTTGAGTGAAAAGTTTAATATTAAGTTAAATTTTATAATATTTTTTTTGTTTGTTATATATAATTTTTTTTGTTTTTGTACACAGATTAGTTAAGGGTTTATTATTATTTTTTATTATTATTTAGAGCATACAATTACTTAGTTACTTTTAAGAGGGCATGGAGGGGGCGGGTTTTTTTAAAGTTTGAAATTTTTTTATTTTTTTTTGTTTTATACAACGTCTAAATAAAATTTACTAGTTGCTAAAAATATGTAAGAAGTTGTGGTTTTTTATCTATATATATATTAATAATTATTATTTTTTTATTTTCCCTTTTTATAAATTTTTTAAGATTTGAACTTTTATTTGCTATTTATAATAAGTTTTCTTTTTTGTGGATTTTTTTTTAAATTTATACATTTAGTAGAAATTTTTTTGTTTTAGATAATTTTATACAAAATATTTTTATTATTAGTTTTGGGTTTTTTTTAATATTTTTTCTTTTATTTTTTTAATAATAGTGATATGAAATACAATTAAAAGGACTTTTATATTTAGTTTTTTTTAATTTTAATAATTTTAAATCTATTTTTTTGTTTTGTTTTTCTGATAGATTTTATCATCATTTACAATTGTGTGTGTGTGGGTTTTATTTAATAATACTTTGAAAAGTTTTTGGGGTTTTTAGTTTGTTTGTAGGTGAAATTATTATAAAATTATTTAAAAATTAAGAAATTAGTTTTTTTTTCTTCTAAAAATACTGTAAATTATTTATATATAAAAAAATGTTTTAAACATGCGACAAGTTTATTTGGGTTTTAATTTAATTTTTTATCATTTCATTTCGGTTTTTTTTTAAGGATTTTTGAGTACAAATTATGTCTTTTTTTAGATTGTATACTTATTATGTGTTTTTTTAAATTTTATCACTCGATTTTCGTTGATCTTGGCTGTTAAATGATAAAAAATGAATCAATAGTTATTTACAAGTTTTTCTTAGTTTTTAGAAAATTTCTTTAGAAAACCAAAGTAGCATTTTATTTAAAAAATCAATAAAATTAAAGTCCCTATCGGCAAGAAGCTTTATTATGAGCTTTTTTGCACTCTTTAAACACTTGTATAAAAAAACGATAAAAACCAGTAAGAGAACTTAGTTTTTAGTCTCTGATGATGTAGGAAATCAAGAATTGTTTAAAAATTCATGAAAGAGAGTGCTATGAATAACTAACTAACCAAAGCCTACATCAGCAGAGAGCAAAAAATAAGTTCTCTTTTAAGAGAGCAAGAAAGCTCTTTGCCGATCTGGGAGCCAAATAGAGTTTTCATAATTTTCAAAACCTCTTTCTTTACATTTAAAACTTTTTGCTTTCTTTTTAGATTTTCAAGCTAAAATTTGATATTTTCTTATAAAATTTTTCTCTTTTTTCCTTTTAACCAAAAAAAAAAAAAAAAATTAAAAATACTTTAATTTCATTGTAGGATATGTTTTAAAACTGATTTCTAGTGAATTTCAGACTACTAAAAAAACAAAAACAACAATTTTCACCTTAAAATTTATGCATACTCAAACGGCGCTTTAGTCGAGACATATGAACCACTGACTGAATCATCATCCGATTTATTGCCGCAATATTGTATCAGCAGATTCTACACCATATTGACATATTTATCCTGAGGCGTCATGTAGTCTAGACTATTTTGTGAGAATGCCTGAGCCGAAACGGTGCCCGTAAACGAGGGACTAGGTGAGAGACCGAAATTGGTGGCAGCTGAATAGCCCGAATGACCCATATTATAGTTGACTTGATTTTGATTGCTGAAATATTCCATTTGAGAGTAATAGCTCGGCGCTTGAGCATAGTTGTTGGGATATTGTTGATATTGATTATGCCAGAAGTTATAGGAATCATGATTGGACATATAGGCGGCCGAATGGGCGGCTGAGTGATGAGCCGATTGGGCGGTTTGGGCAGCATGAGCTGCGGCCGCCGACTGTGGAGACATGGGTGTAATGGGAGGTGAGGGTGTGGTAATGCTGCTGTTCGAATCCATGGGCGTAATATTGCCACCAGGTTGTAAAAGTCGAGGATTGGCGGAGGCAGCTGTGCCATAAATACTATGATGATGAGAACTAGAACTGATATCGCCACCCGATTCCTTAAGAGTATCATAAGATGAGCCACGCAAAGCATCAACATTTGAGCCCGGATAGCCGGAACCGCCCAGATGTTCTTTCTTGCACACAATACTAACCGGACTAACCGAGGTGGCAGGTGTGGGCAGTAAAGGTGAAGAATTCTGATGATTAGCACCGCCCGAGGTATTAAGACCACCAGCTGACCCCGAACCCACACTACTGCCGGCCATGTGATGTAAATGTGAAACGGCTGAGGAGCTGCTTGGTGTAACGGCGGAGGCGGACGAGGAGGAATTGTGGAAGGAACTGTGATGTGACTTAATGGATTGTGCCACGGCTGCTGCAGCCGCTGCGGCCGAAGAGCCCTGTGAGGAGGAATTATTATTCGATGAATTGTTATTTGATTTGTTGCTGTTATTGTTGTTGTTATTGTTATTGGCGGACGAGGAATGATGACTGTTGGATTTGGAAGAATTCGTTGAATTGGAATTGCTGCTGCCGTTATTCGATGTATTGCGTGAGGAGGAGGATGAACACGAGGCGGAACCGGAACCCGAATTAACCGATTTCGAGTTGCTTAAACTATTTGACTGCTGTTGCTGCTGCAACTGTTGGCGGCATTTGGCGCGACGATTTTTAAACCAGACCTGCAAGAAAACAAAATAAATTTCATTATTATTTAGTTTTTTGATTTCTTTTACTCTTAAATTTAAAAGCTCAGCATTTAAAATATTTTCCAGTTCATTTAATGATTTCAAACATTTCCATTTTAATTTGATTAAAATTGTCTTTTTTAAGTTAAAAACAAACTCAGCAAATTTATAGAAATTAAATTTTATTAATTTAAAAATATGTCCTTTAACTGTCCGTCTGTACTCTCCCCCAAACTAAATCATTCGATTACAAATCTTAACTTTATCAAAAGGAAACATTCAAACAAATAATATGTATAATGAATAAAAGCAAGAAGGACAAATTGAGTAATATAATGAAATCTGATACGCCTTGTTTAATGCTCTTTTTTTGTATATGCTGATAACAACAACAATAACATCATACGGTAATATAACGCAAATAAAGTCCTGCTTTACCCTCCAAAAAAAAAATTCACAATAATGATTTTTTTTTGGTCATGAATGAATAGAATTTTTTTGTTTTATTTTACTTTGATGGAATAAATTTTTGTTTCCTTCGTTGGGAGCTGTTTAACAACAGGGGCGTTGAAAGTGTGTGGTAACATTTATAGATTGTGGCGTGTGGCATTAATATCAAGGCAAATATTGTATAAATGTATATTTGTGTGTGTGTGTGTGTGTGTGAGTGTGGCATGTCAAGGGGTGGCAATATGAAACCATTAACACAAACCCACTTTATGGGTTTTATGTGAATTTTTCTTATGGACCCATTGAGAGCTTTTGAAATCACTGTAAAAACAAATTCTTTTTCAACAGTTTCACAACACTTGTACGAGCAAAGAGTTGTTGTTGTTTAAATGATGAGAATGTGAACACATCTATAGTGTGTTCGTAAGCACTTTAACGATTGTTAGCTTTTGGTCCCCCTTAAGCATAACAAACAAGGATAATGTGTACATGACTATATGAATGAAAACCTCCTTCCTCCAAATTTGTGTGTGTTTTTTTTTGGGAAAATTTCTTGCCCTGCACTTGTTTTTAGCTGATAAAAGTGAGGAGGAAGTGTGTTGTTGGTATGAGGTTTGTTTTTCTATTTGACAATATAATCGAGTCAATTTGCAACTGTACGCTTTGGATAAACATTTCAGTTTGTTTGCTTTTGCTGCTGCTGCTGTTGTTATTTATTTGTTGTGTATCCTTTACTGTTAGTCAAGCAAAGCCTGCAGCATCTTTGAAATGGGCGCGTGACTTTTAACACTTGTTTCTTGTTACAGGACTGTAATAATAATAATAACAATAACAACTATAATTTATTCATTGATACTTGTCTTGCTTCCGCTTGAAAAGCCATTCACTTCACTTGTGCCACACTCAAGTTAAACAAATAAACATTAGAATTTGTTGAAATTTCCAATTATTATAATTGTTGTGGGAAAAAAGCGTTATGTTGTTGTTATTGATAGAAAAAACGTTGGTTAAAAAAAGTTTTTTTTTTGTCAACAAAGTTTAACTGGGGTTTAAGTAAACTTAAGGCAAGTTAAGGCATGTTGAAAATGAAAATAAGTTTTAGAATTTCATTATTTATAGAATTTTGTTTAATTTAGACAGGGTTTTGTTAAAGAAAGTTTAACTAAGGTTTAGATAAAGTTTAAGTTATCTGTTAAGGTGTGGCAATTTCTTAGTTTACGCTTTGTTGAAGTTTCTATTTAGTTTGTTTTATTGGTATTAGTGTAACTTGTTTTATTGTTTTTAGTTGAACTTAAATTGTTAAAGTTTAACTAAAGTTTAGTCAAGTTTGTCCACAAGTTTTAAATAAAATCTCTATGTTTAAAGAGTTTTTTAACAAGATTTCCTTAAATTTTTTCTTTTCAATGAATACTTTCACTAGAAGTTGGTAATATATGCTAAACTTGCATTTTTAAGTTTAAACCAAGTTTAAATAGGAGTTAAAGTTTTAAAGTTTATTAAAAATTCCTTTTATGTTGGGATTTTTAACGAATACTTTCATTCGAAGATGTTAATGTTGGCTTAATTTGTAGTTTTCAAGTTTAAACTAAGTTTAACTAGGTGTTTTTAAAGATTAACGTTTTATTTTCTACTTATACAAACATTTGTGAAGAATTATTAAGATTACAAGTAATAAACTTAATTAATCTTTTTTAGGTTTAAATTAAGTTTAACTAACAGTTTATGAGATGTTTTAAACACATTTTAATGATTTTAATTAAAATTTATTTTTATGTTGAGATTTTAAACGAAAAATTTAATACGAAGTTGTTGATGTTTGCTAAACCTTAAGTTTTCAAGTTTAAACTAAGTTTAACTAATAGATTAAGATATTTAGAGATTAAACTTTACAATTCCATTCAAATGTTCTTGTACGTCCAAACTTTTAAAGAATACTTTCGTTTAAATATATTATGGCAGGCTAAACTTGAAATTTGAAAGTTTAAACTAAGTTTAACTAAAAGTTTTCAAAGATTAATGTTTTAAAGTTGATGTAAACAATTTGAAAAATAATTTAGTGTAAAAAAGTTAAATTACATTAATCTTAAACATTTTAAGTTTAAACTAAGTTTAACCAGCAGTTGCTCTAAACAATGTAGTATTTGCTTAAAAAAAACTTCTAAAAAGTTTACAAAATTTTAATATTTTAACATTTTTATCAAGAAATACATTTGCAGTTACAATTGAATTAACAATTTGCCAAATTATTAAAAAAAAAATAATTTTCACTTTCATTTTAATTCGTGTAACCAAACAAACACACATAAAATTATATAACTAACGAAATGTGAATAAAAAGTAATAAATATACAATTTAAATACAATTTCAAATAATTCAAGCGTTAAGTGAAATAAAAATGTGTTGATTTGCCAATAATTGAATATAATGTTGAACAAATAAAAAGTTTTTTCCCCCCCTCTCCAATCTCTTTCAAAAATCAAATCAAAATTACATTATTGTAACAGTCACCAATTTGAAAGAATGAATGAAAGAAAGATAGATAGATAGAAAAAAACATAGTTGAATAAATAACAAAATTTTAATCTGCAATGGGAAATTTTCAACAATACTACAGCTGTTGTATTAAATCAAATAATGTTTACGCATTATTGACATACAGTGTAAAAATAGGGTGTAATAGAAGGTAAAAATTCGAATTTGTCATTTAAATTTAAATCTCTGTAACGTTATTATACTTATGATGAAATATGTATGTGTGTATATTGTCACCAGACAATAGCAAAAAAAAAAAGAGTTAGCTTGTATTTAAGCAAATATTTGTTAAAATATCCCCTAAACAATACACCCTAAAAGTAGTCTATGACAAACTAGTTTATATGTAGTAGGTTTTTAGGCAAAAACAACCCTTAATTAAATGATTCTATGTATAGTTGATTATTAAAAATATAATTTTTCCAAAATTAATGACAAATTATGTTTACACACATACATACACACATATGTATGTATTAAAAATTTCTTTTATATAAAGAGGTTATGTACTATTTGTTCAAAATACTAGGTTTGGTTTTGGTTATAATTTTTGGTACCTTTAAGGTTATTTTTTGTTGATTTTAAATTAAATATTAATGAAATTTTATTTTAATCCAAAAAGTACTTTTTTTAATCCAAAAAGTACTTTTGTTAAGGTACTATTTTAAAATTAAAAGTTAATTTAATTTCTTAAAAGAATCTATATATCAGACAAAAAAGTACTTTAAATTAATACTTTTTCTAAAAATTAGTATTTTAAAAAGTTCCAAAAATTGGTACATTTTGTAAAAAAGTACTGTATTTAAGTTTATACTTGAGGATTTTTACCCAGCAGTTTGATTGGACAGTACCGAAATTTTCTTAAAAGAAACATTACATATATTTTCTAAAAAGTAGTATTTTAAAAAGTTCTAAAAATTGAAACATTTTGTATAAAAGTACTTTCTTTAAGTTTATACTTGTAGCTTGTCACCCAGCTGTTTGGTTGGACAGTCCCGTACTACCTATTTAACATACCACAGGAGTGGATACAACCCTCCCGTACTACCTATTTAACATACTAAAGGAGCGTATACAACTCAAGCGTTTGTAGGGGGAGGAATTTTATTTTTTCTATTTCCTCACTTTTATATTTAGTATCAAAAATTTGGTGGAGGGTAAAATTTATTATTTCCCCCTCTGGATTCGCGCCTGGTTTATCATTTAGAGTTACCTCTATCCACCAAGACGACTAGCTACTTTAACATGTGCTTGAGTTCCACAAGGAAGTCGATCGTCACCCCATAGATTGCAAAGGAACAGTACAAAAGCTTAAGTTTGTTCAAAACTTCACTCTCTCGATTACAAAGGGGACCTAAAGTGATGATTACAAACAGTACATTCGTGTCCTTTCGGATGCATTGAGTCTTTGTCGAACTTGCTGGGTAATCACAAAATATTAATGTGCGATAGTAAGTAAAAATGTAGGTGTGAGTAAGTGTATTCGTGTGTATGTGTGTGTCTTGTCTATGAATAAACGGAAGCGCTTAGCAAGGTTATCAACATGAATAATAAACATTTTTTTTGTGATTTATGATTTATATTTTTCATTATGCTTACAATAATAAATATATTAACCCCCCCCCCCCCTTCCTTCCCTTTGCTCTCACAACCCTCAAATGTAACAAACTCGAAAGTGACAGAATAACATCATTATCACCATTTCATACTGCTGGTGGGTTGGCAAATGTTTAGCAATTTCTTTATCATCTCAGTTCGTTTAATAATTGTTGGCAAACAAACAGCCGCCGAGATGTGGGTTGGAACAACCCAACTAGCAAAACATTTATTAGGGCGTCAATGTTTGTTCTGTTCTGGTACAGATAAGCTGTGTATGTGTGTGTGAAAAATTATTACATTTATGATTCTTTTTGTCATATTTTGAAATTTGTTTTTTCTTGCCACAAGAATGTTTGGTCGGCCCAAATTTCTTGGAGGTGGAGCAAAATTAAATAAATAAAAAAAATTATTATGATATTTAAAGAAAAAGTAAGCCAACTATGTAATAAGGACCTTTGAAATCCAAAATAGACCATATTATTATAAACAATTTTACTTAAAGACTTTTTAAGGCTTCTTCTATATATTCTTCTAAGCGATCTAAATACTTTAGTTATCGCAAAAAAACTTTCGAAAGTTTTGCTATTAAAAATTAACAAAATCGGTTTGCAACTGGCTGAGTTATAGTCATAATACCAATACCATCTCAAATTTGTCCCGAATGTGTCCATTTTTAACTAAGAGAGAGAACTAAGTTTAATAAATATACATCATGTATATCATATGAAAGGTATTAAAAAAAGCTTTCACAAAACAAAGATATTTTAACAAAAGCTATAAAATTAAAAGCTTTTATATCGAACCAAAATGTTTTTACTTATTAACAAAAATTTACAACTTTGACTTTGACTAAAAGAACTAAAATCATCCGTAATTTGTTAAATGTAGCATATGTGTGGGATGATTGTTATCAATAAAATGACATTTCATACATTTTGGGATATTTATCTTAACGCTTAAATCTAATAATGCAACATATAACATATGATTATATTAAATCATTTAAATTGTTCATATAACTATAAATGATTATGACACCAAAAACACCAGGCAGGCATACTAGCAGTCGACAAAGGAAACCCACAAATTTAATACCAAACAAAATTTTTCTCTATTTCTAACATTACAGGCCCAACAACAACAAGAAAAAAGAAAAATAAACAATTACACAAATCACTAACAAAAATAAAATAAATCTTAAAAGTAAACAAATATTTCGAATATACAAACATACAACATTATTATGGTTTAAATATCTACATAGTACACACATATGTATCTAGCTTAGCTGCAACATTTAAAGGCAACCACGGCAAACAGCAGTAGCAGTTAGTAGTTGTAGTAGTCTAACAAGAGTTACAAACATCGTATGGTTTTGTGACTTTGGTTTAAAGACCATTAAAGAAGCCATAAAACATTTACAAAGAAAATAAACATCTATTTGCCACATACACTGAGGAAAAATTTTACAAAGAAACAAATTTCCCTTAGTTTTCATTTTTATTAATGAATGTTAGCTAAATTTAATTTGTTTGAACGGCAACATCATGTGTAAATTTTTTTGGGACATTTTTTGAATTTCAAATCCTTAATATTTTAAGCAAATAAAGTTTTTGTTGAAAATGTTTAACCCTCGCCAAAAGGAAGTTAGTTTCCTTTTCTTTTTTTTGCAGTTTAATTTGTTGTTTGTTTAAGTTAGTTATCTATGACAAATTTTAACGATTTTAAAAATAAATAAAAAATGGAAAATGGAGATTTTCCCAAAGGAGAGATTTTTTCAAATAAATTTTATATAACAGATAGTTTTGTCAACGTAAGTTTTATATAAAAAAGGAGAAGTTTTTGAAAAATGTTTCTATTAAGTAGATAATTTTGAAAGTTTTTCTATAAAATATATAATTTTTTCAATGATTTTCTTCTAAAATAGAGAAACAATTCTAATAGATTTTTATAAAAGAGAGAATTTTGTACAAATTTCTTAAACAAAAAGAGATTTTTTACTAAAGTTTCTTATGAAAAAGAGATGCAGATCTTTTGCAAAGTTTCTATAAAAAGAAGAATTCTGAGAAAGTTTCTCATGAAAGAGAGGCAATTTTTAAAAGCTTTTTAATAAAAGAGAGAATTTTGAAAGTTTTTAAATGCTCTCAAAGTGCTTCTTATAAAAACAATTTTCTATAACAGCAAACGTTTTTTATAAAAGAGAGACTTTTCACAAAAGTCTCTTAAGAAAAAAAAGCTTATATTTTATAGAATATAAATCTCTTTCAAAGCTTTCTTTAAAAAAGAGCATTTTTCGAAAGTTCTTTAATAAAAATAGTAAAAAAAGCTTTACGTTTTTTTTATTAAATATAGATTTATCTCAAAGTTTTTCTTATAAAAGAGAGAATTTTTTGTAACAGAAGAAATTTTGTAAAAACTTTCTATAAAGAGAGAGATTTTTACCAAAGTTTCTTTTGAAAATGAGAAAACTTTGTAAAAATTTCTTATAAAAGGGAGAATTTTACAATTTTTTTATGAATTCAGTTACTTATCAATGTTTTCTATAAAAGAGAAAGATTTTTTTAATGAAAAAAAAACTTTTGCAAAAGCTTTTTTATGAAATAGAGAGAATTTTGCAAAAGTTTTCTATAAAAGACATCTTTTCTACATTTTCTATAAAAGAGAGAGAAAGTTTCTTAAAAATATGAGAATTTTCTAAAAGTTCTTTTTGAAAAAAAGAGTAATTTGTTTGTAATATAAAGAATTAGCTCAATGCTTTTTATTAAAAAGGGAATCCTGGGAAGGTTTCTTATAAAAGATAGAGAGCATTTTTCAATAAAAAAGAAAATTTTACAAAAGATTCTTATAGAAATAGAGAGAGAGTTATAACTAAAAGTTGTCTTTAATATGGAGAATTTCGCGAAAGTTTTCTTTAGAAAAGAAAAAGTCTAAAATTGTGTAATAAAAATAGAGAAATTTTTACAAACTTTTATTTAGAGAGAGGATTTTGTTTTAAAAAAAAGCAAAGGTGAGAGCATTTTTCAGATGTTACATATAAAAGAAAGAAAAATTTCGTTAAAAAAGAAATTTTTCCAAAATAATAATTAATACAACATAAAATGAAAAATGAGAATAAAAACAGAATTTAATCAGAATTTTTTTATAAAAAAATATAAATTTTTGGAAAATTTATTAGTTGGGTTTAAAAGTACAATTTAATTTGTAGTTGTTACAACAATTAACAAAGTGATAATTTGTGTTAGTTAAACACAGTATTCCCTTTAAATTCTTCTATATATAAATAAACACATAATAAAATTTATTACTATTTATTTAGGATCATTTACAAATTGATGATGATTTTGCCAAAAATACAATTATTTATTTTAAGGCCCGAAACAAGCAAATGACATAATTATGTTGCAACATAAGCAATGAACAATAATGATTTTCGCAGAAAAAAAAGAACAATCTTTCAACAAACACACACAACATAAAATAAAAATGAAAATAAACAAACCCAGACAATAACAATAAAAAAATGTCCTTATCAGACAACAATACAACAACGCAGTTGAGGACATAAAAATACCCTTAATATGCCTTTAGGTCTATTTGAGAATTTGTTGAATTAAAAGATCTGTGTTTCGCAGGATTGAGATGTCATTTTTGTTTGCTTGATAACTGTTTACATAGGTATGTTAAAGAGGAGAGCGAGGAGACGGAAGAAGAGAGTGACATCAGAACATAATTTATCAAATGTTTAAACAAACACAGCCGTTAGTAAGCAGCAACTGTGATAATAAACAAACAAATATTCTAAAAAAAAGGTTTTTTTTGCTGTTTACAACAATTGTCCTTTGCTGTAGAATTGCAACCAAAACAACAAAAAAATCGATTATATGTAATTTAAGGACGTGACACTGAATACCATTTGTGTTTTTTTTTTCTTTTTGGGTTGCATAAACTACAAACAAAACTAAATAAAACTGCATGCCTTGCACATTTGCTTATTTGTTGTAAAACTTTAAATAAAAAAAGGAGGCAAAAGAAAAAGAACATGTTGCAAGATTTGTGTTCGTGTTGTAATGTAATGTTGGTTTGTAAATTGTAACAGGGAAGCCCTTGTTGGTATTTTTTTAATTTTTTTTTGTTTTTAGCAATTGACCACTCGTGAAAATTGACACGTTGCAAGTTGTCGTCTGTATTAATATGTCTACGTGTGTTTGACTGTTGTATCTTCTAGTCATGTTAAAAATTTCTTTTTCAACAACAACAACAACACCCATAATAAGAAAATAATGTTATTTTATTTAAAACATTTTAAATAAAATAACACATGTATTGCTTACAAAGAAGGCCTAAATTATAGTTGTAGTTGTTGTAGCTGCAACTAAAGTACATTTATTTTATTGTTTTGTAGATTTGTCAACTGTCCTATACGTCTACCGACTATGACTTTGTTTTTTTCTTTTTTTTTTGCTTTTTAGTCTGGTCTATATGTATCTACATATGTCTCAGTTTAGTTTTCATTGTAGCTTTCCTATGGTATCCTTGTGCTGCTGGCTACGTACGTGTTTTAAACAAATAATAGAAATGTATTGAATTTCTTTTCTTTTTTTTGAAAATTTGTAACGAATAGATGGTATAATTGTAATTTACACGAAATTCTTAGTAGGTGTCTATGTAGGTGGAAAAACCTTAAAGGTAATTGACATTTAAATAGTTCAGAGTTGTTCTATACGACAAAAAATATAAAAGTGTAATACAGATAGCTGTCACATTTTGTGAGGTAAAACAAGTTGTTACCAAATTGATTAATTAAGTTATTAATTTAATTTAAACAAAAACTAAATTTCTAATTAAATTGAAATAAATATTCTTACAGAAAGTTTAGCAAAATAAATGGTTTAAATCTTTTACTATATAAAAAGGAATTTTACAAATATTTTCTAAAAAAATAGAAAATTGAATTGAAAATTGTGTTCCAAGAACGATAATTCAATTGAATATTTTCTGTAAAAAGGTAATTGAAATGAAAATTTTCGCAAAAAGAGCAAAGGAATGAACATTTTTCATAAAATAATAATTTTGTAAAGAATTTTTGGAAAAAGAGAATTTTTGGAAAATTTTTTATTAAAATTGAAATATTTGAATTTTTTTATTAAAAAACAATGAAAAATTTTATACAAAAGGAAAATTGAATCGACAATTTATATAAAAAAGAAAATTTTTTCAAATAGGCAACTTTTTAAAAAATTTTATAAGCAAAAAACATTTTTAAAAGTTTTCTTTTAAAATAAATTTAAATCAAAAATAGTTTTTAAAAATAAAAGAATTAAATTGAAAATAGTTTTATTAAAAAGAGGATTCAGAAATTTAAAAAAAATATTTAAAATTTTATAAGAAAACTAAATTGAAAAGGAACGTTCGAATAAAATATCAAAAATTTTGTAAAAATAAAAAGAGAATTGAAACGCAAATTTCTTAAAAAGGAGAGAATTGAATCGAAAATTTTGTAAAAGTAGGGAAATATTTTGGAAATTTTGTAAAAAAAGAGTTGAATCGAATTTTCTTTTATAAAAAATTCACTTTTCAATTTAAAAAAAAAAACAGAATTGAATAGATAATTTTATACATAAAAAACAATTAGTTTGAAAAGCAATTGAATCGAAAATTTTATAAGAAAAAGAAATTTGAAAAGAAAATTTTTAATAAAAAATATAAGTCAAGAGAATTGAATGAAAAAAATTGTATAAAAAGAGAATTGAAACGAAAATTTTTACAAAATATGGGAATTGAATGATAAATTTTATACAAAAGAAAAATTGATTTTATAAAAGGAAAATGAAAATTTTTTTGTTTCAAAATATGTTTGAATAAAAATTATTTCTATAAAGAGAATTAAAGCAAAAATGGCTATAAAAACGCAACAATTTTTAATAAGAATAATAACTTTTAGGATTTTTTTTTTTAATTAAAATTTAGTCAAAATTTTCCTTAAAAAGACTTTTTCAATTATTTTATATAAAACGAGAATTTTCAAAATTTTTCTAAACCAAAATTTTAAACAAGTTTTTTAAATTTTCAATATTTTCTAAAATTTTTATATATTTTTAAATTCAAATTTTGCAAAACTCTAAAATTTCAATATTTTTAAAAGAGGAAATTTTTAAATATTTCCTTAAAATAGAAGATTTTTTTAAATTTTCGAAATTAAAAAAAATTTAAATTGCTTCTTTTTTTTTTAATTTTCTAAAATCTCTACATATTTTTAAAAATCTCAATATTTTCTAAAATTTTTATATATTTTGAAATTTAAAATTTTTAAAAATTTGAAAAGTTCTTAAATTTCACTCTTTTTTAAATGAAAAAATTTTTTAATTATTTTTGAAAACTTTTTTAAAAATAGAAAATTTATAGAAAATTTTAATATTTCTTGGGTAAAGTTGAGATAAACATTGAATAATTTATGGGAAACTTGCTTAAATCTTTTTGAGACATTTGTATATATTTGCTTTAAGCAATTTGTAAGAAAATTTAAAATCGTCGATCTTAAATTATTAAAAAGCTTTAAATTATTTTAAACTCTTTAAGAAAACTTTTATGTTAATATATAATCATATTAAAAAAGTAATAAAAATAAGTTTAAAATTTAAATTACCTGTACTCTAGATTCTGGTAGATTAATCTTTAAAGCCACTTCTTCGCGCATAAATATATCGGGATAACGTGTTTTGCCAAACAAAGCCTCCAAAACATCCAGCTGGGCTCGGGTAAATGTGGTGCGTTCACGTCTCTGTTTGCGGGTATTAACACCTGAGGGGGCACAAGTTAAAAAAAATAATTAATAAAAAATATGCTTTAAACTACTAAATAATGCCTAAACAATGTGGTGAAATTGCTAAGAGTGACAAAAAGAAGTAGTTTATTTAAAACTGTTGGAAAGTCAACAAAATATATTAACTTTAGTTAAAAACTAATTAATTAAGAGATTATATATCCAAAAGGTTGTCTAAAATATCCTGCTGTTTATTACAACTTAAAAAAGAACAATATTTACTGCTTTTTACTAGTTTGTAGTAAAAAAAAAGTTTTATTGTTTAATAGAAAAAGAAATGGCGTAGGAAAAAGTTGTGTCCTTTTTTACTTTTTTGAAAAAAAGGTGTTTTATTTAAATAAACATTTACTACCCTCAAAATCATGAATATTAGAAAATTTCTAAAACGCCATTTAATAGAAAAACTTCACTCAATGATAATATCCACCCCAATTTGATTAAAATGATTTTTTCTTATATATAAGCCAACAGATGAGAAGGCCTGTTCTAAACATATAGTTATCAACCACCCTTGTTATTTAGATGTTTCGCTGGCTAACTGCCAGCTATTGGTTTGGTGGCGCAGCAAACATACTTTGTTTCTATTACATGAAAGTATATAATGTATATATAGATATTTTTATATATTATATACTTTTATAATATTTTTAATCCTACAACAACGATTTTATTGTTTTGTCACCCTATTCGCTGTGAATAGGATTTGTGTTTTATATTTCCAGCTTGCTGGGCCCGTCGGAAAATAGTTTTTTAATGTTATAAATTTTCTTGTATATTTTTTTAGCTATTGTTTTTTTTTTCTTCTTTTTTTGTCAAAGGGTATCTGTAGTTTTTTTTTAATGCTGTTATATGATCCCAGTTAAGTATTTATGCAGTTGGTGTAGAGCTATGGCAAAAAGTTAGCATTGAGGCATATGTACGTGCCTTTTTAAATAAATGAATTTTTAAAAAGATTTAAAACAGCTGCTTTAATTTTTTGGAATATTTTTTTTATTCAGATGTTGATTTTAATTGAAGGACTTTTGATTTTTTAAGCTAAATGTAAGAGTATTTTGAAATTAAAGTATTAAGCGTTACATTGTGTATTGTGTTAGAAAGTAATTGAAGTAAAATTGTTTCTGAGAAAGAATGTTTCTATAACAAAAAGCCCACCGTGCTTACTATTTATAAATTTCATTATTTGTTTTCTTTATTTAAAACTAATAGTTTTCGTTGATTTAGTTTTTAATTGTAGAAGAAATTGCAGAAATTTCATCCTTTTTAGCTGCATTAATGAGAATGGTTTTCAAAATAGTACTAGATTTAAAATTTTTTCTATATTGTAAAAGAAAACTTCAAAAATTTACTTTCTTAAAGCAATATTAAGAAATCATTTCGATTTAGGGAAAAACTGTAAAGAATTTTTTGCTCATTTAGTTGTTTAAATGAAAAAGGTACGAAAAATAGTACCAAATTTAACATTTTTGCTGAATTAGAAGCGAAAACTTGAAAAATTTACTTTTTCAAAGTAAAACTAAAAAATTAGTTTAATTTAGGGGAAAACTATAAAAAAAGGTACTAAAAATAGTACCAAACTAAACATTTTTTGCTAGATTGTTAGAAAAAACTTAAAAAATTTACTTTCTTTAAGACAAATTAACAGATTTGATTCAATAAGGGAAAATTGCATTGAAATTTCTTGCTCTTAAGTTTTATTAATGAAAAAGGTACTAAAAGTAGTACTAAACTTAACATTTTTGCATGGATTGTTAGAAAATTTACTTTCTTAAAGCAAAACCAAGAAATTGGTTTCATTTAGAGAAAAACTTAAAGAAATTTCTTGCTCTTTAGATGTGTTAATAAAAAAGGTACTAAAGATAGTACTAAAAATAGTACCAATTTAAACATTTTGCTGAATTGTACATAACAACTTCAAAATTTAACTTTCTTTAAGCAAAACTAACAAATCGGTTTCGTTTAGGGGAAAACTGTTAAACATTTTTTTGTTCTTTAGTTGTATTGATAAAAAAGTACTAAAACTGTAAAAACTTTCCTACTTTTTAGTTGTATTATTGAAAAAGGTACTGAAAAAGATACTAAAAATAGTACCAAACTTAACGCTACAGCTAGATAGTTAGAAAAATCCTCAAAAGTGTACTATTTCAAATTAAAAATTACAATTTGACTCTATTTAGTTGTAAACTGTTTAAAAATTTAATGCTCTTTAGTTGTTCAAATGAGAAAGGTACTAAATATAGTACCAAAATCAAAATATTTGCTGGATTGTTAAAAAAAAATAATAAATTTAACTTTTTAAATTAAATTTAAAAATTTGCTTAAATTTAGATAATTTTTTTTAAATTTTTTCTCTTTAACTGTTTTTTATGAAAAAGAGGAAAAAGGTGGCAAAAAAAGAACCAAACTCATCACTATGGGAAATATGACATTTAAAATTTGATTTCATTAAATTAACACTTGATTGCTGGTTGTTTCGAGTTTTATAGAAATTTCTTTGTTTTAGGCTGTTTAAAGAAAAAAGGGACTTAAAACAGGACTTTAGCATAATATATCAACTAAATTGTTATTAGTACTTTAGTACCAAAGTAAATCAGCAATATAAGAAACAGTACAATTTGTCTTTACAAATAAAAAATTTCTATAATATCCCTAATGATCCTAATTCAAGTGTCCTCTGTTACTAGTTTAAACTATGTTTAACCCAGCATGTTGTAGTTTAAGTCACTCCCTAATAAAAGTTTAAACTTTTTTTAGGAAATTTCTTTTCTATTATTTTCAAATTGTTATTCTTTAAATTTATATAGTTAAAGTTAAAAAGTTTTTAATAAATATGCAAAAATATGTCTTTTTTGCTTTAAATATAAACAAAAGCAATTAATATGCTAAATTGATCTTTTTATGAATTTCTTTTCATTAATGATAATTTAAAAACCATAAAATTGTTTTTTTCAAAATTAAAATTTCCTACGTCAAAAATCAACAAATTTGATTTTCTTTTATCTTGAAATGGAATTTCCAATATGTATTTTAAATAAATGAATTTAAATAGTTTTAGTGTATAATAAAAAATTATGAAAATTAACATAATTTTAACATTAAAATTAGTGTGTGAAATAAATAAATTTGCATACTACAGCTAATATAAAGAATTTAAAAAAGTAAAGAACTTTTTTCTTAACAGAGTGTTAATTCTTGATGTTTTGAAAACTAAACTAAAAATCATTAATTTAAATTTTTTTTCTTATCAACTCAAGATTCTGTAAACAAACAAAATAAAAAAACACGAACTGAAAATGACAAATGATTTGTCATGACAAAACAAAATGTTGTTGGCCTTAAAGAAAACGGGCCAAAAGACTAAAAAAAAACAAAAACAAAACTTCACTGATAACTCAATTTTAACTAAAGATGACAAGGTGATTTCATTTGGAAAAATGACAACAAACCTCTGGGAATATTTCACATTTTTATCTGGGCACTTAGGATTCAAAATAAAAAAAACAAACTCCCAACGGCTACAGCTTGCAACACATCCTGTAGGCAACAGCAGCAGCAACAGCAAGTGGATTGGTATCATTTCTTTAATTCAAAATATGAATTTCAATAAAAAAATATATTACCAGTTCTTGCTTGGTTTTCAAGAAGATATAGTCAAGAGAAAAATAAAAAACAAACCTCATATTGCATCATTATCAATAATATTGTCAAAATGAATAATGAGCGCTTGCGTGCACTGACTTGACAAATACAGTGACGTAGCAAATGACAAGTTAACAGACAACTTCTAGCCATTATCCATCCATAAAAACTAAAGTGAAATCTTATTCTTTTTCCTCTTCTTTATGCTTAACAAATGGTGTCATTTCTTTGGTTTTTTCATATACAGTTTGTTGTCGATTTTTTTTTGAAAACAATAAATGACAAATAAGTTGTAAGAAGAAGAAAAAACAAAAAATTCCCAAATAATTAATGGTTAATAGTTGTGAAGGTTAAAATTTTAATAAAAATTTACGTTTTTTTAAGAAAAAGGAAATTTTAATATTAGAGCAAAATTTTAGTAAAAATAAGCTTTGAAAGGGAGTTTATAAAAAAAGTACCAAAAAGGTACTATTTGAAACTTTAATATATAAATTATTAAACACTTTTTTTCTAAATTGATAGCCTGTTCTAGTCCTCAACTTATCAGCAAAAGCTTTCTATATAAAAAAAAACTTTTGAGATTTCAGAGAAAAAGTGGAAAATGTACCAAAAAGGTACCAAAACTGGAATGTTTAAACATTTCTTTTAAATTTCTTTAAGAAGTACAAAAACTACTGAAAAATACTACTAAAAGTACCATAACTTTAGTCACTTTACTATTCGAATAAAAATTGTATAAATAAAAAACTTTAAACGTCTTAAACTTTTTTATAAATTAAAAAGCTTTTAAAATTTCTTAAAAAAAATGAGCAAATTGCCTAAGAGGTACTAAATGTGGTTTCAAAAAGGCTGATATTAAACACATCTTTTAATTTCTTAAAAAAGTACAAAATTACTTTAAACTTTTAGAAATTTAATTAAAAAGCGTTTGAAATTTATTTAAAATAAACAAATTGCATAAAAAAGTACCAAAAAGGGAATTATTGAACAAATTATTTAATTTTTTCAAAAAAGTACAAAAAGTACTTTTCAAAATTGGTCTTTCATTAAAAAAAGTCCCTTAATTAAACCTTTACTATACCATTAGTCACTTAACTATTGCGTTTTTTATTCAAAAGAAAGTTCTTTTAAAAAACTTTAATTTAAAAGATAATTATTGAACAGTTTATTTAAAAAAGTACAAAATTGTTAAAAACCCGTCCTAAAAAGTACAAAAACTTTCAATTTTTAGTTAATTATAAAATAATTAAGAAGAAAACGTTACTTTAATATATTAAGACTTTTAAAAAGCTTGATCTAGGAGAAAAAGCTCAAAAAAGTCTGTTTTAATGTACGAAAAGTACCAACGAAAAAGTACTAAAGTTACAAAAACATTTTTGTTAAAAGATTTGCTTTTAACAAGTTGATTTCTTAAGATTACTTTGAAGCTGGAAGTAAAATGTACCGAAAAAGTATTAAAGCTTTTTTCAAAAGCTTTTTCTTTCACATAAAACGTACTAAAGTTGAGTTAAAAGATTTTGTTAGCATTTACTTTGACAAACTGGAATTTTAAAATTGTTTAAAAATATTAGAAAGACTTTCAAACAGCTTTAAATGAAGCCTAAAGCTTCCTTAAAAAGCTTTTTTGGTCTAATTACTAAAGTCTACGTAGTTTTTGTAAAATTTCTGGAAAAATATTTATAAAAAATTAAAAAAATTTTGCAATTAAATTTAAGATTGATATAACTAATATTTCAGACTAAATTTGGACTTAAAAAAATCTTTGTAAATGTTTTTAAAATAACTAAAGTCTTTGTTAGTATCTAAGTGCCGTTCCATGATGAATTCGCTGACTCGTTTATGGCTTACGCAAACCTGTTTAAGTCCTAAGTATGACCGTGTGATTGTTGTCAAGTTTTTGTATGAAAAACACGTATCAGCTGATACGTTAAGTCAACGGAACGTAGTAACCAACTAAGCTTTATGAATTTGGAAAAATGAACACTAACACTTTCACCACATTTGAATTTTTTTAAAATAGTTATTTGTTTTTTTTAACCAAAATTGGTGCGATATTTACCCCACATACCTTGGGAGAACCCGACGGCCTCTAGGCCATGGGGTAAACCAAAGGGTCCCAATGACGGCATCGGCATACCAGGCGGCAAAGGTCCATGTGGTCCATGATGAGGATGAGGACCACCATAACTGTGTGGATGGGGTCCCAAATCTCCCGATTTAAGAAAACCGGCAGCCATTAAGGCTTCTGTTGAGTGAAGAGCCACTGTGAAGCCGTTTACACAAAGGTAAACAAAAAAACTGTAAAGCAAAAAAGAAAAACATTAATTAATTATTATAAATTAAAATTATAAACATAATTATTTATAAAATGCAAAATGAAAATAAAAAAGAATGGCGTACGTTTTTTTCCAAGGTTTGAGAGAGTGTTACAAAAAAGGGTTGGTTGTTGGTTGGGTTTTGGTGGCAAAAACTGAATCACAATATTTAGAGTTTATTTTCCAGACAGATGCGTTATTAATTTATGTGTCAAGGCAAGCGTGTAATTTAGGGTCTGTATTTCAATTTTTTACACAATTCTTGTTGCACACGAACACACACGAACGAACGAACTTTATATTCCAAGGCAGGGTGAGTGATAAGTGATAATTATTATTTGCAAAAATGTACGTAGTATCTTTAATTCAACTATTTATTTTATTTTTTTTGTTCGCGCTTATCTTTTGGTTACTGTTGGATGGTATGATATGCGGTAGACCAATGATGATTTGTAAATGACTGTCTAAATAACTGTGGCAGAGCGTTAAATGACAAATAACCTAAGGGTACCTACTTGCCTGACAATGCTAGGTGTGGACATTTTAAAGAGTATCTCTTTGTGTTTGAGTGAAAGAGCAAAAGGATAATTGAAGAGAGTTTCTTTTTAAAAAATTTATATGGAATATTATTAGCAGGAGGATATAGATGATTTTAATCCCTAGCACCAGGATTTGCCATTAAACTGGGTACTTATTGTGTGTGTTTGTTAAAGAACCTTCTATTGTGTGAGTGTGTGCAGAAACTATTGTAGACAATATGTGAACTTTTTACTATTGATAATTGTTATTGTTGTTGTCTAAATGTAGACTAATTTGTCTGCAGTTCTAGTTTAGGTCATATGTATGTACATGTGTGTGTTCGTTTAAGCCTGGTTTTAAATCTCCCTAGATTTAAAACCCTCCTGTTGTTGTTGTTGTTTTTGTTGCTGCCACCCTGGCTTTAGTCTATTTGTGGTCTAAGCATAATAAAAATTATTTAAATCTCTTTCTTTCATTTGTTTTAGCTTAGATCAAACATTTTCAACCGAAAGTACATATTTTCAAAACTAAACAAAAAATAAAAAATTTTCAAATTTTTAATTTGTTTTTGACAAATTTTTCTTTTCTTTAACAAACGTTTGGTTTATAGATTCCAAAATTTCTAAACGAAATCCTGTGGTGTAATCATGTCACAGACAATCATCAAGAAATTTTTAACACTCTATTTATTAAAAACTAAAAGCAAGGCATTTCTATGACAAAGCATTACAAATAAAACATTGTTTTCTTAAATCATTTTCCGGACCTTAAAGCACGTTCAAGTACAAGAGATATAAGTCTCTTTAACACATCTCCCTCAAAAACATTACTTGCTATTTCCGGTTAAACAAACAAAATAAAATCAAAACTGGACTCAAGCTGTCATGTGTTTCGAAAAAAACAAAACAACAAAAAATAACAAACATTACATTAATGATCATCATGCAATATTTGTTGTGTTTATTTTTGGAAATATTTCTAATTTAGTTTATTTGTGCACCCGCACTTACTTACATTAACGTTAGAAAAATATTTCAATAATTCAAAGTCATATTTTGAAATCATCTCTTAATGATTTATTTAAAATTGTGTATTATTTCAATACACGCTTAGCAATTACGGTCAAAATAATATTTGGATGTTTTTTTCCCTTCTTTATTTTATGAGCCATTAGTACTTACGGTAGCTGCTTATGCCTTGAGTCATATTTGAATTGTGGGAATTTTTGTGAAAACTACTACTACTGTTTTGATTTGTTTCAAACAATTACTGGGTTTTAATGGTTTTATTTCAATAACAAATGTTTAGGAAAAAAAATGTATAGAGTATTATCTACTGGTATTATAAAATTAATAGAACTCTTTTCAATTAAGGCATCGTTTCATCGTTTTAAACAAATATACAAAACTTTCAAATTGATTAAGAGCTCTTCCTCTCTTTTGCTGTATTGCGGTCACACCTAAAGCTTACAAATATATAAAATACAAACAAAACTAGACATGAAGTTATTCGTCTAATTCCACAGAGATTTGGTTTAAATCAAAATTCAAATTTAAATCAAAATACTAAACCGAGTAGTCATATATCTTCATCTGTTAAGAACTGATGTAAATAAATATTTCGAACTCTTCTAAGAAACGTAGACAGAAAGCTCTCACTTTCTTACTTCATTGCGTTTACACGGACGAAAGTTTACAAATGTCATTTATCTTAATTCGTTGAGATATGATTTAAGCAACAGAAAGCTCTTCTGTGTCACACTTACAAATTTATAGAATGCAAATAAAGCCAGACCGAAAAACTATTTATCTAATTTCACAAAGATCTGTTTTAAATCACAATTAAGACCCTAATCAAAGAGAGAAAGCTTTCACTCTCACTTTAGCTTTATTGTGTATGCAAAAGCCAAAACTAAAAGATCTGATTAAAAGTTTACCATGTAACAAACACCTAAACAGAGGCACTCGTGCTTTATTGCATTCACATTTACAAAAGCTTATTATTTTTAATACAGAGAGAACTGATTTAAATAGATTCCAAATTTTGAAATGAATTAAAACTTTTTGTAGCTTTCTATTGTTTTAAAGATAAAAATGTTTTGCAGAATAATGGTATCTGAATTGTTTAAAAAGCTCTTTAAAAAAAAAACTTTTTAACAAATATAAGTAAAATTTCTTACTGATATGTTTAAAAATGATTAAGAGAGTACTCTAGATTCTAATCCCTAATCTTGTTGGTAGCAGTAATGAGCCCTCTCTCTAGTGCTTTATAGCGTTCACACGTACTAAAAGCTCACAACAAGTTTTAATACGTTTACCATTAAAGTCATTTTAATTTAAAAGAAACATTACGATCATTTGTTCTATTTAAAGCTTAACAAAGCTAAGAAAAGTGTAATTATGACAAGTGATCTGTGAGCTTAAGAAAAAGCTTTCAAATTTGCTTGATGATACAATGTAAACCAAAACAAACTTTAGCAAACTTAGTTCATTACGTTTGTTATTAGGAGGGACTTTACGAAACAGCTTTTTTGAGAACTTTACGAAACAGCAGCAAAGAGAGAGATATCATCTAAGATTAGTTGCTTTTTAGAGAAAATTTGGAGAAAAGTTTTGAATAATGTGTTGTTAAAAATGATACCAAATATTTGTTAAGTTTTGAGAGTAAGATTGGAAGCAAATATTAACAAATATTCGAAAATGCCTTCACACCTAGAAAAGCTCTCTTAGGCGCAAAAGAACAAACACAATAGTTCTATAATATTTCAATATTTTTAAATAAATTCAAAATTTTACCAATTTTTATAATTTTGTATTAAAACAAACTTTCTTAAATGAAATTCTATTAGATACAAATATGTGAGTTACAACACTTTAGCTTATAGGCAAAAATATATGAAAGAAAATTCTTGCTTTTATTGCTGTTAGTAGAAAAACAAGAGAGATCTTGTTTACGATAAATGGCAGCTAAAATTGACTGATTAAAAATTGCTACCACTTGCTGTGCCGTTTGACTACAAGCCAACACTTTTAAACACAGTTTAAGGCAGTAATATAGGAACAGTATTTAAAAAAAAGAAAACTATAGTTTTATAAAAAAAATTTAAACACACTGTAGTAATTAAAAATTTTCCGCTAAAATGCTTCACCAACAAATTAAGACATCTAACTAGTTTTGTTTATTTATTTTTTTGTTTTCAGAAAATTGTTAAGAAAAACTAGTTAAACTTATGACTTTAATAAACTCATATTTAATTATGTTATTTTTGATATTTTAATTACATTTCAAATATGTTAATTAAAATGTTTAAAAACATGTATTAAAAAATAATATTCATATTTTAACGTTAACTCAACAATGTCACCCACTGTTAAAGCAGGTTAGGAAAAAATGTTATTAGTCATTAAAAATATATTCATAAATAAATAAGAAAAAGTGCTGGTTTAAGACATTTAAACTGCTAGTTTTTGCTACATCTTACACTTTGTAAGTAGCAGCCAAAAGCTTATCATTTAATATTTACAATTTTGCTGGAATATTATCTAGATAGACATCTATGCATATCTTTTACTTCTGTTTGCCTGTGCTGCCAAAGTTAATAAACACTTTGTAATAAGCAACCAGTTTCTCTTTTCATTTTTGTTTGTTTGTGTTGTTGGGAAAAAAAGCTACTGTAAAAAATTTATGCTAAAATGCATAAAACCATAAGCAGCAGCATATTCCTCTGACAGTTTTTCTTTATTTCGTTTGTTGCTTTTGAAAATGGAAAAGTTTGTTTTTTTATTTTTTGGCCACATGGGTTCTCAAAGGGGAACAGGAACAACACTTTCGATAAGGCTAACCGTTTTATACAGCCCCAAACTTAACTTTGGAAAGCTTTCCACATAAATAATTGATCGTATTTTTAAGCTTTCTTAAGCTATTTTTACACTATCACAACTTATTACCAAAATATCATTATTCTTATATCAATTAAGTGATCTCTTTATTAGGCAATGTTAAAGAGAGCTAAAAGAGCTTTTTTGTTTCCTATATATAGTACGTGTGAGCATAAGTGCTCTTAGCCAATCACTGCTCTAATTGATCACGATCATTTAACATTGTAGGACATTTTTGATAATGTTCGCGTGATCTACAATCTAGAGAATGTTTTCTCTTAGGCTACTCTTTATTTGATCACTATACATATGCCTTTAGGTTTTCTGCTCAGCTAATATGAGGATCAATGTCTAAATCACTTTTACCTTAATTAAGTCTTTAGAAATCGTGTTTCAAAGATTAAAGTAAATATTTTAAATCACGAAGATTTCTTAGTCTTTTAAAGGATCTTCTACGTGATTAATAAATCATCATCAAAAAATGGCAAAAGAGTGAGAGAAGATTATTATTGATCGTGGAGAGATTCAAAAGAGTAAAATTACATGAAATTATAAGCAGAAGGAATACATGAAGAATAGTTTTGCAAAATTGATCTTAAATTTCATCAAAAATCGCTCATTTTTAGATCTTCTGATTTCTCAAAAAAAAACCGTTTGTATACAAAATATACAAGTCTTCTTTAGGATTAATAACTCATCAAACATAACAAAAGAGAGAAAGAGATCAGCTTTGATATTAGAAAAGTGATTCAAAGGAGTAATGGAACTCTAATCACAATATATATTTAGTGATCTAAAATTGTTTGCAAAATTTTAAGCTGGAATAAAATCCATTTCTTGCTTATGCCTTTTTGAGATCATTGTAAAATTACAGAAAGTTTTATTTGTCCAAAGTGTTCTCGAGATCATTGTTGTTCAAATCCTTTTTCATATTTTAATCTAGAGTTACAAAATCTTTAACTTTCGCCTCTTTAAGATCTTCGTAAAGGTGCAGGAAAAATAGTTTCTTGGCAAAACTGCAAGATAGAAAGTTTTGCAGAAGTGATCTTGAGGTTTAACAAAGATCACTTATGCTCTGATCTTAGCATATTTTAAGCTAGTGCTACAAAATCTCTACATTTTGCCTCTTTACAATCTTTGGAAAGCTGCAGGAAAAATAGTTTATTTACAAGATAGTTTTGCAGAAGTGATCTTGAGGTTTAAGAATGATTTTTTTAATTTCTCAAAACATCGCTTGCACATTTTAATCTAGAGCTACAAATCCCTACATTTTGTCTCTTTAAGATCTTTGCAAGGCTAACAGAAAGATAGTTTTTGTGGAAATATACTTGAGGTTTAACATAGATCAATTTTGTTTAGATCTTTTCATTTCATTACAAAATTTGTAACTTTTGCCTCTTTAAGATCTTGGCAAAGCTGCAGGAATGATCGTTTTCATAAGAGATCTAGAGATTTATCAAAAGATCGTTTAGATAAATTTAGGCTCATTGAAAGTCTACTCATTATTAAAAGTATTTTGGACTTTTGATTAAAGAGTTTTAGAGAGAGATATTTAGAAGAGTGATCTTGTGATACTTGTAGAATATTTAAGACATGATGTAGATCACTTACAAGCTTTACAACACTAAAATCAGCATAACTTTGAGTATTGATCTTGTGAGTATGAAATCTTGTGAGATCATTTAAAACTCTTTCTATTTTACCATCTAAGGATCCATTATGAACCACTGAAATCAATTCATTTTATTATAGAGAGTAATACACATTTGAGAACTTTACAAAGCAGCAAAAAGCAGACGATCTTGTTCCAAAGAAAGATCTTGCACGAAATAACAAGTTAAAAGCTTTTTAAAGAAACTATCGAGAGTTATGTTAAAGCTTTAAGTGTTGTCTTGGAACTCAAAGGAATAAGAAAAGTTTTGGAACATCACGATTTTATATTGTTTTTTGTTTTTACTGTTTATTTGCAATAAATATTACAATGATGATTTTTTTAGCATTTAACAGTATGTAGTAAATAGTTTGATGGCAATGTTTTCAAAAAGCGTTTGTTGCATGGTTTCTCTCTTTGCAACTGCAACTTTTTCTTGCATGCTTGAGTGCATTTTGCTTTAGGTAAACGTGTGGATTTGCGTGGAAATTTGTTGCGCCATTTGTGAAGTTGCATATAATATAATAATTTTACATTTTTATTTAACTCTTAAGTTTGTTCGTTACATGTTTGTTATGGTGTTAAATGCATTTTGACAAGTGGAAGTAGTGGATTTGTCTTTTTGTTATTTGAAAGAAGCAAAAAAATAACATTTGAAAAATTATGCATTAGAGTTAGTTGCAAATGCATCATAAACAAACAAACAAAACATCATGATGTTCAACTACAACGTTGCGTTGTTGTCATGTTACGCATGCGTGGCTGTCAACATCAGCTTTTTTTTTAGCTAAAATATTTTCATTTTTAGCTGTTTATTTAGCAACTGTAAACTTGTTTGTGTGTTTGTTGATGAATCTGTTTAAAATCTATTTTGAAGTTTAATTAAGTTTTGTGCCAAAAACTTAAAAAAGTGTGAAAATTTGACAAGTTTAATACTGTTTAGAGTAGACAAATAAAAATTTACACTGTGAAAAAAAACTGAATTGCAAAATGGCCTAGAATTACTTTAGTTTTATAAGTTTTAATCATATTTAATTTTATTTTATTATTTTTTTTTTTTTTTGTAAAATTTTATGGCTTAAACCGGGTTTTTTTTTGCTGTGTTCATAATCACAGATTTTAATTGAAATTTCAATTTGTTTATTTTAATTAGATTTCTTATAAATCAAAATGCAATTATCATGACGGGAGTTGTGTGTTGTATGTTGTTGTTGTTGGTGTGTGTATGTGTTTTTGTAATTATAAATCCAAGATAGAAACATCACATTTATAAACTTGTCATCTATGAAATTAAAGCTTTCCTCAATGGATTTCTAATTTTAATGGTTTTAAATAAAAAAAAAATAATAATAATAATAAAAAAACTTGTATGCTGTACCATACAAGATCAATTAAGTTGCCGTCAACAGTTAAAGATTTTTTTCATAAAAAAATGTATGTTTTTTTAAGGAACACTAACAAAATTTGTTTAATCTAAATTCTTGATAATTCTATTTGGTTTTCAATTGTTTCAAAAGTGAGTGACATTACGTCATGTTATTTCACTTACTGGTTCCCCCTTTTTTTTCTCCACCAAAAATAATTTTTCATTAAGTCTGGTTTGTTTATAAATCTTGATTTCATTTCTTAACGCTCACACCTGAATGATCATTATTTCTATTTAAATAGCTTTGTCAACTACATACAAACTGAGTCTGGAAAAAAAAGAGGTGCGTCCTTTTATCTTTGAAAACAAATAAAAAAACAACATACAACTCCTCCAACCTTGTATTCATACAAAACAAATGAAATTTCAATTCAATCTTTTAGTTTTTTTTCTCTTTACATTAATAACAATAGCAATTCATATTGAAAACCCAACTTAATGTTGATGTTATTGTAATATCTGTCTCGAAATATCTGGGTTTAAGAAAAAAAAAACACAAACAACAAACAGGAATAAAAATCATTCATGAATACATGATCAAACTCACAAGAAATCATTTGCCAGTAAATACATACATATCTCTTCAAAAAAAAGAAACCTGTACATTTTCAACTGAGGAATTGAAGAAACAACCAAAACAACTACAACCAACATACCAACAACTGTCAATTTGCTAGTTATTAAGTCTTAAAGTTGGTTTTACTATTTGCCTATATTTTCCTGGTCTCCAAAATACTTACAAAAAAAAACTAAACTTATCAATGGTGGTTTGACTCTGGTTTCTTAAGCGGATGTAAGCTTTAAAAGTTTTATACCATTTTTTTATATGAATGAATTTTTATAAAGTTTTTTTTTTAAGATTTTTTTTTATTTCAAGAAATTGAAATTTGTCAAAAATGGTAAGACATCTATGAATGAGTGTTTTTTTCGTCAACATTTTTTTTGCTGTTTATTTTAATTTTATTAAAAGTGTAGGTGTTTACATTTATTAACGAAAGTGTAGCCTGAAGTTATTGATCTTAATATTTTTTATAACCAAAAGTTTTATTAAAAAAACACAGTAATTTTTAAAGATATAATAAGAAATCTATATTGTTTCAATTATCAACAAAGTTTCTGATATTTTGTATGTAAAATTTTTTCCATTTTATTTACTTTTTATCTACACTACTCATTACCTTGTTGATTACTAGGTAATGAGTAATTCCAAAAGCTTTATAAATACCATAAATTTTAACTTGTAATCGTATAAACTTAAAAATATCTCAATAAAATAGAAATTTTGTCTAAAATTAAGTTAAAAATTAGTACTAAGTAATACAAATATCTAAAAGCTTTATAAACACACACGCTTTTATATAAAATTATGCTTTAAACTTCAAGCTTTTAACTTAAAAAACTTACAACTTACAAGAAACTTTTAATGCAGCCTTCAAAACTTCTCTTTAAAAAAGAAAATTAAATGAAAACAGATTTCATATTTTTAACTTTTATTAGAATAAAAGTTAAATTTTAAAGAATTAAAAAGCTTTAAAATCTTTAACTTTGTTTTCTTAGAATTAGTTAAAACTTTAAAGTTTTCAAAAATTCTTTATAATTTCTTTAATCTTTCAAAAAAATAACTTACAACAACTTAAAAAATACTATTTTTTAAGTTTTAGATTTCGACAGTTCTAGTAGAAAGTTTTTTTGACACTATTTGGATCGCCCTGCCTTTCGTCCTTTAATCTAATAAACTTAATGTTTTAAAGCCCTGATCAGCAAAGAGCTTTGTTAAGAGCTTTCTTGCACTCTTAATTTCACAAAAACGATAAAAACCAGTAAGAGAACCTATTTTTTACTCTCTGTCGATGAATGCTTTAAAGCTTTTACTTTTAAGCTTATACACTAAATGTTGTTAAGCTTTTTTATTTAATTTATAAAGTTAGAAAATTAAAGCTTCAAAGCTTTTTTAAATTATTTAAAGTTATTGACCAAACTTTTTTACTTTAAGTCAGAAATTTTAAGTTTTGAACATTTTAACTAAACTTTTACTTGGTTAGAGCTAAAGCTTTTTAAATAAGAAGTTACACTTTTAGGATCTTATTCAAAAACTTTTATTAAAGCTTTATAAATGAAATTTTCATAAAAAATGTATTCTATAAACCTTTGAAAAATGTTTATGAATAAAGCAAATAGCTAATAAATTTAATGTTTTGAAGCTTTTATGTATAAATTATAAAGTAGGGAAATAAAGCTTAAAAGCTTTTTCAAATAGTTATTGACCAAACTTTAAAGCTTTGAAGTAGAAATTTAAAGTTTTTGTGGCAGCTAAACCTCTTCAAACAAACAGATTAAATGTTTAATTTATGAACTATTTTAAAGTTTAGAAACTTTTTCTTCAAACTTAAAGCTTTAAACTTTTAAAGGTTTTAAAACAAAAAACTGTTTTAAAGGAACTAAAAATTTAGCAAATTTAAAAAAAAATGTTAATAATTTTTGTCGTTTTTTATAAAAGTGTTAAAATTACATTAAGTTTAAAATTTTTTAAAAATAAACATCTGTCTGCTACAAAACAAACAACAACCTCGAAATTATTTATAACGTTTTTTATGCGAAAAAAAAAACAAATTAACAAAATTCCATAAATTCATAAACCACATTTATTTAAACAAAATACCTATAAAGCGTTTAAATTTATAAAAAAAAGAAGACAAATTTTTATAGATTCCCAGCAGACAATAATTTTTATGACTTTTATTTTTGCATTTTTAATAAATCTTTGTTCAGGAGCGTAAGAAAACAAAAAAATCAACACAAAAATATTATTAATTTATTTTTATAAAAATTATGAAATAATAAGCTAATTAAATATTCCTTAAAGAAAAAAACAACAACAACAAACAGCAAACCTAACGTATCATTAATATAACAGATGAAGAAAAAAAGCGAAAAAAGCGAAAAAAACGAAAAAATTCATTTCCATATGCAGTGTATGAGATACACATATCTCATCGATATTTGTATTATTTGTTCTCCTATAACCAGTCATCATTTTTCAATGTTTAGCCAGCAGTTTAGATTTAAAAAAAAAAGAAAACTTGTTTTCTGGCCAACACAAAATCTATACAAAATAAATGAAAAAATCTTTATTTATTTAGTATTTTTCTGTGCTACACACGGTGTGTGTAAGCTTGTTTAAGAGTTTTGTATCTTTTAGGAAACCCCTTTTATTTTGAAATAAACAAACTACATATGAACATAAGATAGATAAATATAAAATGTATCTAGTTTGTTACTGTTTTACACAGAATTCAATTCTGTTGAAATAATTTCTAAAATATTCAATATGTAAATGTGCTTCTGATTAATAATCGTCCGTAGTAATAATAATAATAACTTGGGCAGCAACATCATTATAATTTATTACTCTCCATTAGAGCTGCTTTAGTTATAGTTATAGTTGTTGCTGCTCAGCAACCAATACATAAACACATTGAACCCCGTAGATTTAAAGTTTTATTTTCTCCAAAACTATAATTTGTTTAAGGCTACGTATTCTACTTTAATTTGTAAGAAAACTAAAATTATGGAAATGTTCGAAATGTGTGAATAATGTGTGTCGGTTATCTTTTGATAATTCTTTACTAAAGCCTTAATAACTAGTAACTAACTTTGTTTTTTATTTTTTCTTTGGTTTAATTTGTTTAAAATATTAATTTCTTATATTAATAATAATGTCGTCGTGAGTGAACCTTTTTTTTTTTGTTTTTTCTTTCCCCCCACATGAAAAATTTCTCTTAATCAAGGTTATCGGTAAAATGTCTTAGTGGTTATTGGATTTTTAGACATGTTTATTATAAATTTTATATTTTGTTTTCAGTTTTATTTATTTTCCTACGTTTTAGGTTTTATTTTATGTAAGAATTATTTCCTGTTAATAATTTGTAGCTTTTCACACGGTGTTTTTTTCTTTATTTTTTTATAATTTTAATTGACCTAATTTAGCAGTTTGTTATTAATTTTTATTATTTGTTTGTTATTTTTATATTTATGGTAATTGTTATTCACATATATATTTAAATAATAATTTAAATTGTTAACTTGTCACTTTAGATTAGAAATTGCATTAGTTTTTAGGTTTATTTCAAATACTTAGTCATACTAAAAGCTATAGCCGAAGATAACCCAGTAAATAATATAGACATTTCTGAAGAATTCTTTAGAATTTTTAAGCAAAACTTAAAAAGTTAATTAAACATAAAACTGGAACAAAATAATTAAACTCTTTATAATCATAAATCTATGTGATTTTTATTCAACAATACTACTAGAATTGATATAGAACTGAACTAGAACTGAACTAGAACTGAACTAGAACTGAACTAGAACTGAACAAGATCTGAACTAGAACTGAACTAGAACTGAACTAGAACTGAACTAGAACTGAACTAGAACTGAACTAGAACTGAACTAGAACTGAAATAGAACTGAACTAGAACTAAACTAGAACAGAACTGAACTAGAACTGAGCTAATACTAAACAGAACTAGATCTAAACTAAAAATTAACTGCACTCATTATTAAGGTACTTAAAAGTAATGCAGATGGTATGAAGTTCTTTTATAAAAGTTATTCAACAAATTTAAAATGTTTTGAAATTTCAATTAATTATTCAATTAAATATTTTCTAACTTGTTTGCAATGCGGTTTCCATTAAGATATTTCTTTTAAAATATTTGTAAAGAAGAGTCTTCCTGTCATAACTAGCAAGCTTACTTGTCATTTACTTGTCATCGTGAACTTTCAATTATTGTGACCAAGTAGCGTAAGTGTTAAGTTTTACTTTATGATAAACATTTTATTAATTAAATAAATTCTTAAAAAAAGATAATTAATTTTAATAAATGCTAGAGAGATTTATTTATGTAAATATATATATTTATTTTAATTATCTTTCAACAAATTTTCCCTTTTGTTGAAATTAGCTTTGAGAAAAAAGCTATTGAAAAATGTGCCTGAAAGATTGAAAGATTTACTTATCAAACATACTTATCAAAGAAATCTAAGTGACATTGAAATAAAATGAAAGCCCGCTTTGAATGTACCAATTCTTATATTTTTAATAGTATCAAAAACGATTCGACTTTGAACTTGTATAATAAACTTTAAAAATCTAATTTTCTTCCAAATGTTTGGGGTTATTTAAAAATTTGTATTAAAACTTTATAAAAATCTGTTTTAAAAACCTTTGAGAAGTTATAATGAATAAAGATAGATAGTCCTTTCTATTATTAAGATGTAAGCAAACCTAAATGCTTCAAAAGCTTAAAGCTGTTTTTAAATGCAAGCTTTTTCTTAGTGCAAGTTAAAGTTTGAATTGAAAATTATTAGAACAAAAGCTTGCGACTTTTAAATTTTAGTAATTTCCTGATAAATTGCGATCAGCCGACAAAAATATTTTAAAGGCGCCCTATTCTCCAGCGGCTTAACAACAAAAAGAAGTGATAGATTACCCAGGTAATAGCAGTTATGTTTAATTAAGCTTGAATTATTAAAATCGACTGCAATTTTTAACAAATTGCATAAAAAGTTAACACATTATTTACATTTGCATTAAGAAAATACTGTTTGAAGAATTTTTTAATAAACCGCTATTATCTCTCCAATAGTTAAGTAATCAATTATATTAAAAACTTTTTGTTTTTGTTATAAACAATGACAATTGCTTATTACAGCCTGTTTAAAATTTATGGTTAAAAATTGCAAATATAAAAAAGTTTAAAAAGCCATAAATCTTTTTTTGCGTTTTTTGTTGTTGTTGATCTTGTTTATCATTTTAATTCTCCCATTAATAAATACTTACCGAATAAATTAAAAAGCACGTTTAACTTTAAACACGCTAACAAACAGCAAAATTGTTTGCTGGGTTAGGTTGTATAGAATAATAAGCAACGTAGCGTGTTATAAAAATGAATAATATTCCAAAAAGAGGTGGCTGCCTTTGCGGGATTTAATTTGATTTAATTTTTATAAAACAAATTCTATAATTTGCATTAAATTAGCACGCAAAAAGCACTAATTGTTTTAATTTTTTTTTTCATATATTCAAAGGTTTGGTAGTTAAAAACACTAAATTTTAAAATTTGTTTACTATTTTTTAAAACTTTGAGAACTTTTAAAGAATTTTCTTAAAGAAATTATTTATTTTTTAAACACTTTTTTAAAAAATGATTAAGAATTTTATATTATTTTGTTTTGTTTATTTAAAAAGCTTTTGTTTTAATTAAGGTTTGTTTTTATTTTAAGCTTTTGTTGCTGTTACTTTGTTTTATTTCCACGTGTTTATTTGTTTTTATAAACGATTTAACGGTTTATTTGCCAAAATATTATTTTTTATTGAAATGTAATTAAAACTCAAACGGAAATTGTTGTAAAACTGTTTACACACACACACGCACAACAAATGTATTTATAATAAAACCGTATTATTTTGATATTAAATAGAACGTGTTTTAGTCAAAGAAAAAAAATCCAGTGGTAACTAAATGCAGCGACGGCGGCGGCGTTTTTTAGTTTGTTTTCAGAAACGTTTTGCGTTAAAAAATAATATATAATTTTTTACTTTTTCTGTTTACTTCTTCTTTGCGTTACGCTACAACGTTTGAGAATGTTAACAATAATAATAATAATAAACGATACACAAAAAAACACCACAGTTACACAAGACACTACGAATTCGTACGAACGTTACTTTGGAACTGATTGTAATTCTATGAACAAAACACCTTTTGCCACAGACGAAACGTAGCAGTAGTACAACGAAACAGCAGCAATAGCAACAACTTTCAGCAACTACCAACAACAAGCGAAAGACGAAACAAACAAACAGTTAAAAAACTCTCCAGCAAAGGTAGGGTGGAAATGAAAAACAACAAAAAAATGAGTTAAAAACGAATGAAAACAACAGCTATACTCAAGCCAACACATACCAGGCGTATACTCAATATCAAATGTTAAAAAGAGAACAACGTATGAGTACTACTACTACTACCAAAGGCAAAGTAAATAAACAAAACCAAACCAGAAATGGTGAAAAACATAATGTTAACACAGTCTCTCTCTCTTTCTTTCCTTTCTATTGCTAATGCAACTCTTGCCAAACAGAGTAAACCCTAGTAAACCGTTAGTTTTATTTAACTCTCATGCTGTTTATAAATTTATGTGTGTTGCTGTGAGTGTTTATAAAAATTTCGTGTGTTTTTCGCTTCCTCTTCCCAAACCATTTTTTATACCCACTCTCGGCCACTTTTAACAACACTCACACATTTGCTGTGTTTTATTCAAAGATATAAATTTGTAAAAAAAAAGTATTCGCACCCATACAAAACTTTTTTTGTTTTGATTTTTTTGTTGGTTTGGTTTCTGTTCGTATACTTCTTTAGGATGTGCTTAAACCACTCCCCCAAATAAACGAAACCAAAATAAAGAAACAAACACTGCTTTTTGTTGACAGCGGTTCAACAACTTCCATCCATCCAGCCATCGAAAATAAAAATGTTACTCGTGCTCAGGCATATACCCAGGGTTAAAGTAGAAATGCGAATTGTTGGTACTTTTTTTGAGGGGTACTATTTAAAGTTAGCTACTTTAAGATTTTATAATTATCACTGAAAACGATGGGAAGTTTTACCTTTAGAATCAGAACCGAATTAGAAGTAAACTAGAACTAGAACAGAACTAGAACAGAACTAGAGCAGAACTAGAACTGAACTAGAGCTGAACTAGAACAGAACTAGAACAGAACTAGATCAGAACTAGAACAGAACTAGAACAGAACTAGAACAGAACTAGAACAGAACTAGAACAGAACTAGAACAGAACTAGAACAGAACTAGAACAGAACTAGAACAGAACTAGAACAGAACTAGAACAGAACTAGAACAGAACTAGAACAGAACTAGAACAGAACTAGAACAGAACTAGAACAGAACTAGAACAGAACTAGAACAGAACTAGAACAGAACTAGAACAGAACTAGAACTGAACTAGAACAGAACTAGAACTGAACTAGAACAGAACTAGAACAGAACTAGAACTAGAACAGAACTAGAACTAGAACTGAACTAGAACTGAACTAGAATTGAACTAGAACTGAACTAGAACTGAACTAGAACTGAACTAGAACTGAACTAGAACTGAACTAGAACTGAACTAGAACTGAACTAGAACTGAACTAGAACTGAACTAGAACTGAACTAGAACTGAACTAGAACTGAACTAGAACTGAACTAGAACTGAACTAGAACTGAACTAGAACTGAACTAGAACTGAACTAGAACTGAACTAGAACTGAACTAGAACTGAACTAGAACTGAACTAGAACTGAACTAGAACTGAACTAGAACTGAACTAGAACTGAACTAGAACTGAACTAGAACTGAACTAGAACTGAACTAGAACTGAACTAGAACTGAACTAGAACTGAACTAGAACTGAACTAGAACTGAACTAGAACTGAACTAGAACTGAACTAGAACTGAACTAGAACTGAACTAGAACTGAACTAGAACTGAACTAGAACTGAACTAGAACTGAACTAGAAATGAACTAGAACTCATCTACAACTGAACTAGAAGTGAAAATTACCGTACCCTTTCAAAACATATTACCTTTGGTACTAAAACTTATTACTTTTGGTACTATATTTTTTCAGTTATTTTGCATTCCCCCAAACAACCAAGCAAAAAAAGAAAAAAATATTATTAACCATAACCACTTTCTATATGTATGTTTTTGCTTTCTGTGCTTTTTCCATGGTCTCTGTTTTTTGGGAAACATTTTTTTATGTTATACTAATGTATCTATGTGTGTATATTTGATTTGTTTGTGTTAGTATATTTGTTGGTTTGTTCTTGTTATTGTTGGAGCCCATAAGTAAACGTGCAAAAGTATACAATATCTTTGTTTGAATCTACAACATGTCTACGACAAATTGTTTAACACTGTGCTCCAGAGTAGTTGGGTAAATAACATTTTTTTTTCATTTCATTTTTTTTTTGCTTTAGCATTTTTGCCTAACAAACTTTACTAGCTTCACTACTACTACCACAACTATTTTTGCACCTAAAGCCCACCACAGTTGTTTGATATCAAATAAAAAATACAGTAAAATGTATACCTTTCGTATAGCCTGGCAAGCGTGTGCCATTCAATAGTAGAGAGCGACAATAGAAAGATTGGCAGACACGCACTTTAATATTCATAGTACACTGAGAATTTTTTGACATTTTTTTGTTTAGGAAATTTTTTTTTTTTTTTAAATTATAAAATTTTTCATAGAATTAGAGAATTTAAGAAAATTTGTAATAAATTTTTTAAATTTTCATAGGAAATTTTCAATTAAATTTCTTGGTGTCTAATTCTTTTTGTCAAGTGTATTAATCTAAAAGCGAAAAATATTAAAACCACTGTCATGTTAAAAAGAAGTTGTAGTACGTATTTACTTTACCTTACCTTACGCTTCAAGCTTATTGCCAACAATCATCTATCTGCACACATACATAGACACGTAAATACAATGCAACTAATTGAGGTACCAAGTTTTTTTTATTTCATTTAATAATCATTTTTATTTTGTTCCTTCTATAATTTTTTTCACTTTTTTGCTACTTCACATTGTAGATTGTTTTTTGCATGTAGTCGGGTACTTAAGTTGGAAGTATTGCATGACTCCCTGGTAATAGAATGACTTTATAACCACCCACTCATATAGGCCCCCAGCTCTATTATACACATGCATGAAAACATACATACATATGTATGTGTATGTTAGCCATTTTATTTAACTTTGTTAAAGTGTTTAACATACATTTTTACATTTTTATATGAGCATATACATATATATTTATGGGACATGCCTATATAAACCAGTAGTTCGGTGAGGCTGTGCCAATATAGAGATCTAAAGTTAAGAGGGGCGAGAGAATTTCATATCTCTATTTCAAATAATAAAATGTTAATTAGAATCACCTTTTGTCAAAATAAGTTCCAAATATCGTGAGAGTTTTTTAATCCAAATATTAGATTCCTTAGAAACAAAGATTGACGAATTTTAAGGAACTACGTAAAGGAAACTGATTTTTTTCTTAACAGGACAATTTAAACAAATAGTGACTGAAAGGAATACATTGACTTATTTAAAACTGTTGGGACTAATATTTGTAAGTATGTATGTGTGTATACATAAATATTCATATTCATGCGATTGTAAATGTGAACGTATGCAGGATGACTGTTGAATTCAAATACTCATAGATGTCATAAATTGGAGGTTTTGGTAACGAAAAAAAAAAAAAAAATAACAGAGAAAATAATTATACAGATATACACTGTTAACAATTTCAAACAATTTGTTTTGATCTTATTACAACTGATTAAACAATAAAAATTTTGAATTCAAAACCCTATTGTTTAACTTTTATAAAGCCTTAGTCCGGCCTAAACATTGTTTTAAAAACAACTATCTGATTATTTATATAATCAAGAAGAAATCATTTAAACTTTTGGTCCACAATGGGACATTTTAATTAGTTTTATTGATATTAATAACAATTAGCTTATTTTGGTCAAGTAATGGCAAATTTTTGAATCAGAGACAAAAATATACTTTTCTAAAGGATTGATACCAAAACTGGCCTCTATATATCTATCGATATATGCTTAAAAAATTACATTTATACTACTTAACACATCCAGAAGTTGGAGATCAAGAAAATATGGACACGCAAAGATTGTAAGCCTATTACCTCAAATCTTGAACAAGCCATCCGACTATATTACACACGCACTTTGGTAAAGTTTTCAAAGACAAAGTTCCTTCCACAATCTGTCACAATATTTACAGATGTTTTTAAGCAGTAATGCGTTGTTGGTTCTGGTGTCTTCTGTAAGTATTTCTGACCGTCTTTCCAGCAACTGTAGTATCTTTCAGGCTGAAATAATTGCGATAATATCAGCTAGATTCGGATCGCTTGTATTGTTGGTTTCCTGCTCATATGGACTACTATGGTAATGAGCCTGTCAGAACGGGATCTGCTTTTGATATTTCGAATGCTGTTTTAGTAGCAACTCCGTTAGGTTTTATCAAGAGCAGTATCCTCAGATTCTTTTAACAAAAGGCTGAAAATAGTTGGAATAATCTAGATACATGTAAAGGGTCCGTGTTATTGTGGCCCTCCTTAAACGAGAAACGCAAAAAATACCTTATAAATCGAAGAAGTAGGAGCATGTCGAAGCTGATAGCAGTAATAACTGGGCAGACATAAAAGTCGGCCTGAGTTACCCTTCAATCATCACTGTGACAGTTTCAAAGACAGGGAAAAGAATGAAACAGTCATTCATCATCTGAATTCCGTAATGAAAAACTGCTTAATGATATCCTTAGATTTCTCACAGCTACAGGCAGGATCTAATACTATAAATACTACCACTTCTGACGAGTGGAGTGGTCCCATCTTTTTGACAGTTCGCGTGTTGTAAACTACCACGGTAACCAAGTGTTAATTGTACCAACCAACTCCGGTCTACCAAACTAGAATACTACCGGAGGCTTCTACTTAATAACTTTAAAAACGATTGTATTTTTGAAAACAATCACATTTCGTACTTAATTAAAACTCATTTCTTACTTGCTTTATAAATACATTTATTGGCATTCTAACTTGTAATTCTCATTCGGTTAAGCATATCTTTGCAATAAGGAATTGAGTTTTTGACAAATGAGCTGAAAATGTTTGAATTCTTAAATCAAGTCAGAATTAAGAAGATTTTGTAAGAATTAATTCCATCTTTTACTTTTTTAAATTATTCATAATTTTATCTCAAATTCAGGAAAATTTTTAAATGTAGTATTTTCTACTAGGTTTAACTCTTTCACGTATAGGGGACACTGGCGTCCCAAGATTTGTTTTACGTTTTTCTGGATTTATAGCGTTCACGGCTACTGCAAGAAAAATATGTTATTTTTTAAAATTTGATGTCACTATATGTTCAAAAGGATAATATTCTGCGATATCCTGCGAAAATATTTTTTTCGCTTTTCATCAAAAATTGTCGATATACTTTAATATAAAATGTGTGGTGAAGTCACAACCGATGTCGAGCAGTTTAGTATTGTGCGTAAAAGTGTTAAGGAAATTTTTACAAAATTGTAAAAAAAAACATTTGATTTTAAAACTATACTAAGTATATATGAATCTCGAAAATCTGCTTTAAATATGAACTTCTAATTGCCTTTTTGGATTCAAAGCAAACCAATTTTGAAAATTATACTTTAGGGTTTCAAATTTGTTGGTTTTTATGAAAATTTTGCGATTTTTCTAACTGTATTTCCTCTTAAACGAAAAACCCCAAAAAAACTTCCCAGCAAAAATAAACGAAGTACTTCCAAGTAGCACTAAGTAAATTTTTTTAACTTTTGTAGAAGTGATATTTAAAATTATAAATTTAAAAAATTTAAGTTAAAATTTTTGTACTGAAATCTTCTGAATTAATCGAATATTATTATAAATTATAAATTTAAAAAAAATTAAGGTAAAATTTTTGTACTGAAATCTTTTGAATTAATCCAATATTATTATGAAGTTAATTGATAAATACATGAAATTTTTTATGTATATTAATATTATTTAAGTAAAATTAATTGTATTCTATAACACTACAATCTCACGTTTTAATAACTTCTAAAAAAAGAACATAAAATTACTTAATGGAAATGACTTCAAATGTAGTGAATTTGGAATCATATAAAAGGGACATCCCTCCTATAACAAGAGTGTGTTAAAACTATTACTTCTTCAAGTCTTTTTCAGTTCTTCTATGAAGTAAATTCTACTTCTTCTTCGCTTCTTTGGAAGTTATTTTTTGCTGGGTTATCTAGAAACCATTTTTATTCATTAGCTAGTGCAGCAAAAAAAAAAAACTAACTTCTAAACAAAATTTTTCTGGACTTTTTTACCTCTACATTAAATTTAATAACTAAACAACAAAAACTGGGAAATACAACAACAAATTTAAATCTTCTAATATGGAAAATTTTACAAACATTTGGAAAATTAACAAAAAAAGTAAGAGTGTATGAAAATAAAGTGATTTTCAAAAAGTTTTCTTTACTAGCAGCTGATAAAAATAAAATGTTGTTGTGACCAGACACGGACAAGTCAAAGTGATTATAACAACAGCAACAACAATTTAAAACTTTTTATTTTATTCTGAAAAAGAAAAAAAAACACTGAAAATGAAAACAATGCAAGTCATGTACTTTTCATGATCCATTAAAAATAATTTTCCTTTTGAATTAAAGTGCTCTCTGGCTGTGGAGGCGTTTGCTATTTCTTTTTATTTTTGTGCTGGTGGGGGTAAAATGCTTAAGATGGAAGACATTTTCCATTGTTCCAAGTTTTTTTTTTTTTTATTTTATTTTTGTTATTAATAATGTATGTAATACTTTGTAACTACTCAATCGATCCGTGTATGTTTTTTTTTATTTTCTTAACATACAAATATATTCAAGTTGAAAATTTAAAACCTATTAACTAACAATGTTTTCTTTTTCTCGAACCTGAGACAATACGTTAATTGATTTTTCTTTAAAGCTAAAATTATTGTCATTTATAATCTTAAGTTTGCAAAACTATGTAAGTTACTTAGTTTCAAGCTTTCATCATCCATATGTTCATCTTTTTCATTAAAATACTTTTTTTTCTTTAAGTATTTGCTTGTAGTTGTTGATGTATGTATAAAAAGCGTGGGTGGTTTGCTTGATTTTTTTGTATACACCCTATCTTATTTTTGAGACTAATACAAGGTAACATATATAAAGACAAAGTTTTGGTAACCTAATATCTCTAAGATCTTTTAGTAATATAAAAACCCCTTAAGACAAACCTTAACTTTGCACAATATTTCAAATTAAAACTCTAACCAATCTATTCGAAATCAGTTTAATTTTAAAGAAAAATCATAATTTTATAATTTTGGAGGTTTTTGAACTTTTAACATCAAAATTTTGCATAAAGTACTTCATTAGTCTCTACAAACTATCTTTAATTCTGTCTTTTGTTGTTAATAAAAAAAAAGAAGGTTGGTTTCGTTAGTTTTTTTGTATATTTTATATTTTTTGTATATTTTGTTCCTTTTGTTCATTATTTACTTTTGTTCTTGTGTTTTTATATTTTGTAATAAACAAGATTTTTTTCGTACTACTTGAAAAAAACAATATACAAAAGAATATACAAGTATACTTATACATATACAAATAAATAAATAAAATACTGCTCATATATACATACATATATATTTATTTACCCGCACTTAAACAATACTAGTAATACATACATACTTATATAATATATACATAAACACTCAGAAAAATATATGACTTAAATACCCGACATTTCAAAAGCAGTTACTATTAAGTCTAAAACTTCTCAATGGACTTTCTTAAGTTTAAGTTGCTAAGATAAAGACAATTAGTTCGATTCCATTAATACCCCCAATCAAGGCTAAACTTTGGCTTAAATCGAAAACAAACTTTGATTCAATTAAATCTCAGAATGACCATAAATTTTGAATATGAAACTCTGTATAAATTTTAAAAATGCAACTCTGATTAAAACTTAATAATGCTGAGCTCAAGTCAATTAGTTCGATTCTATAAAATATTCCCAATAAAAGTTTAATTTTGGCCAGGATTGAAATCAAACTATGTACTTGTTAAGTACTTAGGTGTAATCCTTGACCGGAAATTAAGGTGAAGGTGGGGTATAATATCAAAAAGGCACATCGGTAATTGACGATATGTAGAAAGATTACATACATGAAATGGGGTCTTTCCTACTATGACAAATTGGCTTTATAATAGTTTAATTAGACCAATACTAACTTATTCATCAATAATCTGGTGGATGGGAATCGAACCTACCACCTCCGGTCTACCAGCGTAGAACACTAACCACTAACCTACCGGAGGCCACATTATATTACTTAGATTACTTCTTGAATCATGCAGAGAAAGAACTATTTTAAGAAAATGAATTGACCAATCCATACACAGAGGGAAAAAGAACCTGGCACCAAATTGACTCATAGTGTTTATAATTTTTTAATTACATCCGTTGTCAAAATATGTATTACAATACCATGTAATGTTAACAACGTTGCCAATAGTAAGCTTACCACGTTTGTTAACATTTCGACAACGAATGTGTTTAAAATTTAGACTTCGAGAATGAATAGTTGTAATGTTGTCAACGTTGTGTTGTCAACATTACATAGTGTTGTCAAACGTATGTATGTATATACATTGACAACGGCGTGTATATTTCACTTTTCTTCTGTGTTCTCATATCAATACGAAGTGATTTAAGAAGTACGATAATATGGTTAAACGAAGAACAATATACTTCATTTAACCCCCCGGGGTATGTTTTCTTGAGAGATGCTATCTTGGTGTATTGCAAACCGGGGATATAGAGGTGCCACCAGTACCTCTAGTCTGCCGGGATTATACACTGATGATGTCACTTTACTACTCGGCTAGTCTTTGGTATGTTTTGAAATAGGGTCTAACCAGAGAACCACACAATCTGGTACTACGGGTGGCTAGTTGCCCGCAGGACAATGTCCTGGCTGGCTAGTTGGTTAAGGATCCTTCAGGATCGTGGGAAGAGTAAATGGCGGTTAAAGTACTGATGTAAGGTAAAGTCAATACTTCGGGATAAGTTCGGTGCTGTTGCTAAAGACAGCGTTGGTAATGAGTTGGTGCTAATTGTAAATAATACGGGATGGATGTAGAGGTATGCGGACCTAACCCCATACGTATACTTAAATGTCGTAAGTTTTTCTCTTCTGAGTCTGTTAGATAAATGAGAAGTGTGCTGCGTTGAATGATGATGGATGAAAGATATCATACACAAGTGATACCATTAAATTTTCCTTGTTCAGTATTGAGTAAACTCTGTTCATATCAGAATTACAACACTGTGTCCCTTTGAGTAAAAACAATGTCTCGGCTTATTTGATGGATTAGTACTTCGGTCTACCGAATACTTCTCTACGTGCAATTGCCGACTCAACAGAGGCCATCCCATCTGCGTGGTTGTAAAAGGAAGTGATGTTTTATATTAAGCAACGGGGCAGTAATGTTCAGAGATTATATAGCTCAAGTACTGGACCAAAATGTTTGCACTGCGTGTAAGATACGTGTAAAAGATGGGGCTACGCGCCAGGTAATCACGTAAAGCACTTCGAATTTATACTTGATTCAAGTACGGATCCGTTAGGTACGAAAAACCTATTTTAAGCTTTTTTTGGGTCAAAGTTTTCTAACAATGTACTTAATATGAGAATTTTCTAATGACTTCTTGATTTGAGATAAAAATAAGATTGTTTTAAGGAGATTGAAATAATACCCAAACGGTCTTGATTGGGAACTCAATTCTCAACTAATTTTTCAATTCAGAGGGCCAGATTTAAGTAAACCCTTACTTTTTGTGATTGATTTGAGTATGAATTACTTAACTATTTTTTTGAGTGTATATTTCTATATAAATAGTATTTTGTATGTATTATTGTCTGTATCACAATATTTATATGATGTTTGTATTTCTTTTATATAAAACTCATAAAATATTCATGCGCACAAAATATCAAATTTAGTTTTATTTATTTTCTTTTTTTTGCAAAAAAAAAAAAAAAACTTAAATAAATAAAAAATATCTATATATGAATAAATATTAAAAATGGGTACCTTTCTATAAAGACAAAAGAGTGCAAATAAATAACAAATATTTATTTATTTTTTGTTTTGTATAAATTTTGCAAACTGAAGTTAAACATTAATATTGAATGTTAAATTTCTTACACAAAACTTTTATTCAGAAATTTGTCAAATATACAAAAAGGAATAATTTCTTTTAAAAAGTTTATATTAAATTACATGTAGACTTAAAAGTTGTTTTATGGAAAAAGTTTTTTTAATAGTTCTCACCTATATAAGACACAAATTTAACATTCAAATAATAAATCAATCGAATATATTTGCAAGAAAATTAAATTAAAATTAAATTGCAATTAAATGCTGTAGAATTTAAAACATTTATTTTATTTCAAAGTTAATATTACGTAATTGTTAATAAACAATAACCATTAGGCATTTGAAATTCTTTTTAACCACCACTTAAACAGCTAGAATTACTTATTTCACACATTACTATGACTCTTGCCTTAATTTTTAACAGATTTTCCAAGAAAATTACTCTATAAAAATCCCAAGAAAAAGTAAATTTATTTTTTTTTAACACAAAAGAAAAAAGTATCGATTACATTAAACCCTCCATTAGTAATTAAAATGTTTTCAATGTTTCTTTATTCTATTTTTAAAGTCTTTTAAGAAATTATTTGAGAAAAAAAAGGACCTCATCATTATACTAATGGTTTCATAACTGACCGCAAAGTGTCTACAAAATCAATGAACAAGTTTGATCGATACAAAATGATAAATTAAGAAAAATAAAATTGTTTTGATTATTTAAAAGAAATGTAGATAAAAATAATTTTAATGGATTTTTTTATTTGAAAAAAAGATCATAAAAGGAGTAAAAGGTGCTACTGACTAACAAAGACAAGTTGTGTTTGTCTGTCTTTGTTCTTAGAGTTTTATCTAGATTTAAATATGTTTCTTTTAAAAGGATATTTTAATCCTTTAAGGTTTCTCTTTTGTCATTATTGTAGGTGTTTTTTTAAAAGTATTCATTGTCACTTATTTTGTATATTTTTTTTACAATTGACAAGATTTCTTGTAATATAACCTTAGCAGAGATATCATAACATTTTCCATAAGTAATTTTTTAATGAAAAACCAGAAGTTTTATTTTAAAACTAACATTCTCTTACGAAATAATAACTTGCGATCTACAGTTTCCAGCGATGCTAGGTCTGGTCAGATCGATAATCAAATGACTTCATAGTCCCGGCACCTATTGCAATAACATGAGATGAGTCGTATGAAATCTTATTATTGGATATAGTACTGTAAAAACTGTGTAAATGGGTTGACTATAGAAGCTTTGACTAGTAATGTATCGTACCAAATGAAAAAACATTTACAAGAGATTCTAAACAAGTTCGTTTTCTAGTTATTTCTTATAACAAACGCAAAATCATTCGACTTAACAAAAACTGAAATAAAAATATGGATGAATAACGAAAATCCTATGGGGTGACCATGATGAGAGCAAGACTATAGTTCTCCTCAAAATGAACAAGTCTGATGTTAGTATGATAGTACGTATTCTGAGTGGACATACAGGATTACGATCACATTTATGCCAAATTGGACGTGCGGATTCAGACGTATGTAGAGCATGTGGAGAGGAGAATGAAACTCTGGAGGACTTTCATTGCCACTGCCAGGCATTTGTCAAAGTTAGTTCCAAGTATCCTGGAAGTGATGTTATTCCGGAAATAACATTCCTGACTAACACTGATTAGAAGATTTTTAGGAATTACGTTCAGGAAACTGAGTTTCTGAACACAGAAAAATAATTCATTCAGTTTCCTTCTTTTTTCATGATAAGGAGCGCTCAACAGGCTCTATTGGGGCATAGGTGTATTTCTTCGGATTTCATGTAGTATACATCTTCCTATCAATCTAACCTAACCTAAAGTATTCAATTCAGTTTAAAACTTATATAGTTTTTATGAAGAATTCGATTTCTTTATTCATGGTTTACTGACAATTAAGTTTGTTATATTACTGGATCAGTATTTGGTATCTAAACAGAGTTCTTTACCGGGATTTAGATTTTATTGATTTGATTTCTGATTTCACGGCAAAACATATTGATGTGATAACATTATCTTGAAATATTTATGAATTTATCATACCGCAATATTTAGGATCTTTGACTTGATCAAACAAATTTTGTTTTATACACATTTTATGATCTAAATTTTTACAAAATATGATAAATACTGATAATGACATCCGATAAGGATCGTTGCTTTATATAAAAATTTGTGATCTTTATTATTACAAAATATGATCAACACTGATCTTGACTTGGTTATTGGCAGATTCGCGCTTATATTTTTATGCTTTCATAGATCAGATAAAGTGATCAATTTTGATATTAAAGAAGTTATTTAGGATCGTTTTTGCGATAAATGAAAAATGTCTATAATTTTATTTTAAAATATGATCAGTTCTGATCTTTCCTGGGTTATTTTCAAATTCACACAGACATTTTATGTTTTCACGGATCACAGAAGATGATCAATTGTGATCTTTAACTTGCATTTTTTACTTCAGCATATAGTTTTATTCACATTTTGTGATCTCAAGTATTACAAAATTCTAATCTTGACTGGGTTACCACCCAAAATATGATCAATTCTGATCATGACTGAATTATTAGCAGATTCGTGCTGAAATTTTTTGCTTTAATGGCTCATAGAAGATGATCAAGTGTTATGTTGAAAGGGTTATTTATTGACTTATCCAATTAGATTATTCGAAATCATTATTTCAATATTGACTGGATTATTGGCTTATTTACGCTTGATTTATTTAACCATTGGAATATAAGGGATCGTTGCTTTGATCGTTCATGGATCTTAAAGGATGATCAATTCACCTTAAAATATGATCAACTCTGATCATGACTGTGTTATTGGCAGATTTGCGCTGATATTGTATTCCTGAAAATGTTATTTATTGGCTTTAATTTTGTAATCTCATGGACTTAAAATATGATCAACTCTTGTCTCATCTGGTTTATTGACTCAATCATAATTTTTATTTTCATAGATCATATAAGATGATCAATTGTCTATTTTATCTACATTTTTAATTCAAGATATGATCAATTCTGATCATGACTGTGTTATTGGCAGATTGCGCTGACATTTTTTGCTTTAATAGATCGTCGAAGATGATCAATTTTATTCTTGAAAGTGTTATTTATTGTCATTCATTTTGTGATCCCATGGACTTAAAATATGATCAATTCTTATCTCCTCTGGTTTATTGACTTAATCATGATCCTTATTTGATATAAATCTTATAAATAATAAAATGACAATCATGAAACTGAACTTTTTTGTATAAATTTCAAAACTTATTATATTTTGTGCCCTAATAACGGAAAGATTGCACTATTTAAAATTTTTTATGACTTGATCGGCATAAAGACATGGCCCACCCAAGAAGTCTTATTAAGATTTTAAATTTCCCAATTGTTTATTAGACGAAATTCGTTTAAAAAAAACTTAAATAAATTTCTAAATTTATTATAATAAATGTGGGAGAATATCTCTGATATTATAACAGTTTCTAATCTATTATTATGCATATAATCACCCAACTTATCTATTCCCTTTACGAAAAACCCACTAACATTTAATTTTTCTCGCCACTCAATTAAATCCTAAGGTGTTTTAACTTATTAAACCGATAATCATTTGGATAATTTCCAACGACAATAATAATAACAACAACAGAAAATAAACTTTCCAAAAAACGAAATTTATACGAAATCATAATAACTTATGCAGACAATTAAGAGATGACAACATTTTTAAGCTGATCATGATCAAATACACTTTTAAATCTGGATAAAATAAAAAAAGAAAAATAAGTAATATTTGTTACTAAAACTATTATAGAGTAATTGATACCACCAGGGTACAACCTTAAATATGACAAAGCGATTAAGTTCTTATGCCAGCCAGCGAATCAGTCAGTCAGTCAGGCATGCGGCACTCACCGCACAGCACAGTACAGCAGAGACAAATTGAGTGAAGGGATTGTGAAAAGGCGGTGGTAAAGCTGCAAAATACCCCGCTTATAATGATTAGCGGCAGCACGTTCATGTTTAAACAATATTCATCCATCCATCCATCTATCCAGCATGCAATAGTTAAGACCAGCAGTCAGAGTAGTCCAGACACCAAATATCTAGTATATACATAAGTACTATTCAATTACTTTAAATACATACATATGTTTCTATGTATGAGTAAATGGTATTTTTCCACTTAATTTTCAAAGTAAACGCTCTTTTAAACAAAATCATTTACTTAACTGGGCTAAGAATTTAAGCAAGTAACAACAAAAAGATTTTTAAGTAATGTGAAGTAAAATTGTTTTGTAATTCTAAAACTCGTGTTGTTGTTAGTACATCTGATGTTTACTTAACGTTTTACTACGGATCATAAATTCATAATCACCAGCCCAACCACATTTTATCATCTATTGAGTTGTTGTTTTATTTTTTTCTTCTTTTTCATTTTCCATTGGCTTTAAAATAGTTTTCCTTAACTGAGCTGAAAATTAGGCTTATCCCTATGAGAACAATAGTAACACAACTTTTAACTGTGCGATTTATGTTCAGCACAGTGGTGATCATCAGTTGAGAAAAGTGTGTCTTAATAAAATTAAGCGGAAATAACGAAATTATTGAACAATGCTTATAACACTTAATGATGATCAGTTGTAGGATTGTATTCAAATTATTCAAGAACCCTTTACTTTTTGTGTCGAATTATATCAGGAAATGCTTCAACGAATTTTAAATTTGAGATAATTTTGATGCTTAGTAAAGCATTTCTTTATTTGGAAACTGTATCCAGAGGATCGCATCGAAACTTTCAAGACTTTCAAGTTGTTCCGATTTTTATATGATAGATTAAGTTGAATGAGTTGGAGACGCTTAGGCCTAATTCTAAATATATGTGTTATAAACATATCGAAATAAGAGCATCTGCAAATATGATTATATCAGCTAAGGATAAGCATTTATCCTTGGATTATCCTTGAATTTTAAACTGAAATTCTAATATTTGTGACTTTATGAAAACCTGAGAAATGGGAAGAGACAGTAGTTCATGATTTGAATCTTAAATTAACGAAATACTATATTTTTTGTGGTCAAGATGTATTTCATGAAAGCTGATCAAAAAAGTTGAATTTTGGATTAATTTCAGAGGATTCAATTTTCTTCATTTAAAATTTTCATCGAACGATTTGGGATTAATAAAACTTTTGAATTTTTACACTCATTTAATTAGCTAGTTAATTATTTCGGTAGTTAGTTAGTTGGCTAGTTAGTTAGTTAGTTAGTTAGTAAGTTAGTTAGTTAGTTAGTTAGTTAGTTAGTTAGTTAGTGAATTAGTTAGTTAGTTATTTATTTAGTTATTTAGTTAGTTATTTAGTTGTTTAGTTAGTTAGTTAGTTAGTTAGTTAGTTAGTTAGTTAGTTAGTTAGTTAGTTAGTTAGTTAGTTAGTTAGTTAGTTAGTTAGTTAGTTAGTTAGTTTGTTAGCTAGTTAGTTAGTTAGTTAGTTAGTTAGTTAGTTAGTTAGGTAGTTAGTTAGTTAGTTAGTTAGTTAGTTAGTTAGTTAGTTAGTTAGTTAGTTAGTTAGTTAGTTAGTTAGTTAGTTAGTTATTTAGTTAGTTAGTTAGTTAGTTAGTTAGTTAGTTAGTTAGTTAGTTAGTTAGTTAGTTAGTTAGTTAGTTAGTTAGTTAGTTAGTTAGTTAGTTAGTTAGTTAGTTAGTTAGTTAGTTAGTTTGTTAGTTAGTTAGTTAGTTAGTTAGTTAGTTAATTAGTTAGTTAGTTAGTTAATTAGTTAGTTAGTTAATTAATTAGTTAGTTAGTTAGTTGATTACAATTTGAAATACATATAAATTACTGCAACTGGCAAAACTTTAATTACAATTACAAGTTATTGTAATAGGTAGCTGCTCAATTATACATTACAAGTAATTGTACTTGACTCACTTATAAATTTCTTTATGTAATCATTACCCTCCATGTCTGCTAGAAAGTTATTCTTTGTAAAATGGTTTAATATAAAACTCAAGTTTTTTATCTATAATTATAATCCTTTTAAAACCTCTTTTCCCTAATATGACCCACTGTTAATTTTGTACTAAAAACCCATTTACATGTATTACGATTTAATACAAAAATAAGTGATTCACTTAAAAAGTATATTCTCCTCTCATAAGTACCAGTCGATAGTCATTTATTTCTACATACAGCAGCATATACAGTAATTCAATCTTAAGCCTTTTTGTAAAGATATAGATGGAATCACTAATTGTTTAACAGGAATGGTGAAAAGGATTAATGAATGCTGCTGCTTGAGCTGCAGTAATTGTTCTTGGCAAATACCACACGCGATTAATAGCAAACTATGATTATAATGTTTTTGGTAAACCGCAAAGGAATAACTTAAATCCACCTAGATAGATAACTAGATATTTACTAAAGGCTCAATGACTGACTGACTAGCTAGTTAGCTGACCATTTGTTTCGTAATCCAGCCAGTTAATCCTGAGCATTTTTGTAGTGCAGCATGTAAGGAATTGTTGCATATAATGAAAACACTGCGTTCAACAATACCAGCAACAACATTAAATACCAAAGGAGAAGTGTGTTTGTGTGTTATGCATGGCATTTTAAGTACCTGCTGCTGTCGATAGTTTATGTGTAAGTTTGTTGCTGTTACTAAACTAAAGGTTTTATCCATACTTACTTATGTAAATGTAAATCCTTACGTTATTCTAGGTACATATTTGTGATCATAAGCAAAGGTAGGTCAGTTTGTCTGTCTGTCTTTTACAAATAAATATGGTTATTTGTATAATAAAACGTGCCATTGTTTGTCCAGTTAAAAAGGTAGGTGGTGTAGAATAGAGTAGACTGTGCAGAAGGTGGCAAACAAAAGCATCCTCTGCGTGAGTTAGTTTTTGCGGTTATTCGCTTTAACCACAACCCATTTTACCACAAAAACATCATAAAATCATCATCATAGTTTTACGGGCTTTTATGACAGTTTGTGTGCGCACATATTCTCTTTCTCTAACTACTTACTATTCTTCTCTAATCTAAACAGCTGCTCCTTAATGACATGCTACTTCTTCGACAACGACTACTATTGCGGCTGCTGTTTGTTGCTGTTATTATTAAAACATTTAAACAGCGACTACTACTAGCAGTCAGTCAGTCATTCACTTTCACAGTCATAAATCGTTAGTCATTTTAGGTTTTTTTCATATTTCTGGGGATTTTTCTGTCTGTCGTAATGAACGAATGAAGACACTGTAGTTTCCATCTCAATTTTCCATTTTATATACATAAATATAGTTAGACAGTTGAAAGGACAGACTGGCAGACAGTCGGTTATATAGAAGAAAGACAGGTCAGGCATGTTTGGCCAATGTTTCTTTGGCTTTTTCTTTACAGGCTTCAACACATTTTATATTTTTAAATTACGAGCTTATCAATCAATCAACTACTTTTAAATAATTTTTTTAAACATTGAAATACACTTAAAGAAAAATGTTAGATTTTATACATTCCTGGAATATTATCCAGATATATTGATGTAATCTCAAAAAAAAGCTTGAAAATGACAAAAAAATGTTGAAATCTAAATATTATACACATCCGTTGTCTAAATATTAACAAAATGGTAAGCTCACGGATGTCATTGAAAAATTATACACTCTTTGGTATCAGATTTGATACCATGTAGTTCATAGTTCCTCTATGTAGTTTCAAGGCCCACATATGTATTCCCAAGCGACATGAATGCGAATTTCCTGTATAGTTTTTACTATTGAAACAGAAATCAATTTTTTAAAGGGGGCCCGAGGCCCCTTTTCAAACCAAGAGCTCTACTCTTTGTATTGTTTTAATCGCAATAATGAGACTATGGACCCAATCGTGCCTTCTACAGCGCCTATTACTGATGTGCTCTATTAAACATTTTTCTTTAAAGTTGGATTTTAGGATTCGCGGAATGAACATAAAGTTTCCTCGACCTTTCCGTACATTTATTATGGATATTTTGGCTTTAAAAGTATTACAAAAATCGTGGACATAGCACACAGAGATACAAGCCGAAACGGCTCAAATCGGCGGCGGCTGGCCGCCGATAATATTTTCCAAGCCGCGCCGCCTCCGACTTCTTTCGGCTTAAAAGCTAAGCCGGCTTAAACGTAGGCGCTGATAAAGATTGGAATTGCACATGTATTTCGGAAAATAATTTCACGAATTTGAACGGAGTTGCCACTATTTTAAATTCTTATTGCAAATTGAAAAAAGTTGCCACACAATATTGGGCTAATATTAAAGTAGTGAAAACTGCCATAAATGTCAATTTTCTGAAGAAATTACTTATTTAGAGACAGGTTTCCATATAACAGACTATTATAGAGAGATTTTTCAATGTAATAAACGCTTATAAGGTCAATTTCTGAAGAAAAAGGTAAATTGAGCCGACAATTTGGCTGTCGCCGATATTTTCTATAATAAGCCGCCGCCGCCGATCTAAAATGGTTTCGCCGCCGCCGCCGATCATTTTGAATAGGCTTGTATCTCTAATAGCACATAGACATAACACATCTAAGTCCATTCTTGTTGATGTTCCTCAGGTTCGTTGTTATTCGTAGTAAAGGAGGCAAAATTTCTCCGAAATACTCTTATCGTGAACATGAACTGGTTAAAATCGTCAAACTTTTTTCCTTAAGATAGAGAATGTTGGAACTTCGAGATAGAATATTTTTCTTCTAAAACTAAAGGTGGCAAAATTTCACCGAAATATTCTTATCGTGAACATAAAGCATGAACTGGTTAAAATTGTCAAACTTCTATCCTTAAGATAGAGAATATTGGAACTTCAAGAGAGAAGTTTTTACTTTAAAAACTTTTAAAGAATTCACTAAAAGTTCAGTTATTATCAGGTGATTTCCGTGGGTTGTATGATTATCTTCTAGTAATATCGTTGACAGTTCTGAATGTGCTTAAATGCCATAAGAAACACAAACTAATAAATGTTTGGTTCCTTATCTTTATTAAAGTGAAATTCTTTATTTCACTTTGGCTTTGACCCAAAAACTGAACTCAAGATGATTCATGAACTTAATGTTAATAATTCTCTCCGAAACTTATCAATATTCCTATGACGCTTCACTGTCTGCAACTGATCATTTAGCTGAATAGCCATAAAAAGCAAACTAACTAATCTTTAGTTTAGCTCTTATCTAAAACTTAAACATATGTATTTTCAAATAAATAATTTTCGAGTGTAAACATTTATAAATTGAATTCGAGTTTTTTTTCAAACGAATGGAAATCCAAAAATATACCAAGATTTCTAATTTAATAGTGACAATGAAGAGTGACTATGATGATGGTGATTATAATGATGATAGTATTTGCCCAAAGATTTAAGAACCTGTTATAATGTTTTTATCGTTCCACAACTATCTTAATCCGAAAACCGAAAAAATACAACAAAAAAAACATAAATTTATTTGCTGATCCAAAATGCAATTAACACATTACTCTTAAATACTTTATACAAATAGACAGTTGTTATTCACACACAAATACACATGCATATAATAAAAGAAAATTTTCAAAAATATATATTTAAAGAAACAGTTACAGAGTATTTAACTTATTTAAACGAAATATTTATGTGTTTAGTTAACAACAACCACAAAAAAAGGAAAAGTCATAGAGATTTTTATTACTATTTATTTGCAATATGTTTCAGTTTCATTTAATGCCAAAATCAAACCCCCTCAGGGGCATCATCACCACCACCACCACCATCAAGCCACATAATAATCATCTTCAAACTGTTGGTTACATTTCCTGTTTGATGTTTGATGTTTGATGAAATTATCAAATGCTGTAGAGTTGAATGTAGTTAAAAAACAAGTAGGAAAGTATAGTCGGGCATGGCCGACCATATGATACCCTACACCATGAGTATATTTTTACAATTTTTACTTTTATAAAATTTTTATTTTTTGT